>NC_088881.1:5373354-5710712 GCF_032884065.1 Artemia franciscana
TTGGCTCTTGGTTATTTAAAAAAAAAAAAAAAAAAAAAAAAAAAACAGCTCCTCGATTTTTGTGTGTAATTTATTGGTTTCTTAGGTGAAAATGAGCTTCCTTTCCTACAGTAAATTCCAATGCTTTTGTAACGAGATCAATGTGAAAGCAAACTCTTTTGCTTGTAACAAAAGGGCAATCTCCAAATATATATTCAGATTCTGTTGGGGTATAATTTGAGGATTTTCAAGGAAAATGTTCCCCCTACCTCCAGTAAATTCTTATGCTTTGTTACTAAATAAATGTGAAAGTTTCCCTTTTCACATTTAGTATCCTAAATTTCATAGCTTTGTCCTTCCCAGGTGGTCACATGCTATAGAGCGATTCAATTAATTTGTAGCCCTTAAAAGGGCTGTTGGTTAATTTGGGGTAGGGCCTGGAGCTAAAGTTAGATTCATTTAAGCCTTTGCCGGTTTTTCAGTCTTCTTTGGTAGAAGGACTGCTTGAATATTGGGCAAAACACCTCCTTGGGCAATGGTGACCCCCGACAGAAGCTTGTTCAGTTCTTCATCATTTCTAATGGCAAGCTGAAGGTGACGAGGAATAATACGAGTTTTTTTGTTATCTCGTGCAGCATTACCAGCAAGCTCAAGGACCTCGGCAGCCAAATATTCCATCACCGCTGCAAGGTAAACGGGTGCGCCTGCACCAACTCGTTCCGCATAGTTGCCCTTTCTCAGAAGACGGTGGATCCTTCCCACTGGGAATTGGAGACCTGCCCTATTTGAACGGGACTTTGCCTTTCCCTTCACTTTTCCACCCTTTCCTCTTCCTGACATGGTTTCTAGATTACAAAATTCACTGAGACTCTTTAATCCACCAACAAATTGAAAATGATGCCTGTTTTTGAATGCGCAAACAATTTATACTCCAGCGAGCGAACTGAGTTCCTCTGAGAAAAGAATTGTGCGCGAACTGTAGTTGGTATATAAACGGGCCGAGTTTTGTAAACACTTCTCATTTGATTATTGGATTTTGTTAAAGAATCTTTCAGCAATGGCTCCAAAAACTTCAGGAAAAGCGGCAAAGAAAGCTGGTAAGGCGCAAAAAAACATCAGCAAAACTGATAAGAAAAGGAAACGAAAGAGGAAGGAAAGCTACGCCATTTACATTTACAAAGTTCTTAAGCAAGTGCATCCCGACACTGGTGTTTCTAGCAAGGCAATGAGCATCATGAATAGCTTTGTCAACGATATCTTTGAAAGGATTGCTGCGGAAGCCTCTCGTCTAGCTCACTACAACAAGAGGTCCACCATCACTAGCAGAGAGGTTCAAACTGCTGTGAGGCTGCTCCTACCCGGAGAACTTGCCAAGCATGCTGTTAGTGAAGGCACTAAAGCTGTAACAAAATACACAAGCTCCAAATAAGAGGGAATTTTCCCTGTCTATTAGCGCCCAATTAGCCGGGCCCTCCCAAACAGCCCTTTTAAGGGCTACCACCTTATTTTAAATGCTCTGCTCTCAAATTGTTTCTGGCTTTGATTTGCGAAATCTCGGGTCAACAAGAACCCATACTAAACCCTAATACGAAAAAAACAACAAAAGTCCCCTGTTTCAAAGACAACGCTCAATTTGCTTGTTGTATAGAAAGTAATATCCATCGACGAATAGTTAAAGAGTGTAGAAAACGGGGCCTCGGTCTTTTTCATGACGTTCCATCAAAAACATTTTTGTAGGCCCCATTGGGAGCTATTCATTTTTTTTCTATTTTTGGATTTATTAGGCTGGCCTAAATTGGCATTTTGCGTGTTCCCTTTTCATTAGATGTTTTGGATCAAAGGCCCTTGAATCATACCTTTTTAGTCACGGAACACTAGGCTATTTAACGTTATTTTGCGTGTTTGTTTAAACCATCTAGTGGCCCTTAAAAGGGCTGTTGGTTAAGACGCAATTGCGTAGAAATTAGGGTACTTAGGCTCTCTCGCCACGGATACGACGAGCAAGTTGAATATCTTTTGGCATGATGGTCACCCTCTTGGCGTGAATGGCACACAAGTTGGTAAATCTCTCTCAGGGCTACGGTTCCGGGCCTGTATCTGTGTGGTTTTTTTACCCCACCAGTAGCAGGAGCCGACTTACGTGCAGCCTTGGTCGCAAGCTGCTTTCTAGGTGCCTTCCCACCCGTCGATTTTCTCGCAGTTTGTTTTGTCCTAGCCATGTTGATAGATTGCCTCTCTTGAAAAGAATGAACAAAATATCAGATGCCTAGTAGCTATATTTATATGGAGCGCCAGCCGCGCGATAGAGTAACAATTTGTGGGGAAAGACTTTAGCAATATATAATAAACGGGCTTTCAAGAAAACTCGTTAGTTTGTTAAAACCTTTACAGCTGCTTGCTACGGGATTAAATTAAATATGACAGGAAGAGGAAAAGGAGGAAAGGGGCTTGGAAAAGGAGGCGCAAAACGTCATCGCAAAGTTCTTCGTGACAATATCCAGGGTATCACAAAGCCAGCAATCAGAAGACTGGCTCGCCGTGGTGGTGTAAAACGTATATCTGGCCTAATTTACGAGGAAACCAGAGGTGTTCTTAAAGTTTTTCTAGAAAATGTTATTCGCGATGCTGTCACCTACACAGAACATGCCAAGAGAAAGACTGTCACTGCAATGGATGTAGTCTACGCTCTGAAGCGTCAAGGTCGTACATTGTATGGCTTTGGTGGTTAATGGTTTCTAAATGCATTTTGAACTGTCCCCCTACCCAACGGCCTTTTTAAAGGCCATCAAATCTTTAAACACTTTCTGGGCCAGGTTCTATGAGCCTTTTCCATATTGTGAATTTTAAAATGTCGGTAAATACCTTTTCTTCTTTTTTTGGTCTCAGGTGCAATATCTGAGTCGAATTATGAAAGCAAATTACCATTACTATTTTACTGTATTTAGCTTTTCCTTGCATATTTGAATAAAGTTGTTTATTATTATCATGGAATGATTCAAAGAAATAGTTGTTGCTATTCAACTGCACAATCCTATTCTGTTATGTTTGAATGAAGATAGTAGGAACGGAGGAGAATATGTTCCTACTCTTACTAAATTGCCGTTGGATCTTACAATTTGGACAAAAGTATTGCATTAATTATTTGCAGTTAATAAACAAGTATGAAAAGCCGGCAACATTTTAGATAGCAAATGAATTTCCTTGTAAACTGACTGAGAATGAAGCCCAAAATCATGAGTTTCAAACTATAACAAAAGGCATTCGACTGACTTTAATTTAGAGATGGGAAAATAACAGCAAATGGACTTTTAGCTGGTATTCACCGTTGAAATATATTGCATTTCAATTTTCAGCATTGAACATATTAGTTTGTTCTAACACTGCTTTTGATCTTTTGAAATACAAGACGCCATAAACCTATAAAAATGATTTTTATCTGTCATTATATAGCAGTTATTTGTGATTATATTTTATTTGTGATCATATAGCAACAATTCGTTTTGCGTTTTTAATTTTCGCAAACACTTTTTGTCATTTGTGTTTTAACTTTTTGAGTTTTTTTTTTTTTTTTTTTTTTTTTTTTTTAATTTATGAGTTCTATTGTTTGGTTTTGAGCAAAACTTGAAAATACACTGTAGAAAAGAGACATTTCTCCGGTTTAAAATAATTCCTTTTTGAGTGGAATGTATATTAAACTTTCAGTTAGCCTATGATCGAAACAAATAAAAGCGCTTTGCTTCAACTTTGCCTCCACCCGCATGTCAAAAACATTACAATGCTAATTTTATTTATTTATTTTTTTTTTAATATAATGCTAAAATAAAGTAGAATTTATTTTTATTAGAATACAAATTGAACACAAAAGCCTCAAAATTTCAATACCTTTGGCTTTTTGAAATACACGACTATAAGTAATCAAAGCCTTTGTTTCGAGAAATGAAATGAAAAAATACATCCGAATTCCTTTGACTCTTCTTTTGTTGAAAACTGTCCCTCTAAAGGAATTCTGATTAAAAAGCATAAGAAAAAGAAATTCAGATACGCTTGTTTTTAGAAGCCTCCTTGTCCACTTCATATCCTCCCTATGCTAACATCAGTAGATATTTAGACATCAAAATCTAAAAGGCAGACATTTTTTACTTACTTATTCATACAAAATCTAATGATTGTAAATGTGTCATTTTTTTTTTTCACAATTAGGCTAATTTGTGATTTCTATTATTCGATATTAAGCAAACTCGAGAATATACTGTAGAAAGGGACATTTCTTAGGTTACAAATCGTATCGTTTCAAGTGTTATGTACTATTGAACTTTTATATAGGCTGTGATAAAAATAAATAAAAAGGGTTCACTTCCACTTCCAACCCTCCGCATCTCGGAAACCTTACAACGTTATTCTTGTCTTTTCAACTATAATATTAGAATAGAATGAAATTTATTTTCATTAAAATATGAGTTTGACACTTTAAGCCTCAAATTTAGGTGTCGTTTCTTATTGCTTTATCTTCTGTGTTTTTAGTTGGAGTTTCGGAATTAATTTGAATACGATTTTGCAAACACACATGCATCTATGTTACATTTTCTGAAAGTTCTTGTACTGGATTTTACTAATAAAAAATAAAAAGTGGACAATGAGGATATAAATTCCTAGCAAAAAGGTGTTTATTGAGATTGAACACTAGTTTTGACGGATTTCCAGTATTCTCTGCCCGTTTGCTGGCAAATTAGCACGGATATAGCGGTGAAAAAAATGTCTACTTGTAGAAAAATGACCTGTCTATTCTTTAGTATAGGTTTCATTCCTCCAAAGCTTACCTCCTAGTCAAAAATTTGAATAAAGCCATTCCAAACAAACACAAGCACGGCCAAAATTCCTTAGCTCGCGCAGAGAGAATAATGTTAACCCGGGTACGGCGGTTTCCAAAGTACAATTGTAAAACTTTAAAAATAAGCATGTATTCGATATTTAGTCGGGGTCGCGCTAGTGATAAGAGAAAAGTTGAGAAAAATTGGAAATGTCTGAAGTTGAAGCTGAAGTGGCACCAACAACTGTAGAATCCCAGAGCATGGCTTCACCAGCCAAGAAGGAAAAGAAAGCAAAGGCTCCGAAACCAGCTAAGGTTGCAAAACCTAAAGGGGATAAAAAGGCCAAGGCACCAGCAAACCACCCAAAATACACGGAAATGATCACCAAATCCATTGCTGACCTGAAAGAACGCGGGGGATCTAGCCGTCAGGCCATTCTCAAATACATAATGGCCAATTTCCAGGTTGGCAATGATGCCAAAATTGTGAATATGCATCTTAAACAGGCTTTGAAGCGTTGCCTTGCAAACGGAATTGTTATAAATCCCAAAGGTACTGGCGTAACTGGTTCTTTCAAGCTTGCAAAGCCTATCAAGGCCGAAAGCCCCAAGGCTGGAAAGCCTGCCAAGCCCACAGCAAAGAAAACCTCAGTCAAGAAAACAGCCAAACCTACTGCAGTTAAAAAGTCAACTTCAGCCAAAAAGGCTACCAAGCCAACGGCTGGTAGCAAGAAATCTGTAAAGGCTTTCAAGAAACCCACTGTTGCCAAAAAAGCAGTAGCAGCAAAGAAGTCGACACCTAAGAAGGGGTCATCAGTCAAGAAAGCCCCCGCCGCCAAGAAAGTGGCATCTAAAAAGTCAGTAGCTAAGAAATCAGCTAAAAAGTAAATGTGTACAATTATCGTATAGTATCAAACAGCCCTTTTCAGGGCTATCAAAGCAAATGCTCGAGACTCTGTTCAGAGAGTTATAATGCCTATTAATTTCACATTTTGACTGTCTACTTTTGCCTATACATCGCCATAGCCGAAGGATTAGAGCGGCGCCTTCAAATCATTGGAGCTGATGATCCATTCCCGACTAGGCTGATACAATGATGACTAATATAATTACATAAGGGAATAAAAATAATTATGCAACGGAAAAGGATATAATTAAATCCTGTTTTACAGGAAAATACCACAATTAAAAATATTGTTGCCTAATTTCTTTTTTCAAATTCCAACACTAAAGAAAAGGTTTGATTTCAAAAAGTTCAGACTGTTTTTGGTTGTATTATTTTCTCTTTTAACAATACAATACATCAATCGCAATCTTTGCAAAAGCAAAAAAGGAGAAACACAGATTACCTAGAAATAGACTCGCTAGCTTTTGAGCAAAAATTGTTCGCCCAGGTAGAGCGGTTCCCTGAATATACGCTAAAAGTTAGTCTTTGATTAAAATCAGTCGTTTGCGCTGCGCTCTTGAAGGAGCAAGTACATTGTGTGTCATTGTATGCTACTGAAAGACAAAGATAGTTGAACTCTACAATGGAATCTAGGCTGAAAACATTTGAAGGGACTTTGGACATAGACCAATCAAAGACTAACTTTAAAGTTAGTCTTTAAGACAGTTGATCAGGCGGCGCTATTGAAGGAACAAGTAGACTTTTGCTGTAGAAGCTATTGAAAGACCAAGGCAACTTGAACTGTACAATGGAGTTGGGCCCGACAACATATGAAGAGGATTTGGACATGGACAAATCAAAGACTAACTTTAAAGTAAGTCTTTGATTTAAGTCAGCTGTTTACGCGGCGCTATTGAAGGAACAAGCAGATTTTAGCTGTAGATGCTACTGAAGGACAAAAGTAGTTGAACTGTACAATGGAGTTGAGCCCGAAAATATATGAAGACAATTTGAACATAAATACACTGTTCAATCAGCTTTTATCATAAATTGTTGGTTAATACTACTAATAACTCACTGCAGCACCAAGCCGCCTGAGGCCAACACAGCTACGCACGCTCCTCCTCCAACCTAATCTATTTAAACCTCCCTCTTTACACCCTCCCAGAAAGTTCCCATTTCCTTTAAATCTTTATTTATGACATCCTCCCAACCCAGACAAGGACGACCTGCTTTCCGTGTAGCCCCAGACGGTTGGCCAAAAAGGACAATCTTCGGTAATCTGTTATCCTTCATCCGTAGAACGTGGCCTAGCCATCTCAACCTTTCTTTCATTATAGCCCCAGAAAGCGGGATTGAACCACACTTTTCGTACAACCTACTGTTTGAAATACGGTCAGTCAGCCGGGTACCCAGAACAATCCGTAGGCAATTTCTCTGGAAAACATCTAGTAAATTTTCATCTGCTTTTCGGAGTGCCCATGCTTCAGAGCCATATTTGACCACTGTCACCACTGTAGCTTCCAATATTCTAATCTTGGTTTGTAGACTTATCTTTCTATTCTTCCAAACTTTTTTTAACTGTGAAAAAACACCCTGAGCTTTAGCTATTCTACTTTTAACATCTTCACTGCTCCCACCATCTTTACTAATAATGCTACCAAGGTAACTGAAGCTCCCAACCTAATCAATCTTTTCGTTACCTAATGTCACCTGTTCATCTTCACTTATTCCTAGCCTTAGTGACTTAGTCTTCTTAACATTAATTTTCAAGCCTATTTTAGCACCCTGAACTCGTAAAACCTCTAAAATTTCATTCATTTTGCTCACACTTTCATCTAATATGCTTAAATCATCAGCATAATCTAAGTCCAGGAGCGTTCTTCCTTCCCATTTGATTCCATGGTCTCCAATTGCCTTTCCTGTGCTCCTTAAGACAAAGTCCATCAAAATGATCCATATAAAGGGGGATAGAACACAACCCTGCTTAACTCCTGATTTAATACAAAACCAGTTGCTAACCTCATTTCCTACCTTAACCGCAGCAGTATTATTCTCGTACATAGCGCAAATCACTTTAATGTATTTTTCTGGTATACCATATAACGATAAGACCTTTGTTAACGCTGTTCTATCAACAGAATCGAAAGCTTGCTCATAATCGATAAAACTAAGGACCAAAGGTGTTTGACAACGAAGGGACTTCTCAATTATTAACCTAAGAGTGAAAACATGGTCGACACATCCTCTACCTTTTCTAAAACCGCATTGTTCCTCCCTTAAAACTTTGTCTACAGCATGTCTCAGTCTAAAAAGTATCATATTACTCAGTAATTTGCTACCTACAGAGACCAGACTAATGCCTCGATAATTACGACACTCACTCTTGTCACCTTTCTTATACAGTGGTTTAATTAAGGTTTTCCTAAAATCATTGGGTACTTCCCCTTTTTCAAAAATCATGTTCATAATCTTCAGTAGCTTATTCCTAACCTCAAAGCCATCATATTTAAGAAACTCATTAATCATACTATCAGCACCTGGGGCCTTATTATTTTTTGATCCTTTTAGTATTGTCGCTAATTCTTCCTCACTAAACAAATCTTCCTTCACATCCAAGGTATCACAAACTTTTTCATTTTCATCTATATCTTTTCCTGCAACTGTATCTCGGTTTAGCACATTCTCAAAATGTTCCACCCATCTTTCTTTAACTTTTTCCTTATCACTAATTGTGGCCCCATTTCTATCTTTAACTAGGACTAGTCCGGATTGGCTACTCCCTTTCAATTTTATACTGAATTACATGCCAACTTAATTAAATGGTTAATAAACCATTTAAAACTGTATGTTTCTTGGTGGCTTTCAACTTGATTTAAATTGCCGGAATGGTCAACTAAAATATCTTGGGGGCTTATAAAATCACTTTGGTTACAACTCTTGACTCTTTTTATTGGCTAAAATAAATACGAGTCAACTGTTGTGGCTGTTCCATTTTCGCCTTCATTTAGTGGCTTATCAGCTAAGCCAAAATAGTTGATTTGCATTTATTTATTACCGATAGGAAATGTCCAATTTAATCTCTCTTTTTTCTCTTATATAAAATATAATCACCTTTGTGCTATTAGAATAAGGAAACAAGTTTGTTAAAGATTATTATTTTACTTTGAAACAAAGAAATCATAATAATAAATAAAAAAGAAAAAAAAAGATGCCAACAGCACCCGGTGTTCCCAGGCGGTCACCCATCCAAGTACTGACCGGGCCCGACGTTGTGTGACTTCCAGGATCTGACGAGACTGGGTACTTTCAACGTGGTATGGCCGTTGGCTAAAAAATTTTGTAACAAAATGATTGTTGACTCACAAACTGAAAAGAAACAAAATGCCTAATTTTAGAGTCATGAAGCAAGGATTTTAGAAGAGAAAAATATTTTAAGAATGAATCAAAATATGTTTATTAATTGTTTTTTTGGTAAAGTTCTAGTTAAGTGACTTCTTGCTATCTCGGAAAGGGGTTAGGTTAGGAAAATGAAACTTTTGGGGATGGGTCTACAGGCTAAAGCATATCCCGGGAAGATATTTTAAAGTACTCACCTCCACTCTATCTCCCTCTAGAGAGCCTTGAAATTTGCCTACATGACAGGTCTATACCTATTGAAATTTTGACAAAACAACATTTTACCTTAATTTTCAGTTACCTGTTGCTTTTTCTCTGCCTTTAGTTCTGAAAATGCAATTCCTGTTATTTGAGCAGAATTCTTAGCCATATCAATGTTTGTTTTTTTTTTTTTTAATTTAGTAAATGTATTGGAATATCTTTAAAACCTTATAAATTGGGATTGAGCAAAGTTGTGAAGCTGAAAACAATTTTGTTGTACTTCATTCAAGCAGAAGATCTATTTTGCAAGGTGTCACTTTAAGAACACACCTATTTTTAAAGGTCATCAAAGGTCAGGGCCCTCTAAAGGGAGAAGGAGTGGAGGTAGGTACTTCAAAATATCTTCCCAGGACATACCTTAGCCTGTAGACCCATCCCTGAAAGTTTCATTTTCCTAACCTAACCCCTTTCCAAGATATCAAGAAGTCACTTAACTAGAATTTTACCTTTTTTGGTAAATTTTTTTGTGTTTTTTTAAAGAAAACCTTTTTTCCTGCTGAAACAAAACGACAAGCCCCCCAAAATGTTTCTACCTTTGATGACTACCCTATTGCTTCCTAGGCCAGTTTAGATTAGTCGAATTAGAGGGTCTTTGAATTGGCTCTTGGTTATTTAAAAAAAAAAAAAAAAAAAAAAAAAAAACAGCTCCTCGATTTTTGTGTGTAATTTATTGGTTTCTTAGGTGAAAATGAGCTTCCTTTCCTACAGTAAATTCCAATGCTTTTGTAACGAGATCAATGTGAAAGCAAACTCTTTTGCTTGTAACAAAAGGGCAATCTCCAAATATATATTCAGATTCTGTTGGGCTATAATTTGAGGATTTTCAAGGAAAATGTTCCCCCTACCTCCAGTAAATTCTTATGCTTTGTTACTAAATAAATGTGAAAGTTTCCCTTTTCACATTTAGTATCCTAAATTTCATAGCTTTGTCCTTCCCAGGTGGTCACATGCTATAGAGCGATTCAATTAATTTGTAGCCCTTAAAAGGGCTGTTGGTTAATTTGGGGTAGGGCCTGTAGCTAAAGTTAGATTCATTTAAGCCTTTGCCGGTTTTTCAGTCTTCTTTGGTAGAAGGACTGCTTGAATATTGGGCAAAACACCTCCTTGGGCAATGGTGACCCCCGACAGAAGCTTGTTCAGTTCTTCATCATTTCTAATGGCAAGCTGAAGGTGACGAGGAATAATACGAGTTTTTTTGTTATCTCGTGCAGCATTACCAGCAAGCTCAAGGACCTCGGCAGCCAAATATTCCATCACCGCTGCAAGGTAAACGGGTGCGCCTGCACCAACTCGTTCCGCATAGTTGCCCTTTCTCAGAAGACGGTGGATCCTTCCCACTGGGAATTGGAGACCTGCCCTATTTGAACGGGACTTTGCCTTTCCCTTCACTTTTCCACCCTTTCCTCTTCCTGACATGGTTTCTAGATTACAAAATTCACTGAGACTCTTTAATCCACCAACAAATTGAAAATGATGCCTGTTTTTGAATGCGCAAACAATTTATACTCCAGCGAGCGAACTGAGTTCCTCTGAGAAAAGAATTGTGCGCGAACTGTAGTTGGTATATAAACGGGCCGAGTTTTGTAAACACTTCTCATTTGATTATTGGATTTTGTTAAAGAATCTTTCAGCAATGGCTCCAAAAACTTCAGGAAAAGCGGCAAAGAAAGCTGGTAAGGCGCAAAAAAACATCAGCAAAACTGATAAGAAAAGGAAACGAAAGAGGAAGGAAAGCTACGCCATTTACATTTACAAAGTTCTTAAGCAAGTGCATCCCGACACTGGTGTTTCTAGCAAGGCAATGAGCATCATGAATAGCTTTGTCAACGATATCTTTGAAAGGATTGCTGCGGAAGCCTCTCGTCTAGCTCACTACAACAAGAGGTCCACCATCACTAGCAGAGAGGTTCAAACTGCTGTGAGGCTGCTCCTACCCGGAGAACTTGCCAAGCATGCTGTTAGTGAAGGCACTAAAGCTGTAACAAAATACACAAGCTCCAAATAAGAGGGAATTTTCCCTGTCTATTAGCGCCCAATTAGCCGGGCCCTCCCAAACAGCCCTTTTAAGGGCTACCACCTTATTTTAAATGCTCTGCTCTCAAATTGTTTCTGGCTTTGATTTGCGAAATCTCGGGTCAACAAGAACCCATACTAAACCCTAATACGAAAAAAACAACAAAAGTCCCCTGTTTCAAAGACAACGCTCAATTTGCTTGTTGTATAGAAAGTAATATCCATCGACGAATAGTTAAAGAGTGTAGAAAACGGGGCCTCGGTCTTTTTCATGACGTTCCATCAAAAACATTTTTGTAGGCCCCATTGGGAGCTATTCATTTTTTTTGCTATTTTTGGATTTATTAGGCTGGCCTAAATTGGCATTTTGCGTGTTCCCTTTTCATTAGATGTTTTGGATCAAAGGCCCTTGAATCATACCTTTTTAGTCACGGAACACTAGGCTATTTAACGTTATTTTGCGTGTTTGTTTAAACCATCTAGTGGCCCTTAAAAGGGCTGTTGGTTAAGACGCAATTGCGTAGAAATTAGGGTACTTAGGCTCTCTCGCCACGGATACGACGAGCAAGTTGAATATCTTTTGGCATGATGGTCACCCTCTTGGCGTGAATGGCACACAAGTTGGTAAATCTCTCTCAGGGCTACGGTTCCGGGCCTGTATCTGTGTGGTTTTTTTACCCCACCAGTAGCAGGAGCCGACTTACGTGCAGCCTTGGTCGCAAGCTGCTTTCTAGGTGCCTTCCCACCCGTCGATTTTCTCGCAGTTTGTTTTGTCCTAGCCATGTTGATAGATTGCCTCTCTTGAAAAGAATGAACAAAATATCAGATGCCTAGTAGCTATATTTATATGGAGCGCCAGCCGCGCGATAGAGTAACAATTTGTGGGGAAAGACTTTAGCAATATATAATAAACGGGCTTTCAAGAAAACTCGTTAGTTTGTTAAAACCTTTACAGCTGCTTGCTACGGGATTAAATTAAATATGACAGGAAGAGGAAAAGGAGGAAAGGGGCTTGGAAAAGGAGGCGCAAAACGTCATCGCAAAGTTCTTCGTGACAATATCCAGGGTATCACAAAGCCAGCAATCAGAAGACTGGCTCGCCGTGGTGGTGTAAAACGTATATCTGGCCTAATTTACGAGGAAACCAGAGGTGTTCTTAAAGTTTTTCTAGAAAATGTTATTCGCGATGCTGTCACCTACACAGAACATGCCAAGAGAAAGACTGTCACTGCAATGGATGTAGTCTACGCTCTGAAGCGTCAAGGTCGTACATTGTATGGCTTTGGTGGTTAATGGTTTCTAAATGCATTTTGAACTGTCCCCCTACCCAACGGCCTTTTTAAAGGCCATCAAATCTTTAAACACTTTCTGGGCCAGGTTCTATGAGCCTTTTCCATATTGTGAATTTTAAAATGTCGGTAAATACCTTTTCTTCTTTTTTTGGTCTCAGGTGCAATATCTGAGTCGAATTATGAAAGCAAATTACCATTACTATTTTACTGTATTTAGCTTTTCCTTGCATATTTGAATAAAGTTGTTTATTATTATCATGGAATGATTCAAAGAAATAGTTGTTGCTATTCAACTGCACAATCCTATTCTGTTATGTTTGAATGAAGATAGTAGGAACGGAGGAGAATATGTTCCTACTCTTACTAAATTGCCGTTGGATCTTACAATTTGGACAAAAGTATTGCATTAATTATTTGCAGTTAATAAACAAGTATGAAAAGCCGGCAACATTTTAGATAGCAAATGAATTTCCTTGTAAACTGACTGAGAATGAAGCCCAAAATCATGAGTTTCAAACTATAACAAAAGGCATTCGACTGACTTTAATTTAGAGATGGGAAAATAACAGCAAATGGACTTTTAGCTGGTATTCACCGTTGAAATATATTGCATTTCAATTTTCAGCATTGAACATATTAGTTTGTTCTAACACTGCTTTTGATCTTTTGAAATACAAGACGCCATAAACCTATAAAAATGATTTTTATCTGTCATTATATAGCAGTTATTTGTGATTATATTTTATTTGTGATCATATAGCAACAATTCGTTTTGCGTTTTTAATTTTCGCAAACACTTTTTGTCATTTGTGTTTTAACTTTTTGAGTTTTTTTTTTTTTTTTTTTTTTTTAATTTATGAGTTCTATTGTTTGGTTTTGAGCAAAACTTGAAAATACACTGTAGAAAAGAGACATTTCTCCGGTTTAAAATAATTCCTTTTTGAGTGGAATGTATATTAAACTTTCAGTTAGCCTATGATCGAAACAAATAAAAGCGCTTTGCTTCAACTTTGCCTCCACCCGCATTTTTTTTTTTTAATATAATGCTAAAATAAAGTAGAATTTATTTTTATTAGAATACAAATTGAACACAAAAGCCTCAAAATTTCAATACCTTTGGCTTTTTGAAATACACGACTATAAGTAATCAAAGCCTTTGTTTCGAGAAATGAAATGAAAAAATACATCCGAATTCCTTTGACTCTTCTTTTGTTGAAAACTGTCCCTCTAAAGGAATTCTGATTAAAAAGCATAAGAAAAAGAAATTCAGATACGCTTGTTTTTAGAAGCCTCCTTGTCCACTTCATATCCTCCCTATGCTAACATCAGTAGATATTTAGACATCAAAATCTAAAAGGCAGACATTTTTTACTTACTTATTCATACAAAATCTAATGATTGTAAATGTGTCATTTTTTTTTTTCACAATTAGGCTAATTTGTGATTTCTATTATTCGATATTAAGCAAACTCGAGAATATACTGTAGAAAGGGACATTTCTTAGGTTACAAATCGTATCGTTTCAAGTGTTATGTACTATTGAACTTTTATATAGGCTGTGATAAAAATAAATAAAAAGGGTTCACTTCCACTTCCAACCCTCCGCATCTCGGAAACCTTACAACGTTATTCTTGTCTTTTCAACTATAATATTAGAATAGAATGAAATTTATTTTCATTAAAATATGAGTTTGACACTTTAAGCCTCAAATTTAGGTGTCGTTTCTTATTGCTTTATCTTCTGTGTTTTTAGTTGGAGTTTCGGAATTAATTTGAATACGATTTTGCAAACACACATGCATCTATGTTACATTTTCTGAAAGTTCTTGTACTGGATTTTACTAATAAAAAATAAAAAGTGGACAATGAGGATATAAATTCCTAGCAAAAAGGTGTTTATTGAGATTGAACACTAGTTTTGACGGATTTCCAGTATTCTCTGCCCGTTTGCTGGCAAATTAGCACGGATATAGCGGTGAAAAAAATGTCTACTTGTAGAAAAATGACCTGTCTATTCTTTAGTATAGGTTTCATTCCTCCAAAGCTTACCTCCTAGTCAAAAATTTGAATAAAGCCATTCCAAACAAACACAAGCACGGCCAAAATTCCTTAGCTCGCGCAGAGAGAATAATGTTAACCCTTGTACGGCGGTTTCCAAAGTACAATTGTAAAACTTTAAAAATAAGCATGTATTCGATATTCAGTCGGGGTCGCGCTAGTGATAAGAGAAAAGTTGAGAAAAATTGGAAATGTCTGAAGTTGAAGCTGAAGTGGCACCAACAACTGTAGAATCCCAGAGCATGGCTTCACCAGCCAAGAAGGAAAAGAAAGCAAAGGCTCCGAAACCAGCTAAGGTTGCAAAACCTAAAGGGGATAAAAAGGCCAAGGCACCAGCAAACCACCCAAAATACACGGAAATGATCACCAAATCCATTGCTGACCTGAAAGAACGCGGGGGATCTAGCCGTCAGGCCATTCTCAAATACATAATGGCCAATTTCCAGGTTGGCAATGATGCCAAAATTGTGAATATGCATCTTAAACAGGCTTTGAAGCGTTGCCTTGCAAACGGAATTGTTATAAATCCCAAAGGTACTGGCGTAACTGGTTCTTTCAAGCTTGCAAAGCCTATCAAGGCCGAAAGCCCCAAGGCTGGAAAGCCTGCCAAGCCCACAGCAAAGAAAACCTCAGTCAAGAAAACAGCCAAACCTACTGCAGTTAAAAAGTCAACTTCAGCCAAAAAGGCTACCAAGCCAACGGCTGGTAGCAAGAAATCTGTAAAGGCTTTCAAGAAACCCACTGTTGCCAAAAAAGCAGTAGCAGCAAAGAAGTCGACACCTAAGAAGGGGTCATCAGTCAAGAAAGCCCCCGCCGCCAAGAAAGTGGCATCTAAAAAGTCAGTAGCTAAGAAATCAGCTAAAAAGTAAATGTGTACAATTATCGTATAGTATCAAACAGCCCTTTTCAGGGCTATCAAAGCAAATGCTCGAGACTCTGTTCAGAGAGTTATAATGCCTATTAATTTCACATTTTGACTGTCTACTTTTGCCTATACATCGCCATAGCCGAAGGATTAGAGCGGCGCCTTCAAATCATTGGAGCTGATGATCCATTCCCGACTAGGCTGATACAATGATGACTAATATAATTACATAAGGGAATAAAAATAATTATGCAACGGAAAAGGATATAATTAAATCCTGTTTTACAGGAAAATACCACAATTATAAATATTGTTGCCTAATTTCTTTTTTCAAATTCCAACACTAAAGAAAAGGTTTGATTTCAAAAAGTTCAGACTGTTTTTGGTTGTATTATTTTCTCTTTTAACAATACAATACATCAATCGCAATCTTTGCAAAAGCAAAAAAGGAGAAACACAGATTACCTAGAAATAGACTCGCTAGCTTTTGAGCAAAAATTGTTCGCCCAGGTAGAGCGGTTCCCTGAATATACGCTAAAAGTTAGTCTTTGATTAAAATCAGTCGTTTGCGCTGCGCTCTTGAAGGAGCAAGTACATTGTGTGTCATTGTATGCTACTGAAAGACAAAGATAGTTGAACTCTACAATGGAATCTAGGCTGAAAACATTTGAAGGGACTTTGGACATAGACCAATCAAAGACTAACTTTAAAGTTAGTCTTTAAGACAGTTGATCAGGCGGCGCTATTGAAGGAACAAGTAGACTTTTGCTGTAGAAGCTATTGAAAGACCAAGGCAACTTGAACTGTACAATGGAGTTGGGCCCGACAACATATGAAGAGGATTTGGACATGGACAAATCAAAGACTAACTTTAAAGTAAGTCTTTGATTTAAGTCAGCTGTTTACGCGGCGCTATTGAAGGAACAAGCAGATTTTAGCTGTAGATGCTACTGAAGGACAAAAGTAGTTGAACTGTACAATGGAGTTGAGCCCGAAAATATATGAAGACAATTTGAACATAAATACACTGTTCAATCAGCTTTTATCATAAATTGTTGGTTAATACTACTAATAACTCACTGCAGCACCAAGCCGCCTGAGGCCAACACAGCTACGCACGCTCCTCCTCCAACCTAATCTATTTAAACCTCCCTCTTTACACCCTCCCAGAAAGTTCCCATTTCCTTTAAATCTTTATTTATGACATCCTCCCAACCCAGACAAGGACGACCTGCTTTCCGTGTAGCCCCAGACGGTTGGCCAAAAAGGACAATCTTCGGTAATCTGTTATCCTTCATCCGTAGAACGTGGCCTAGCCATCTCAATCTTTCTTTCATTATAGCCCCAGAAAGCGGGATTGAACCACACTTTTCGTACAACCTACTGTTTGAAATACGGTCAGTCAGCCGGGTACCCAGAACAATCCGTAGGCAATTTCTCTGGAAAACATCTAGTAAATTTTCATCTGCTTTTCGGAGTGCCCATGCTTCAGAGCCATATTTGACCACTGTCATCACTGTAGCTTTCAATATTCTAATCTTGGTTTGTAGACTTATCTTTCTATTCTTCCAAACTTTTTTTTAACTGTGAAAAAACACCCTGGGCCCTAGCTATTCTATTTTTAACATCTTCACTGCTCCCACCATCTTTACTAATAATACTACCTAGGTAACTGAAGCTCCCAACCTGTTCAATCTTTTCGTTACCTAATGTCACCTGTTCATCTTCACTTATTCCTATAGCCTTAGTGACTTAGTCTTCTTAACATTAATTTTCAAGCCTATTTTAGCACCCTGAACTCGTAAAACCTCTAAAATTTCATTCATTTTGCTCACACTTTCATCTAATATGCTTAAATCATCAGCATAATCTAAGTCCAGGAGCTTTCTTCCTTCCCATTTGATTCCATGGTTTCCAATTGCCTTTCCTGTGCTCCTTAAGACGAAGGCCATCAAAATAATCCATATAAAGGGGGATAGAACACAACCCTGCTTAACTCCTGATTTAATACAAAACCAGTTGCTAACCTCATTTCCTACCTTAACCGCAGCAGTATTATTCTCGTACATAGCGCAAATCACTTTAATGTATTTTTCTGGTATACCATATAACGATAAGACCTTTGTTAACGCTGTTCTATCAACAGAATCGAAAGCTTGCCCATAATGATAATCGAAAGCTTGCATTTCGATCATAATCGAAAGCTTGCTCAGTTTTTCTAATTTTTATTCTCCCTTTAGCCCCCCAGATGGTCGAATTTGTGAAAACGACTGTATCATATCAATTTGTGCAGCCCCCTGACACGCCTACCAATTTTCATCGTCCTAGCACTTCCAGAAGCACCAAATTCGCTAAATCACTGAACTCCTCCCCCCAACTCCCCCAAAGAGAGCGAATCTAGTACGGTTACTTCAATCACGTATCAAGGACATTTGCTTATTCTATCCGCCAAGCTTAATCCCGATCCCTCAACTCCAATTGTTTTCCAATATTTCCCCCTCAAACTCTCCTTAATGTCAAAAGATCTGGTCGAGATTTGAATTTGAGCTCTGAGAGATGAATTATTTCTAAATATCAAATTTCATTAAGATCCGATTACCTAATCGTAAGATAAAAACACCCCAAATTTCACGTTTTCAAAGAATTCTGGTTCCCCCATCAACTCCCCCCAATGACACAAGATCTGGTGGGAATTTAAAATTAGAGCTTTAAAGCACAAGATCCTTCTAAACATCAAATTTCATCAAGATCTGGTCACCCTTTCGTGAGTTACAAATACCTCATTTTTCCAAATTACCTTCCCCCCCCCCCCAACTCCACCAAAGAGAGCAGATCCTGTCCGGTTATGTTAGTCACGTATCTTAGACAGGTTTTTGTTCTACCCATCCAGTTTCATCCTCTGCTTTAAGTATTTTCTAAGATTTCCGGTCCCCCTCAACTGCCCCCCTCCCCAATGAAGCTGGATCCGTTTGAGATTTAAAATTAGAGTTCTAAATGACGCGTCCTTCTAAATATGAAGTTTCATGAAGATCCGATCACTCCTTCGTAAGTTAAAAATAGGTCTTTTTTCTAATTTTTCAGAATTACCCCCTCCCCCCTAATAGAGTGGATCCGTTCCAATTATGTAAATCACGTATCTAAGACTTCTGCTTGTTTTTCCCGCCAAGTTTCATCCCGATCACTCCAATCTAAGCGTTTTCCATGATTTTAGGTTCCCCCCAAACTCCCCCCAATGTCACCAGATCTGGTCGGATTTAAAATAAGAGCTTTGAGACACGATTTCCTTCTAAATATCAAATTTCATTGAGATCCATTTACCCGTTTGTAAATTAATAATGCCTAATTTTTTCTAATTTTTCAGAATTAAACCACCCCCCCCAACTACCCCAAAGAAAGCGGATCCGTTCCAGGTAATGTCAATCATGTATCTAGGACTTGTGCTTAATTTTCCCACCAAGTTTCATCGCGATCCCTCCACTCTAAGTGTTTTCCAAGATTTCAGGTTTCCCACTCCCAACCCCCCCCCCCCCCCAATATCACCAGATCCGATCGTGATTTAAAATAACAGCTCTGAGACGCGATATACCGCCAAACATCAAATTTCATTAAGATCTGATCAACCGTTCGTAAGTTAAAATACTTCATTTTTTCCGAATAACGGGCCCCTCACCCCCCCCCCCCAGATGGACAAATCGGAAAAACGACTATTTCTAATTTAATCAGGTCCTGTCCCTGATACGCCTGCCAAATTTCATCGTCCTAGCTTACCTGGAAGTGCCTAAAGTAGCAAAACCGGGACTGACAGTCCGACAGATAGACTGACAGAATTCGCGATTGCTGTATGTCACTTGGTTAATACCAAGTGCCATAAAAAGGAGAAACACAGATTAGAAATAGACTCGCTATCTTCTGAGCGGAAACTGTTCTGAGCGGACTGAAAACATTCGAAGGGACTTTGGACATAGACCATAATCCAATTATGATCATTAATTGGAAAATATTGAGATTTTTTAACACTAATAAAAAGCCCTCTATCTTTTAGTTTACTGGAAAGGGTGCTAAAAGTATCAATTAAACTAGCTTTAGAACGACTCAACAAAATAAAATCATCAGCATATGCAATAAAAGACACATCCCGCCCCCGAGAGATAAAGGCTGTGGATAGCGAATGAAGACATTCCGCCAAACATGTATAAAGGGGATAATAAGAATATAAGGTAATAAGGATAATAAGAATAATAAGGATAATGAGAATATAAGGAGATAAAACTGCACTTTGTCCAACTCCACAACCAAACAGAAATTGGATTAGAAAAAGAATCAGAAGCAGCAATGTTCATTCAAAGCCCCCGATACCAGGAGCTACGAACTCTAACCACAGAAAGGGGGATCCCACTTCTAGTTAGGGCTAAAAGAGCATAAGCACGTGAAATGATGTCAAAGGCTCCTTTTATATTAATCAAAAGTGCATTAAGTGGTGAGCCAGAAGACCTTGACTCGTTAATAGTTGTATCCAAAGTTGCACAGACATGGTCACAGCCCAATCCACTTTTGAAGCCTACTTGATTAAGCTCAACATCCAAATGTTCAAAAAGGCCCTTTATACATAATTCAAAAAGTTTACCACTTGAATAATTATTTGTTATCGGTCTATAAGAGTCACACGATCGGATATCTCTTTTACCGGATTAAAATGAACAAGTACAAATAAAGCAATGAAATTTATTATTACAAAAAGTTACAACCCTTATACTATTTTTCAACATAACTCTCATGATTTTTCCAGGCATTTATCACATCATGGTACAAGTTTTGTACACCTCTTCATGTTCCCGCCTGTATTCTCAACCATTTGGAAGCTTTATCTTTCAGTTCATTATCGCTGTTGAAAATCTGGTGAAATAATGACAAGGTTGACGATTCATTTTTATCGCAGATAGTCACGGCGGATGAAACTTGGGTTACTTGTGATAACCCGAAAAGATTCAGTAATTGATAAATTAGAGGCACGATTTTTCACCGGCAAAAATCAAAATCATGCAAATCTTGGTGCCTCGAAAAGTGTGTGCACAGTGTTTAGAGGCAGACAAGCCATTTTACCAGTAGTTTTTTTTTGTGAGTGAAAATAATCGATAAAGAAGTTATACGTCATTTGTTTCTCCATTTACAGTTTTCATTGGCGGTCAGCACTTGAACAGCGATTAAGAGCTGAAAGAAATTGTTACCACCGACACTTTCTTGACAACACAGACGTCAATTATCTATGAAGAGTGTATACAATTTTTTTTACAAAACTATGATAAATACCGTGAAAATTGTGGGAGTTAGAAGAAAGAATATTATAAAGGCGTAATTTCATATAAAGTAATTTTTGTTGCTTTATTTGTACCAGTTTATTTTAATTAAAATTAAACGCCCCGCTCTTTACGCTAAAGTTTGACTCTCTCTTAACTCTACATTTTAAACAATAAAAAACTTTAGCGGAAAGAGCGGGGCGTAAAGAAGGAAAAGCCCCTTTCATATACGGAGTAATTTCTGTTCGTTTTAAGTCTTAATGTCGCTCCTTACTTTCATTTAAAAAACTTGTTTTTTTTATTTAATTTCTGAACGTTTTCGAATCAATGCATGTTTTGATTTTGGCTCTCCGCAGAGGAATAATCAAAACGAAATTTGTATATTTTTTTTTGGCTAAATGGCTTTCTCATAATTTTGATCGAGTGATTTTGAGAAAAAAAAAGCGGGGGAGGAAGCCTAGTTACCCTCCAATTTTCGGTTAACTAAAAAGGCAACTAGAACTTTTAATTTTTTACGAATCTTTTTATAAGTAAAAGATATACGTAACGTTGACGTTGACGTTGACGTTAACTCCCCTCTTGCTGTTCAGCCTAGAGGACGTTCTATGGCAAGTCGATTCTCACTTCTTAATAAATAGTAGGAGGAAATCGTATTTCCTGAAACTTTAATTCAAATGTCCTTTAATCTTGCAATTCTTGTCAGAAACTGTATGACAAGACTAACTATCATACAATTTTCTTCTTCACTATCAAATCCTCCTAATAACATATATAGGCTCGACTGCACTTTCTTCTGTCTGAAAAATTCGGTTATTTCACGTCTTTCTTGTTCGCTTTCACGGCAAATTATCATCAAGTGTTCTATAGTTTCTGATGCACCACACTTAGGACATTCCTCACTCTGTCCCAAAAATTTTGCTTTGTAACAACCAACTCCAGCATGGTGTGATCGGAGTCGAAACAGTTTCTTTGCTTCATATCTAGTGAGTCCTTTATACACCTTCGTTTCTATATTTCTCTGTTTTTTCATAGTCACAAAAAGATTCCCAGTCAAATCTCTATTCGCTTTAAAACCCTGACGATCAATCTCTTTAATCACTTTATCAAATATCATAACTTCGTAAGGAGTGTCCATGTCGGTTACAAGTGTTCCTGACTCAACTGCGGATTTGGCCTTCAAATCTGCTATTTCATTTCCAGAGATCCCAATGTGGGCGGGAATCCACTGAATAACTACTTTCTTCTTTTTTAATATGTCTTGTAGTTTAATGTAACATATAAGGACATCTCTATTTGGTTTTGCCATAGTATTAGCATTTACAACTGCTTGAATAGCACTTTTTGAATCAGAGCAAATGATAACCTTGTCCTCTTCAACAGATTCCTCAATGAACTCCAGCACCTTCTTAATGGCGTACACTTCTGCCAGGAATACACTGCTCTCTGGAGGTAATTTGAATTTTTTGGACACATTTTTGAAAGGGCACCAAAACGCTGCTCCTACATGCTTCATTTCATCTACTTTTGATCCGTCAGTGAATAATGGAAGGTATCCCTTGTACTCTTTTTCCATCATCATGCAGAATGCCAAGTCCGCTGGAGTATCTTGGTCCATATTGAATTCTAATCTTGAACTGATCCTGTTTTCCTCCCATGGTGGAGGGACACCTATTTCACCAACTCTTAACATTTTGGAAAGTACTATATCAATTCCATAACTCTTACAAATTTCTAATGCTGCTTCAAGACAATTGGATTGATTTCTTGCTTTAGATGTGTTGGCAGTTGCTTGGCGACCAGGTTTGATGATTTTTGACTTAACTGGGTGGTTATTTTCTAAAGACCAAATCCTCTGTACATATTTTAAAAATCTGATCTTTCTTCGTGTTTCCAGGTCTGCTAGACCACTTTCTGATAGAAGGAAACTAACAGGTGTTGTTTTTCTTGCTCCAAATGCAATTCTTATGGCTGAGTTTTGGATTACATCTAATCTTGCAATGGTTGAGTGACAAGCTGTGCCATAAATTGTTGAGCAATACTCCATTTTAGGCAATACATATTTGATATAATACTGGATCAAAAGTTCTGCTGGTAATCCTCTAGCCATATAGGCCAAACTCTTCATAACATTGAGTCTTTTCAAACATGTATATTTAAGATACATCACATGGGGTTTCCAGGTAAGTTTATTGTCAACCACTACACCTAGTATTTTTGCTTCACTAACATATTCAACTGGGTGGCCACTTAAGTACAGATCCGGAAGGGTTCCAATTCTTTTCCTAGTGATAACAATTGCCTTCGTCTTTGTTGCAGAAAACTTTAAGTCAGCTTCTTTGGACCATTTTTCTAATTTTGCAATGACCTGGGTTATTAGGGTCTTTATATGGTAGGTGTCACGCGCCATGACCCACGCAGTATTGTCATCTGCAAAAATAGCTCCTCCATCATCCTTCATGTTGATAGGAATATCATATGATCCTATGTTGTACATGTCAGGCCCCAATGCTGATCCTTGAGGGATTCCTCTTTTAGGAAACACTGTTATATTTGAAATTGTTCCACCAACTCGCACTTTAACTTTTCTTCCTATTAAATAATCATTTAAAAATGCTAACATTTGGCCTTTTATGCCAGCTGTTACTAGGCCTCCAACCATTTTTCTATGAAGCATATTATCAAAAGCGCCTTCAATGTCAATTAAAATCGCTGCTAAAATCCACCCATTTTGCAAAGCATATAATGCCTCCTGTTTGAGGCACATAAGACTGTCTTCTGCACTTCTATTTTTTCTGAAACCACACTGAATGTCTTTCAAAATTTTCTTCTGTTGTGTCACAGCTTCCAGTCTCTTCTTCACCATCCTTTCCATAACTTTCCCCAAAACAGGGAGAAGGGTAATGTATCTATAGTTTTCAATCTTTGATAAGTCTTTGCCAGGCTTTGGTAGCATTACTGCTTCACCATACTTCCAAACATCAGGAAATTTTCCCTCCCTCCATATACCATTGATTAATTCTAGCAGTACATTGATCCACAATTTGGGGAGCGACTTCACGAACTGTGGCAAAATTTCGTCTGGTCCAGGAGATGTATCAGGAAGCTTATTAATTACATTCATTAATTCCTGTTCAATGAATGGTCTATTGTATGGTTCGTTTTGTCCTTGTGTTCCAAGGTCACTTACTTTTGTGTCCATATTGGTCTTCTTCTGTATATCCGGATCTCCCCGGCCAACGGTAGAGCTCATGAATTTGGCAGCTGCATCAGCTTTTTCATCATCAGTCACAAGAAGCTTATTATCAGATGCAATAGGTGGGTTGCTCCGGCCTGAAGTTGCTCTGTTATTCATCTTTTTCATAAACTCATATACTTTGGATGTTGGTTTTCGAAAGTCAAGTTTGTTTATAAAGTTATTCCATGATTTTTTCTTGGCTTCAAGTACTGTTTTTCGAAATATAGCATAAGCTCTTTTCTTTTCAATAAGGCTATGAAGATTTCTCACCAGATTATATATTCTCTTTTTTGCAATGAATTCTCTTTTGGCTTTCGAACAATCTTCATTCCACCAGATACACCCTTGGTGACGGCTGATTTCTCTATATGGTACAACAGTTTTGGCTATTTCTATCAATTTCTCTTGAAATATTTCAACTTTCCTAGATAATTCTACTTCTTCCTCTGTTAGTGATTTCACATCAAACTCGTCCAGTGCTTCTCTGAGTATAAACCAGTTAAAATTTTTAGTTTTAAATCCCTTTCTCTTATTACCTTTTGGAAGGACTTCTTCATTAATAGTGCACAATATGGGGTTGTGATCACTGGCCAGTTCACTTTCCGCATCACATTCTATGTTTAATTTGATATAGAGTCTAGGATTGCATAATAGCAAATCAATTGTTGTTGTCTCTCCTGTCTGGGGATTAACTCTAGTTGGCATCCCAACCGGTGTTGCTAAGCATATTGGGCTATTTATTAAACAGTTTTCTAAACTTGTTCCAGAACTATTTACATTTCTACACTTGCACCAAGATTTACTATGTGCATTCATATCACCCAATATTATCAGGTCCTCTGCAACTGGTATCATTTTAATAATTTCATCTATCCTTTCTCCCAACAGTCCATTATTTCCAGATGGGTTATATACACATATAACATTCATTTTCTTTTCATTTTTTAAAAATAGTTTAGTTCCAACTACTTCCACTTCATTATCAATTGATTGCTGGCTTGCTAAGTCCAATTCTTCATAATGAATATGACTTCTTATTCCAATCATAACTCCACCTTTTCTTCCTGTTATTCTATCATTTCTCAAGATGTTGAAACCTTTGCAGGGGCTCATGATATTTGGTTTTAGCCAAGTTTCTTGAATACAAAAAATATCAATGTCTTTTCTGTCACAATATTGAAGCAATAATTCCCTTTTTTCTCTCATGATTGAACATGCATTCCAGGATAATATTTTGAGCTGCATTAAGGACATGTTCTGTTTTCCAAGGTGCTACTTGTTTCACAAACCAATTTTACATCATTGCGGTCAAGTTTTCCAAACTTCATTTGCTCAACCAATTCACACAGTTTATCTACCTTTTCATTCAATGGCAAGTTTTCAATACTCAGTATTCCTGGGGTTATAAGCATCCCAATCACTAACTTCTTTGCCGTCATTTGTTGCAATTCTGCTGCAGTGTTACTGATTATTCTTTTCTCAGGATTCAGGTTATTCTGGACTACATGAGCATAACTTCTAAATGTTGTCCTTGCTCTTTTAAATCCCATGCCATACTTTTCTGCCACTTCTAGCACTTGTTGGTTCTCCCTTCTTACTGGGCATACTGATGAAGTGGATGAATGGTTTTGTTTACAATTGGCGCACCTGTATCTGCTGGTACGCTCATCTACACTCTCCTGTTTCAGAGGGCAATCACGGCTTTGATGATTCTTGGCACATCTGAGGCAGATCTCCTTTGATTTACAGTCTTTCTGAAGATGCCCATATTTCTGGCATTTGTAGCACTGCATCACCTTCCTATGGTAGGGTAAGACATCTCTGTTTCTACCGCAGCACCACACACTTGCTGGGGTTATAATTGATTCAAAAACCACCATTACTGACAGGCTGTCTTCAAGCTTTTTTAGATCCCGGTTATACCTCTGCATTCTAATCACTTCTTTTACAGGCACAGCAGATTGGATACTTTCCTCAATTTGTACAATTGATAAATATAAAGGAATTCCTTTCATCACACCTCTTGATACATGTTCTTTCCTTAAAACTGTTACTTCTATGTTATTCACAGTTTTGATTTCCAATGCTGATTTCATCCCGCTCTCATCTTTTAAATGCAAGTAAATAGTGTTCCCTTCACGATTTGTTTCAAATTCAAATCTGCCACTAATTTTTTCCTTGAAAAACATACAAAGTTCGTATTCATTTAAGAACTTGGCATTTATATCAACTGCTTTGATTACAACACTTCCATGTATCATTTCCTTTTCAGGTATTTCCAATAATGGGATCTGGAAATTTGAAATATTTCTCTTATCTTTTGTAAGTGACAGGCCTTTGGCCTTCTGGTCTGGTCTTTGGTGAACAAATTGTCTCTTTGGTGCTCCCCTTTCAATCTGAACACTTTCATTACTAATAGGTGAGGTCACTCTCCTTTTCAAGTTATTCTCTTTTCCTCTTGAGCATAGTCCTTCCACTACTCTTGGATTTACCATAGTCATATCATCAGATTCAAAGTTTGTGTCAGGTGGAGAATGGTCAATACCTTCTAACTCACATTCTTCCACTTCAAGTCCATTATATCTGTTACTCACTGTACAAGCATACTGTGCCTGGTTCAGCACTGGTGCTCGATTACTGTACACTTGTTGTCCATATAGTTGTGTCATAACTTGGCCTGATTCAAGTCCATCATTTGTGTTATTCACTGTATACATATACTGCTGTGATGGGTTGGAAGTTGGGGTATATACTTGTCCATAAACATTTGGTACGACTGCCGGAAACATGACTTTTTGCATACCACTAGGCATATTCCACTGCATTTGCATCATCTGTGGTCCTGGGGCCCCATTTACAGGCCCCTGCATGGGACTATGAACCACTGAATACTGTCCAACACTAGTAGGAGCTACTGTACCCCCAGCTGGGGGGCCAGTTTGACTGTTCATGATACCACTAGTCTCCAGTCCACAAAATCATTTATTCCAGAATTTTCTCAAACAGACTTCATGCACCACAAACAAGTTTTTAGTTAAAAACCTTTTTCACAAGAAGCACGTGCTGTGAATTCTCACAAAACTCCCATCTAGTTCCAATTCAATACAAGCAAGTTTTCACGAAGAAACCATTCTGCTCCAAATTTTCCCGAAATTTCTACAATCTTTTTCTTTTTTTTTTTTTTTTTTTTTTTTTTTTTTTTTTTTTTTTTTTTTTTTTTACGTATATATACGTATATATACGTATATATATATAGATGAAGTTAATCTAAACTGATTTCTCCTTTTCAAGCTGTCAATAGACTCTAGAAACCGAAGAAGGCACGGTATTCTTTTCATTTATATACCATTTTCAAAATTTTCGCAAACAATAGAAAACTATAAATTTATGCAAAAAGGACAAATTTTTCCTAATGTACCATCTTTATATCTAAAATGCTCTTAATTATCTTATACCGTTCCTAATTTCCAAACATTTCGAAACATCCTTGCGCAACAAAACGGAATTTAGAAGTTTGTATTTTGGCTCAAAGCCTCTTCAGTTGGCAACTCTACCTTGTCCTGTCTGCTGGTGTTTTTTTTTTTTGAATATTTTCAGGTTATTTTTAAGCCATGTCTTCTGGCCAGGCTATGGATACTAATTGCATGACTTTGACAAGATATATCTTAGAAGAGCAGAGGAAACACAAAACAGCTACTGGAGACTTGACTCAGCTATTGACTGCTATTCAAGCTGCAGTTAAAGCTGTAAGTTCTGCAGTCAGGAAAGCAGGAATAGCCAAACTGTAAGTAGGCTATTTGGTAAATTTAGAGATCAAGGCTGAACAAAAATAGAGGTTTAAATTACAATTTTGGAGCTATAAAGGGGTAAAATTCTAGTTAATTGACTCCTTGCTATCTCAGAAAGGGTTTAGGTTAGGAAAATGAAACTTTCAGGAATGGGTCTACAGGCCAAAGTATGTCCCGGGAAGGTATTTTAAAGTACCAACCTCCATTCCTTCTCCCTCTAGAAGGCCTGGAAGTTTGCCTAAATGACAGGTCTAGGCCTATACCAATTGAAATTTTGAGAAAACAACATTTTACCTTAATTTTCAGTTAATAGTTGCTTTTTTCTGCCTTTAGTTCTGAAAATGCAATTCCTGTTATTTGAGTAGAATTTTGAACCATATCATTTTTTTTTCAAAATTTATGAAATGTATTTGCATATCTTTTAAACATTATAAAATGGAATTGAGCAAAGTTATTGTAGCGTTTTACCAATTATAAGATTTATTTAAACCCAGGCATCTGGAACAAAAGACAGTATATAGCAACAGCAATCAGTTAACATCAAATAAGCACAGCAAGCAGGTATATCATCAGTTAACATGCATGATATTACATCATCCTTCTTCCCTGGAAGAAGACTCTTATCACTTACTGGAATTGGAGATCCAACTGTTAGTACTATTACTAATGTCTCCAAGAGAAGGTGCTAGGATTGCTTCTCTTTACTTTGTACAGACACAAAACAAAACTAGAGAACTCCTCATATAGCACTGACTTAACACACACTCAAGAGAAGGTGCTTGGCTCACTTCTCCTGGGTATTATATACACTATGTACAGACTTCAACTTCTCTTCTTTTGAGATTTTTGTTGGTAAGTTCACAAGTTCAGTTTGATTGGTGGCTTACTCTGCCTGCTGTACCTTGATTTAGTTACTGGTATAACCACTGGTACTCCCTCCTTGGGTGGGCTTGGGCTACTGGTAGTATGGAGCAGGGCTGTTCTGTCAAGTGAGGGAATGTCTGATGATGCGGTAAATGGTGTTTTGTCTGCATGAGTTAGGTCTGATGCTGGGGGGATCACAGTAGGAGTAACTGCATTGCTTCCAGTGCATTTTACTGGACTACTTCTGTTCTGTACTGGTGTTGATGGCTGTGCATTTGATATGTGTTTCCAATTCCTCTGTAGAACTGTTCCAGCTTTGGTTTCAATATGGTATGATCTAGGGTGTGCTGCTGGTGCTATGATGCTGGTGGTGCTCCACTGGCCATCAGTTTGTTTCTGGTAGGTCACTGCGTCCACCAAGTGGAGTGTAGGCCTAGACTTGGCATGTTTGTCAAAGTATCATTTCTGTCTTGACTTGGCCTCTTCCCACTTCAGCAGGTACTTTTTAGTTGGAACCAACTGCTTCTGCAGGTGCTTTTCTGTGCAGGGTAAGGTGGAGCATAGTTGGCTGCTCATTAGCAGTTGTGCAGGGGCAGTGTAGTTGTCTACAGGTGTATTTTTTTATTCCATTAGACCCAGATATGGGTCATCTCTGCCTTCACTTGCCTTGGTGAAGATGTCCTTGCAAGTGTAGACAGCCTTTTCTACCAGTCCATTGGACTGCAGGTAGATAGGGCTGGAGGTCTTGTGCCTTATGCCCCATTCTTTGATGAACCATTCAAACTATGTGGATGAGTATTGTGTTCTGTTGTCTGAGATGATGATGTGGGGGATCCCCTGTTGAGCAAAATGTGCTTTTAGTTTACTGATGACTTCTTTGGATGTCAAGTTTTTCAACAGGTTGACTTCAAAGAAGCGGCTGTGGTAATCATTTGCTTCATTCCAATCAAATATGTCTGAGGCTACCTGCTGCCATGGTACTAATGGAATCTGGGAGTTCATGAGAGGCTCTTTCCGGTTGTTACAGCTATGTTTCTGGCAAGTGGGACAGTTTGTGATTAGCCTTTTGATATCACCAATCATCTTTGGCCAGTAGACGAGCATCCTGGTGCATTGCTTTGTCTTTTCCATACCAAAGTGGGAGACGTGAAGTTGCTGGAGGATTTGGGGTCGCATCTTCCTTGGGATAACGATCCTTTCGCCTTTAAATATGATGCCATTCATGTATGACAGCTTGTGTTGAAGGTTCCAGTATGCAAGGAGATCTGTGGCACATTGCTTCCTGGCATTGGGCCAACTGCCTTGTATGGCCTCTCTGAGATGAATCAGGTGCTCATCTTCCTTGGTATGAGGTCGTATTTCCTCGAGCCTTGCATTGCTAACAGGAAGTGCATGTGCAATCTGGTGGACATACACCTCAATTTCTCTATGGAGCTTCTTGTCAATGTCAGGTAGGTGCAGCCTTGATAAAGTGTTTGCGACTGCGATTTCTGTCCCTGGTCTGTAACTGAACTCTAGGTCATAGGGTTGAATCTGAAGCATCATTTGTTGAGCTCTGGCAGGTGCTTTTTGAAGTAGATTTCATAGGATGGTTTCAAGTGGGTGGTGGTCTGTAGTTACTTTTACATGCCTGCCATATATGAAATGATGGAAGTACTTGCAACCAAAGACTATTGCGTATAATTCCTTCTCAAGCTGTGAGTATTTCTGTTCAGCTTTGCTAAGGGAGCATGATGCATATGCGACAACGTTGCCGTTTGACAAGATGTATGCTCCTAGACCGTGTGACAATGCGTCCACAGTGAGGTCAATGGACTTGCATGAGTGGTCAAAGTATGCTAAGTTTGACTGTTGAGTGTTTGATGTTTTGGAGGGCTTTGTCATGCTCCTTGGCCCACTTGAACTCAGTCACTTTACTGAGGTCATGCAGGGTTTTATTCTGTGTTGATAAGTTTGGGATGTATTTTGGGAGATAGTTTAACATACCCAACAGAGTTGCAAGTTCTTCTGAGTTTGATGGTGTAGGCATGTTGTTGATAGCTTTTGCTCTGGCTCTCTCAAATACAGCTACTAATTGCTTATTGTGTTACTCAAGGGTTGAACTGAAAACCAGGAGATCATCAATGATGACAGCAAATCTGTCTAATCCTTCGAGAGCCTCTTCCATTCTTCTTTGGAATTCATCCTGGGCAGAGATGATGCCAAACGGCATCTGTTTAAGACGGTATCTGCCAAAGATGGTATTGAATGTTGTTAAGTCTGCAGATTCATCATCCAAGACTAGCGACCAATACCCCGACCTTTAAACTGCCATCCTTTTTTTCTACGGCGACCATCGAATTCACCCAGTCAGTTGGTATAGAGACTTTTTAATTATCCCTTGTTCTTCCATCCATTTAAGTTCTGCTTCTAACTTTCCTTGAAGCGATGAGGGAATTCTTCTTGCTGGGTATGCTGTAGGGACTGCATCGTCCTTCAGATACAGATGGCACTCTCCATCCAATTTTCCTATTCCTTGGAAGACATCATTGTAGCTACTGATTATTTCATCTGTTTTTGTCTTGTCGATTGCGTGCATGTCCTTGCATGTGCTTTTCTCAACTTTACTGACATTCAGTACAAGTTTTACAATATTCAGGTCAATGCTTGACCGGAATCCGAGAATTGGCACTGAATCCATTTCAACAATAAAGAATGTTAGGGTTTCAGCCTTGCTTGATTTGTGCTTGCAGCTCAGCTCGCATACACCTCTAACAGGAATTTTGGATCCACAGTAGCTTGTGAGTTTCTAAGAACTTTGTTTCAGTGATGGCGGATGTGGTAAGGCGTCAAAATACTTGGCAGGTAGAATGTTAGCTTTTGCTCCTGTATCAACCTTGAATTTGACAGGTAAGGAGTGGTTCACCTCCAGTGTAATAAGGGCTTCATCTCTGCTCTTATTGATTTGTTCTCTATGGCATATAAGAAGACATCCTCATCTTCATCACTTTTGTTGGCTGGGTTCTCCTTGTATTCAATCACTGCATTCACTGATTTGTTGCTTTTGCACACACGTGCAAAATGATTTGGCTTTTTGCACTTTGCACAGGTTTTTCCCTTTGCAGGACAAGTGTGGCTAGGTGAGTATACTCCTCCACAGAAATAGCATTTCTTTGTTTTTCTAGATGACACAGATGCATCTTCGTATTTTCTGACTGGATATTTGTACTTCTGGACACTATCTATTTCTTTCTTGATTTGTTGTGGTTCTTGTACTTCAAATGTTCTTAGCTGTGCCTGGGCTGCTTGGTAAGAACGGCATTCGCCAACAGCTAGTGCCAAAGTTAGGGTATCACCTTCCAGAAGAAGTCTGTCTCTAATTTTCGGGTCTCTGGTGACACTAACTATTTTGTCCCGAACCATTTCATCAGTGCTATCATAGTTACAAGCCTTCACCAGGATTTTCAGTTCTGTGATGTATTTCTCTACACTTTCTCCTTCACGCTGGTCACGTTTTTGGAATATGTATCGAGCAAATACACTGTTGGTGACTGGTGCAGCATATTCGCGGAATTTCTGCAGGTAAGTTTCTACATTGTTTGTTTCTGCAGCAGTGAGTGGGAAGGTGTTGAATATCTGGCGCCCTTTTTCTTCTGCCCAGATGAGAAGGTAAGCATATTTGCTTTCTGCCATCTTTCCAGACAGGGGTCCCAGAAACATCAGTTTGGCATGCTCTTCAAAGCGTTTCCATTCATCGCCGAGGGAAGCTGAATCCCAATCAATACTTGGTGGCTTTGGTTCCATCTTCTGACACTATGTAGCGTTTTACCAATTATAAGATTTATTTAAACCCAGGCATCTGGAACAAAAGGCATTATATAGCAACAGCAAGCAGTTAATATCAATAAGCACAAGCACAGCAAGCAGGCATATCATTATTTAACATGCATGATATTACAGTTATGAAGCTGAAAACAACTTTGTTGTACTTCAATTAAGCAGAAGACCTATTTTGCAAGGTTTCACTTTTATATAACACATATTTTTAAAGGTCATCAAAGACCAAGGCCCTCAGAGGGAGAAGGAGTGGAGGTAGTGGCTTCAAAATATATTCCAGGACATACTTTAGTCTGTAGATTCATCCCTGGAAGTTTCATTTTCCTAACCTAAACCCTCTCTGAGATAGCAAGAAGTCAAGTCAATTAACTAGAATTTTACCCTATCTTGGAAAGTAGATAAGTTAAAAGAATGAAAGTTTCAGGAACAAATCAATTGCCTAAAATGGCCTGTCTGGAGAAGTTACTGCCAAGTAAATATTTCTAATCCTTAGAAGATGGAATGCACAGCAGGGTCTGAATTATGGTAAAAAAATGTTGGTTCTAGTTTGGTGGTTCTACCCCCCCCCCCCCACCACAGAAGGAAACACAATAAATTTCTCTAAAACCACTTAAAATTCTATAGTGCAATTTGGTAAATATTTTATATTTCATATTAATGACTTACAAATAAAGTGAACATACCCTTTTTATGCTCTTCCCAGATATGGGCTAGTAATAACTTTTGTTACCAATGAATTTTATCCTCACCCCTGTATAGCCTATACCAATTCAGGTTATATATTTGCATATTATGGTGGTGAGGGTAGGAGTAAAGATCACTTATGATGCCAATGAGAGGTAAGTTTGAACTTTATCAACCCCCCTGCCTAATGTGCAAACATACTTTAAATCAGTCTCCATCCTGCATTGGCTCTGGAACCATTGCTCTTTTTGAGGACAATCTTACAATGTTAAATAAAATCTATTGTATCAACATTTTGACTGATAAATTCAGGTGATGTGAATCGGGTTTCTTATGAGTTTCAGAAACTCATATCCCATGGATAGGAATCATGAAACTAGGTGATATAGAATTTATTTACTCAGGCCGGAAGGGTTTGGTACATAGGCAGGAAGTAGGGCTCATGATATATAAGGAAGCTGCTAATTCTTTAGGCTGTTCTTTTACACATTATTGTCCTGAGATCTTACATCCTTTGAAAAAGAACACTTAAAAGTGAAATCTTACTTCTTGTGCTGTTCTTTTGCAAACATCTTTCACATTCTGCTGTGATTCAGTGGTTTACCTCAAATTACCTTAAATTGCAGCTTGGAGCAATCTATGGATTTTTCCTTGTAGAAACTCCAGAGTTGATAATACATGACAAATAGTTGAATACATACAGTTGACTAGTGGTTTGATGTTGCTGATTCATGTATTTCCCAGTTATACTTCCATTCTTTTGTTGACTGTTCATTGTCAAGTCAGTTCTTAAAGCTGTGTGGTTTGGGCAGCAATGGTATCTGGCAGTAATTTGTTCCAGAGGTTGGCAACATGGTTGGTAAGCAAATGGGTATGTTGCCACTTTGAGGAGAAATGCCTGGATAACTGCAACTTATGTCCCCTTGTACAAGAGTCCTGAGACACCAGAGGAAGAAGATCAGGAAGTGCCTTTGAATTAATAAGTTTATGAACCAGAATGGTATCACCCTGTCTTCTTCTATAAACCAGAGTTGGGAGTTTCAGCTTGCATAGCTTTGTAGGGTAAGGAAGCTCATGCAGTCCACTCACCACCTTAGTGGCTCTTCTCTGGACATCTTCAAGAATTTCAACATCTTTTTTGAAAAAGGGGGATGCAAGGACCATGCCTGTCTCAAGCCTTGGCTGAACAAGTCCTTTATACAAAAGGCTTAGAATTTTAGGAGAATATAATTTACAAGTATATCCTCAAAGTTCTCTCATCATTATGCTATGTAGCAGAAAAATGGCATTCTTCACACTTTTTGCTAACATTGGTGAGCTGTAAGATCTTAGAGGAAAGATGAACAAAAGAACATAAATCTTTACAGAAAGATCTAAGAGCAAAAGAAGAACCCTCTTCTTTAGGCTGGGAAGATATTAATAGCAGAATGTTAGTTGCTCATGTTATGACAAGAAAAGGCTGGGTATCATTCATATGTAGTTTGTATTCCTTTAGATTTGACTGACAGAGATAGTACTGTCTCAGATAAATTTTAACTTGCAGCTAAATAAACAAATACAGGATCCTAGGTAGAAATATGGTAGCCTACTTTTTCGGGGATTTTTAATGCACAGGTATACAGGTTAGATATTTGGTAATTCAGCCTAGGTAAATTTGTTGTAGGAAATAGTAATGATCAGATACTGATGCAATCCTTTAGTATAATAATTTTGTTATAACAAATACAGAATCTTGGTATAAAATGGTCTGTAAGCTATTATGGTTCCAACATGATGGTAAGTCACCCAACTTTATTGAATGTTATTGTAAAGTGAAAGCCAGCAAGATTGGTAGAAGATAAAGGGTAAATAGGAGTGTTGTTGTCAATATTAAAAGTAAAGATCACCCTCTAGTAGCTTCTTGGTTTAATCTGAAGCTGATATGTAGGAAGAATAATTTCTGAGAGGTCGCAATGTTGGTTGACCAGGATGAGATTTTCAAAGAAACTTACCTGGAACAGTTAAAAGTGGAGAGTTTAAAATATGACTGATTAAAAATGATTGATAGATTGACAATTTAGAAGACTGATGGAATAATTTACAGAAAATAGTTTGTGAAATTGCAGATGTGGTCTTAGGAAGGGAAGTTAGAAACACAGCTAGTAAAATGAGTAAAGATGCTTTAGGTAAAGTAGAGAGGAGGAGGGACTTTAGATTATATGAAAATAAGAGGAATGTAGGGAAAGATGAGAGCATTAACATCTGATTTAAGGAGATGTAAAGTGGAGGCCCTTGATAAAATTGCTGATGATCTGAAAGTTGCAGCCAGATGTCCTAAATCATGATAAAATCACAGGAAAAGAATGGAAAATTAGTGACACTTTGGAAGTGAGGGAAGGCTTAATTTGGAGGATAAATTAAGTATGGTACATAACCCTACTAAAAGGATTAAAAATAATATGGCCACATGGGCTGATAATGTGGTAAATGGGCTTCTAAAATAAGGTGGCTTAGACACAGGCAGAGATAGAATATTTTGATCTTTATGCAAGTATTCAAAGGAGTTATCTGACAATTTCCAACAGGAGTTATAAGACATTTTCTGCAAAGTCTTGAGTTTTGCTTTTATTTTATTTATTAAATGATAAATCTTTCACAAGAATCTGTATTGTTTTTGCTTTTCATTGGCCTGTTTTAGGTATTCATTTGGCCTGTCATATTTCAGACAGTTTGCTGCATGAAAAAATGTAGTTCAATCCTGCTTTCTAGGAGTATAATGAGATGGCTAAGACAGATTTTGCAGATGACAGATTGTCTTTGTCAGTCAACCATGTGAGGCCAGATGAAAGTAGGTCGTCCCCAAATGGAGTGGAAAGAGGTTGAAAAGAAACATCCTAGGGAAATTGGAGCTTCTTGGAAGGGTATAAAGAGGGAGACTTTAAATAGAATAGGGATGGAAGAGGGGCATTTGTAGTCATGTGGACTTCAGGGGCTTGGTGGTGGAGTGAGTTTTTGTAGTAGTATTAGTACTGAGTATCTTGTAAATGTTTTCCCATTTTATTTCTTGGTCTAGTTTGTTTCTTCTGAATAAAACACTGGGTTGCATAGTAATTCTAAATTATTAGCTAAGGCCTACTCCTTTACACTCAGAAGATTTTCATTTGTTATATGAATGGGATTGATTTCAGTTTGAACAAGATGTATCAGGTTGGAGGGGGAGGCGGTCACTTAATTTGCTTATATCACAAACATCAGCTAGAATGATTTCACACTCAGTCTGCTGCTAACACCCATGTGCATGAACTTTTTTTTTTACAGATAAATACAATAACAACAAGAGAATAACACCATTTGATTCCTATTCAGGACTATTCCTATTCAGGACATTATGTTTTTTAAACATAATGGTATCTACTATATCTATCATCCTCCTTCTCTGATAGGACCTTACTTTGGAGCAATTGACTATTATTTTCTTGGAATTGATTTAAATGACCTCTTTCTTTTCTAAGACTAAGCTCAGTTTGCCTAGTATTTATTTAACATGTTGCTCAAATTGCACCATGTATTTATACTTCACAAACAAGTTGTACATGTATATATATATATGTATATATATATATATATATATATATATATATATATATGTGTGTGTGTGTGTGTGTGTGTAGTGCATATACTATAAATAAAAGGAAACAAAGCAAACCTCTCTTGGAGTTACTGATTGTAGATGTTGGCTCTAGTCCAGTTAACTCAGTGACACAAGTATTAAACTTAAAAAGTTTTAATTGTCAATACCTGAAAATATTTTTGTGTAGGATTTATTTTTGACCAGTGGATTTTGGGAAGACAGATATACAGACCATGATTTCACTCAAGCTCAGTAATTATTATCTGAAAAACAAAATTCTGTGTAAACAATAAAATCTAGCTTAGCGTCTTACTTTCCAGCTCTTTTGTACTTTGCCCCATTCTATTTAGTTTTTCACTATTTTCAGTAAGTTTTGCAAGATAAAATGTAGGTATTGACATTTTTCACCTACAGTCTCCAAAACACTGTTTGATTCCAATTCACTGTCAATTTTAATATCAAAGACAAGCCTTAAACAAGGAGATCTAGGAATACTGATAGATGGACAACTGGAAGTTCATGGTTATTGACAACAAGAAATTCAAGCTTTGGTCTCCTCAAATGTAGCACAACTATTTACTCATGTGCTTTTAGTATGTATCTTATTTACCCTTTTTCTATAGCAGGACTTCTTTTTGAAGGACAGGGTAGCAGGACAGGGCTTTGAATTTTGTATGTATCTTATTTACCCTTTTTCTATAGGAGGGCAGGGTTTTGGATTTTAGTATGTATCTTATTTACCCTTTTTCTAAGAATTGGGCTAGCCTTATTGAAGGAGTTGAGGGCAATGCCACAAAGTGCATTACCAGATCTCTCATACAACAAGAGACAAGAATGATTGTACCTATCATGGTGAATTGATGCTTTCAACTACCCAATAATGCCAATGCCATCTTATGAATATCTTGGTATGAGGCTAAGGATTGCTGTAACCAACCATCATACACGCTCTATAAAAAGTTGCTTGTATGGGCTTGTGTCAGCTTTAAACCAATGAAGAATGTTTTTCATAAGCCATCCCTATCTTTTGGTCATTGTTACCAAGTGGTCTTGAACTCATCTTTCCAGCAAACCTTTCTTATGGCATGTCATTCGGTACTAGAATATTGTCAAACTTTATGCCAACATTGACAAAGGGAAAATAGATTCAGTTAAATGCCAAGGCATTTCTCTTCGACAGGCTTCGACAGTTTCTCTTGTAGATTCTAATGCATACGTTTGTAAAAAAGACAATATAGAAGTCACCTTGAAACAATCCTGAATTGACTGCATGTGTTTGGCATCAGAAATATTGTTCGATTTTGGACATGTCCAGTTGAAGCAATGTGGCTAGTTGGAGCACCAGCAAAGTGAGGACATACATTTCTATTATTGATCTGATGCACAACAGGAGGGGACTTTTACATCTTGGGATTCTTCCTAGCTTCCTGTAGCAAGAGGATCTCGCTTTGGTTAGGTTTTCAGCCCACGTGAGACCTGACAAGAAATGAACTTCAGAAGGCATATTGTATCTAATGTTGTTATTGCCTCTCAAAAAATGATACTCCATTAAGGCTATAGCCTCATATTTTCGCTCTTTCCCTAATTTTAAGCTTTAAAAGATCCCATGTCTTCAAAAAGAAATTCAAATTATGCATAGAATCCAGCTCGAATCCTGGTAAATACCTTGATAGACCTAAAGGCAGAACACAACTTGTAGAACCTCTCTGAACAGAATCAACCAATGCTTAAAGTATGGAAGGATGAAAGTAGCAGCTTGAAAGAGCCTGTCCAAACCCTAATTATCAAAAGAATTGGCTTATTATACTGCTTCCAGATATATAAGATTTATCAAGTCTAGTGTTACCACAGCTTAGATACCAATACAGTTATGAAAACTTGATTTATTTTTGGGACGTAGTGCGCGGTAGCGATGCTAGCGACTGGAGACAGGAAACTGGCAGTCTGAATCTAAAAGTCAGAGCAATTGACTGACCACGTATGAAACAAAACGAAATTGCGTTCCCGCCTATTGTGTTGTATTACGATCTACGCGTCGGAGCACGGGCTTGGAGGAGGCGCCAACTTCAGAGCTCTGTACCAAAAGCTTCTCATGGGCAAGATAGAATTTTTCATAACTATTAGTATCTAAGCTGTGAGTGTTACTGTGCAAAAGTTCTAGTGTCCTTTTTAAGTGGCCAAAAAGATGGAAGGTTAGCTAGTCCCCCTCCCACGCTCCTTTTTTCTTCGAGGTCGTCTGATCAAAATTTTGAGCTAGTCATTTTGTTTAGCATAGTTAAAGGTTCAATAACTATCCCTTTTTGGATAATATGATCTCTCAGATTCCCTGGGGAAAGGGATGTAAATTACTAAATTTACTCATAATATTTTTCTGCGACGATGGTATTGTTCAAAGGAAATTTTATGAGGTTTTTTTTTACGCGGGAGGATCTTTCCACGAAGGAGTTTCCTGTGACAGGAGGGAATTTTCATGAAGAAGCCTGATTTACCGGCATAATTTGAAAGATGATCAAAAATTAAATAAAAATGTTTTGTTTCAACTGAAAGTAAGGAACGATTTTAAAACTCAAAACGAACAGAAACTATTCCGTATATGAAGGGCATGCCCCCCCTCCTCAATACCTAAATCTTTAGCTCTTTACGCTAAAGTTTGACTGTTTGTACCAATTTCTTGAGAATGACTCGTAAAACGCAAGGGTAGTTTAATTAGAATAAAAACATTTTTTAAAGTATTTTTAAACTTTAGCGTGAAAAGCAAGGTATTGAGAAGGGGGCATCCCCTTCATATACGGAATAATTTGTGTTCGTTTTTAGTCTTAATGATGCTTTAAAGAAGCTACTTTTTTTTAGTTTTACCTTTATTTTGGTCTTTCAAAAAAGAAAAAAATGGCTTGTTTTTGTTCTGAGTCACTTTTTGAAGAGTGACTCAGAGTATCTCTTTTTGAAGTATATCATTGGCATTTTACAGCTTTGGCTTAGCTTGTTGTTTCACCCAGTTAGAATTTTCTTTTTTTGCGCTGTCAGGGTGCAGCTCATGTGCAGTCCAAGCACTATTTTAAACTAGCTCGTTTTTGCACTGATTTGGGACGTTTAATGGTTATCTAAGAAGCATTTGTAACCCCTCATCCTCTCTGGTTTTTGTTGATTTTTATCTTCAATAGCAGTTTAAGACAAATTTCTGCTCAATTTAAGACCGTGGACAAGGAATGTGTCAGGGTCGCGTCAGTTCGGTGTTGCAGATCCCATTGCTGCTCTCATTAGGCGTCACACGGAATTTTTAAAGTCATTTGAGTCCAGTAGCCTTGTCATCGTGATTTTTCCTTAAGTGTCTGTGTATTTTTATAGTACCTAAGTTTTTGTTCCTCTTTGTTTATTTATTTATTCCTTTTGTGGTCTTGTACCATTTTTGGAATGGACAATAAATTTATCTATATATCCATCTAGTTTTTATCTTGAATAATTTTTGTATGAAGGTTTTTTCTGTATTTTATTTTTTTTATGATTTGTAACTTTTCACTGACGTATTTATTTTTCTGATCCTTCAAATTTTTACATTTTTTACTTTTGTGGTGTTTACTGCATGACAGGAAGTATCAATTTCGGCATTATTTGCTTTTGAAAGCCATTTGCAGGGCATGATTTAAATCTTTGGTGTCCTTAGGCCCAAGCGTTTTGGAGCCCCTGGGCCCAAGCGTTCTGGCACCCTTAAGCCCAAGCAATCATTTTTGGAGGTTGGACATAGAGATTTATGAGGAAATCCCCGGAAATTCAGGGATAGTGGAAGTCCTGAACGAAGGCAACTAATGAGTGATGAGCTATAAGTAATGCAAGAAAGAGGTGATACTGAGCTCTCAGCTGCCGTTCTTGGGAGACATCTGACAGTTTTTAAAGCTGCTACGGAATTCATTTTTTGTTTTAAAATCACCGTTCTGTGAATAGGCAGCGCAGCGGTAAAGTGCTCGTGGCACTTGACGGTAAATCCCATCAGCTCAGTTTTTGTTAGGAAAAAAAATCGCTGTGTTTTTTTGCGTCCCTCGGCATTGTGCGCCTCTAGACCTGGGGCTAGTCGACCTATGCGTCCCATTGGGATGATACAACTATGTCCTATGCCATGAAGATGGAGCCATACCCTGATGCGCACTTTCATATAGCATTACGCCATTTTTTATCAAGTCTAAAATATTATGAGCCGTCCCACAACCTGGTGTTCTTATTTATTCCTAGATCTTTGCTCACATTTGTTCCTAGTCTAGGAATCTAAAATTTTGAAACCTTATTGCGCAAGAAAATAGGATTTGTGTGTTAGAAGTTCACATTTTTGGCTCGAAGCCTCTTTGGTTAGCTCCGGTTTGTTTGTTCCTTGTCAGTCTTTCTCAATATTATTTCGTTGTGCTCTAAAATACCAACTTTAAGCTATGTCTTCTGGCCAGGCTATGGATACGAATTGCATGACTTTGACAAGATATATATTACAAGAACAGAGAAAACACAAAACAGCCACTGGAGACTTGACCCAGCTGTTGACGGCTATTCAAGCTGCAGTTAAAGCTGTTAGCTCTGCAGTCAGGAAAGCAGGAATAGCTGAGCTGTAAGTGTTTTGTCGTAAATTTAGGGTGGAGTTCAATCAAGGTGGGACAAATATACCCCTTCCAATGCATTTATAATATATGTATTTATACAACATACTTGCAGTTTATGCAGATGTAAACAATGTGTAGACTGCACAAATTATACATTACTAAATGGGTGTTAGTCTTCAATCCTGCTAGAAAGGTAAATATTTTCAAAAACATACATTCCTATACTCTACAATCGTATTCACTGTGAAATTCTAGATTATGGTTTTGGCTATATTAGAAAGGTGTCGAGTAAGATGAACAGAATATTCAGGAACGTATCGAGAACCTGGATATTCTATTGAGAAGGTATTCTGAAGTATTTACTCCCACTCTTTTCCCTCCTCTCAAAGAGCATGGGCTTAGATGAACTTCAAAGCTTTTGTACTTATATTAACTCACTGAAATGATTAAACTGCACAAATAGAGCAGTTGTATCAACCCCTTTCCACCTCGGATTTCTCAAGATCTTTTTTTTATATTTTCCTTGGAAAGCGATTTTTTCTAGTATTTTCATAGAGCAAATTGAAAAAAATTATCCCACCTTTATATTGAGAGATTTATTTTTGCCCCTTCAGCAGTGGTGTCAACCCACCTTGAGATAATTTACACTCCGCCCCGGATTTCGTAAAACACTTTTTTTTATCTTCATTGGAAAGCGGTTTTTTCTAGTATTTTCATAGAGCAAATTGAAAAAAATTATCCCACCTTTATATTGAGAGATTTATTTTTGCCCCTTCAGCAGTGGTGTCAACCCACCTTGAGATAATTTACACTCCGCCCCGGATTTCGTAAAACACTTTTTTTTTTATCTTCATTGGAAAGCGGTTTTTTCTAGTATTTTCATAGAGCAAATTGAAAAAAATTATCCCACCTTTATATTGAGAGATTTATTTTTGCCCCTTCAGCAGTGGTGTTAACCCACCTTGAGATAATTTACACTCCGCCCCGGATTTCGTAAAACACTTTTTTTTATCTTCATTGGAAAGCGGTTTTTTCTAGTATTTTCATAGAACAAATTGAAAAAAATTACCCCCCCCCCTCTATTTTGAGAAATTTATTTTTCCCCTTGAATTCGTGCCACTGAAATGAGGGCCTAGGAGAATATTTGGGCCTCATATCTTTGGCAAATTCCGATTTAAATGGTTTAAAAATAATTTATAGAACATACCAAATTTGAAAAAAAAACTTATCGGGTGCTAATGGGTTCAGGCCTAGGCCTATCTCCTTTTGGGTGCTGATTTTATTATCACGCATTGCAAAATTCAATCGTGGTTTTATTTGTTCAATATTTTGAAAGGTAGAAATTTGATTGTTTTAGAGTTGATTACTTTGTGATTGTCCGGCACTAGTCGCTCAGCTCATTACTTTTCCAGTTCTGTTTATGTTTTGTTAGTTTATTTCTGTCAATGGTGCCTGAATCTTTCCCTTGCGGAACGGTAACCCCTATTCAAACACTTCGTGGTAACAAACTGTAGTAAGGAGCGACCCGGCTCAATAGTAACCAAAACTCTAAAAAATGGAATTTTGATGCCAATAGTTACATCAAAAGAATCGTATTTTAATGCTGATTTTAAATATATAAGTTTCATCAAGATTAGTCTTACCCGTCAAAAGTTACGAGCCTGAGAAAATATGCCTCATTTTAGAAAATAGGGGAAATACCCCCTAAAAGTCATACGATCTTAACGAAAATCACACCATCAGATTCAGCGTATCAGAGAACCTTATTGTAGAAATTTCAAGCCCCTATCTACAAAAATGTGGAATTTCGCATTTTTTGCCAGAAGACAAATCACGGATGCGTGTTTATTTGTTTTTTGTTTTTTTTTTCCAGGGGTAATCGTATCGACTCCGTGGTCCTAGAATGTCATGAAAGGGCTCATTCTACGGAAATTAACTTCGAAGAATGGCTCATTATAACGCAAATGAAAAGTAATAGTGCCCTTTTTAAGTGACCAAAAAAATTGGAGGGCACCTAGGCCCCCTCCCACGCTCATTTCCCCCCAAAGTCACCGGATCAAAATTCTGAGATAGCCATTTTATTCACCATAGTCGAAAAACCTAATAACTATGTCTTTGGAGACGACTTACTCCCCCGCAGTCCCCGTGGAAGGGGCTGCAAGTTACAAACTTTGACCTGTGTTTACATATAGTAATGGTTACTGGGAAGTGTACAGACGTTTTCAGGGGAATTTTTTTGGTTTGGGGGAGAGTTGAGGGGGGGGGGTACGTGGGAGGATCTTTCCATGAAGGAAGTTCTCATGGGGGAAGAGACTTTCAATGGAGGGGGCACAGGATTTTCTAGCATTACTTAAAAAAAAAAAATGAAAAAAATATGAAGTTTTTTCTACTGAAAGTGGGGAGCAGCATTAAAACTTAAAACGAACAGAAATTATTACGCATATGAGGGGTTTACCTCCTCGTAATACCTCGCTCTTTACGCTAAAATATTTTTAGTAATTTCAACTATTTATTCTACGGCCTTTGTGATTCAGGGGTCATTCTTAAGGAATTGGGACAAAATTTAAGCTTTAGTGTAAAGAGCGAGGTATCGACGAGGGGTGAGCCCCCTCATATACGCAATAAAACATACGAATATAGAAGTTCGCTACGTAAGTTAATTCGTAAGTTACGTATATTTTTTACTTGTGAAAACGTTCGTAAAAAAGTAAAAGTTATATTTGCGTTTTTAAGTAATCAAAAAATTGGAGGGAAACTAGGCCTCCTCTCTTGCTCCTTTTTTCTCAAAATCTTCCGATTAAAACTATGAAAAAGCCATTTAGCCCAAAAAAATTAATATGCAAATTTCGTTTAATTATTTATGCGCGGAGAGCCAAGATCAAAAAATGCATTAATTCAAAAACGTCCAGAAATTAAACAAAAAAAAAACAAGTTTTTTTAAATGAAAGTAAGGAGCGACATTAAAACTTAAAACGAACAGAAATTACTCCGTATATGAAATGGGTTGTCCCCTCCGCAATCCCTCGCTCTTTACGCAAAAGTTTTTAATTGTTTTAAAAAGTAGAACTGTGGCAGAGTCAAACTTTAGCGTAAAGAGCGAGGGATTGCGGAGGGGACAACCCGTTTCACATACGGAGTAATTTCTGTTTGTTTTAAGTTTTAATGTCGCTCCTTACTTTCATTTAAAAAAACTTTTTTTTTTGTTTAATCTTAAACGTGGAAGAGACCCTTTTGACTGCAGTTCATATAGGCCCATCACTGTTGCCTGCAGTACTAATAAGATATTTGAATATGTTCTGCTCCCATATATTATTGAACGAACTGCGAAAGACTCAAACTAATTTGAGTCTCAATCTCGTATTGGGTGCCAATATACGCATAAGGTTTTAGCTTCCATTCTTTATGATACCCAGTCGAAGGGTTATGAATTACTCATGACTCAATTCTCAATGAGTCATGACTCAATGACAGTGACTCAATTCCTACGTCAACTCAAAAAAAAATTCATGACCATAATTTGGTAACGTGAATTTTTGACAATATCTTAAGTCGACTTTTAAGATCCTGGCTCGATATAACTAATCAGTAAACTTGTTCTATGTACAACATTTCATCATATCATAATTAATGGTGCTTAAAAGCAAAATTGATGATGGCATGATGAAACTGCATTGACAAACACAGAATTAAGAAAATAAGTAAACAATTAAGGAAATAAGTAAACAAGGAATTAAGGAATTATGTTAAGGAATTAGCGCTTTGGACTTGTCTAAAACTTTCGATAGTATTTGCCATGCACATGTATGGTGCTCTTTGTCAGAGTTTGGAGTGAATCCTTCTGTCATGCTTGTACTTGAATTTTGGTATAGTGATTCGTTTCTTCGTTTAAAATATGGTACAGGGTAGTTCGGTAATATATCAGTTCAATCTGGAGTACGACAGAATGGAGTGCAATCACCTTATCTATTTAATGCTTGCATTCAAAATGTGTTATCAGGAATCAAACCTTCGTATTTTTATAGTCTATCTGATGTGTCTTTTATTCTTTACGCGAACGACCTGCTAGTTTTAAGCCGAACAAAGTCTATTTTGGCATTATCTGTGCTTTTCGATCCCAAATCATCAGCTCATAATTTGTTCCGTGGATACTCAATAATTCGCAATGTTGTGAGTTTACGGTGGTTAGGGATTAATATTTTTTTGCTCCCTTTTTTGCAATTTCAGGTTCTGAGAGATGTTAAAAAAAAGTTGAAGATTGGATATGCTAAAATTGTACCTAATCGTGGAAACCGTGGGTTAATTCTTAATTCTTAGAACATATGCGGCAATTTCTTCAATTCCCTGTCTAAATTTGGTCAAACATGAATAAATCTAAAAACATGACAAGGTTAGTGAAGACAGATGAAAGATACTAATAAAAGGGGTTTTTCCGCCTTCCAACTGTTTGCTAACAATGTTAGCTAACAGTTATTTGTTCGAACGGCTGAAACAGAATTGTTAGCTAACAGAAATAAATGCTCCAACAAGTATTTGATTTGTTAAAGATGTTCTCTAACAATGTTAGCTAAAAGTTTTTAGGTGAAAGGCGGAGACAATATTATTGGGAAAATTGTTAGCTAACAGTTCCTTGTTTGGACGGCGGAAAAACCCCTAAAGTGAACACGTACCTAATGAGAACCGCTGTCTAAAGTGGCCAAAAGTGTAAAAAATGAGTTAAAAACTACTGACTAGCGAGATCTAATAACATTTTGTAGCTGATTCAGGAATGATAACTTAAAAAAAAAAAGTTTAAGAATTTCAAAAAATAGCCTGAAACACCTAAAAATCCGCGTTGGGCCGAAACACAAAGTATACCATAGGAAGCTTGTAGTCCCAAGCTTGAACAACAAAGAAATTTACTTTTTTGGATAGGTTGCATCAGTATCTTAAAATGACCGTAAAATAAAAACCCGTTAAAAAAATTGTTAAAATACAGTAAAACTGGGTAAAATAAGATGCTCTTTAGGAAATATAGGATAAAACTAGTATCTTAGAGTTGCCCTGTAGCTATAAAAAAACTGAGCTTTTCTTTTAGTCTATAATTTTTTCAGCTTTTAAGGAAAATTTTTAATGATTTAGATTTTCCTGGGTATAAAAAGGTAATGTTCATCATCTAGAAGAGTTACCATTTTAATCAACAGTCTAGTTTGTCCCTTTAGTTGCCTTGTGCCTAGGGTAATACCCTAGTGCTTTGACGATCTTCGGAAGACCATTTTATAAAAAAAAATAACTTCAAAACTTCATTTTTGTTTTTCTGGTTTTTGTTTCGCCACAGTTGACTCAATTTACAGGTACACTGGTTTAAACAATAGAGACGCATTGGCAGAATACATGGGAAATATATAGGCCTAATTTGGGCTATATATATCCAAACCTGTTACTCTCAGTCTTTGGGTGATGTCGAGCAGTGAAAATTACAAGACATCGTAAAATATTTTAGTCAAATATCTGAAATACCAGTAAAATACTGAAAATATGTAAGATAGGTACGTAAACTACCAATTTCAGAGGAGTCCATGGAATAACGGTAAAACACATAAAATGCCCAGTTCTACCGTGACCAATTCTACCAGTTACAACACTAAGAAGAAGAAGCATTTAGTTTCGTTTTTCCTCTGTGGCTAGCGGGGCACTGAAACAAAAATAGACAGCTCGTTGAGGGCTCGTTTTAAATGAATTACTATTTCTAGCTTATCTTGCAATTAGCAAAACATAACATAAAAAATGAAATCCATTTTTGACAAAAAACATCTTCATATACAAAATGATGTTACATTGGTTATGATGTCATATTTGAGTGACTGCTGCCTGATTTTTTAGGTTGGCTTTTTACTATATTGTTTTGTGTTTTCAGTAAAGCGCTAGTTTTCTGTAGTCCCACAAACATAAGGAAATATCACCAGTGGATTTATGTGCATTAGTTTTATTGATATATGTTAGATAGGCTGGCAACTTGTCTTTCTCTTCTTTGCGACTTGAACCCTTTGGAAACATGACTTGGACCACATGACTTGATTGACTGGATTGATTGACTATGACTTGGACCCCTTGAAAGGACCCTAAGGATTCTGTGTGAACGTACCTTTTCAACTGTTTGTTTCAAAAGATTGATATCAAATTTAAAACTCTAAAAACGAGGCCTATTTTGTTCGATCGTTAAGCTAGGCCTGTTGAAGTATGCTTAAGATTTGACCCATTGGTAAAGGTGCAGATTAGCTACCCCTGATAAAACAAATTATTTTTTACTATATATCATTCAATCAATTGGGCTGTGAAGTTGCACAGATAGAAGCAGGAAGTAAGATAATCGCTCATTACTTTATATCCTGGTTCTAAACGTAGGACCTCTGCACGCTAACTTTATCCTTAGAAATGTAGTGGTATTCTCAGCTAATTATTTATATGTTACCTTTGGTCAGGTCAGGAATATGCAGTCAGGAGCAGTAATTTTAGAAGGCATGTCATTTAGAGGAGGCAGTGCTGTTACCAACGATAAAAACTTGAGGCACCTTGTCTGATTACAATGTCCAGGGATGCACACTGCTGCTGCACCTACTTTAACTTGCTGGCACCCATGAGTCTTTACCACGGCTAACAGCACTACCTCCTCTAAATGAGACTCCTCCTAAAGTTAGTGCTCCTCCTGGCTTGGAATGTGTAATGTGCAAGGTAGGCCTACGGGAAAAAATTTCAACTATGGCTGTGTAACCTTAATCAGTTCATTAAAAATTTATGAGAAGGCGTCTCATTTAGAGGAGGCAGTGCTGTTGCCAACGACAAAACCTGAGGCGCCTTGCCTGATTACAGTGTCCAGGAATGCACACTGCTGCTGCACCTACTTTAACTTTCTGGCACCCCTGAGTCGTTGCCACTGCTAACAGCACTACCTCCTCTAAATGAGACTCCTCCTAAAGTTAGGGCTCCTCCTGACTTGGAATATGTAATATGCAAGGTAGGCCTACGGGTAACAATTGCAGTTATGGGTGTGTAACCTTAAACAGTTCAATAAAAATTTATGAGAAGGCGTCTCATTTAGAGGAGGCAGTGCTGTTGCCAACGACAAAACCTGAGGCGCCTTGCCTGATTACAATGTCCAGGAATGCACACTGCTGCTGCACCTACTTTAACTTGCTGGCACCCCTGAGTCTTTGCCACTGCTAACAGCACTACCTTCTCTAAATGAGACTCCTCCTAAAGTTAGTGCTCCTCCTGACTTGGAATATGTAATGTGCAAGGTAGGCCTACGGGAAACAATTGCAACTATGGCTGTGTAACCTTAAACAGTTCAATAAAAATTTATGAGAGGGCGTCTCATTTAGAGGAGGCAGTGCTGTTGCCAACGACAAAACCTGAGGCGCCTCGCCTGATTACAATGTCCAGGGATGCACACTGCTGCTGCACCTACTTTAACTTGCTGGCACCCATGAGTCTTTGCCAAAGCTAACAGCACTACCTCCTCTAAATGAGACTCCTCCTAAAGTTAGTGCTCCTCCTGACTTGGAATATGTAATGTGCAAGGTAAGCCTACGGGAAACAATTGCAACTATGGCTTTGTAACCTTAAACAGTTCAATAAAGTTTATGAGAAGGCGTCTCATTTAGAGGAGGCAGTGCTGTTGCCAACGGCAAAACCTGAGGCGCCTTGCCTGATTACAATGTCCAGGAATGCACACTGCTGCTGCACCTACTTTAACTTGCTGGCACCCCTGGGTCTTTGCCAAAGCTAACAGCACTACCTCCTCTAAATGAGACTCCTCCTAAAGTTAGTGCTCCTCCTGACTTGGAATATGTAATATGCAAGGTAGGCCTACGGGTAACAATTGCAGTTATGGGTGTGTAACCTTAAACAGTTCAATAAAAATTTATGAGAAGGCGTCTCATTTAGAGGAGGCAGTGCTGTTGCCAACGGCAAAACCTGAGGCGCCTTGCCTGATTACAATGTCCAGGAATGCACACTGCTGCTGCACCTACTTTAACTTGCTGGCACCCCTGAGTCTTTGCCACTGCTAACAGCACTACCTTCTCTAAATGAGACTCCTCCTAAAGTTAGTGCTCCTCCTGACTTGGAATATGTAATGTGCAAGGTAGGCCTACGGGAAACAATTGCAACTATGGCTGTGTAACCTTAAACAGTTCAATAAAAATTTATGAGAGGGCGTCTCATTTAGAGGAGGCAGTGCTGTTGCCAACGACAAAACCTGAGGCGCCTCGCCTGATTACAATGTCCAGGAATGCACACTGCTGCTGCACCTACTTTAACTTGCTAGCAATCCTGAGTTTTTGCCACTGCTTCCTCTAAATGAGACTCCTTCTAAAGTAGGTGCCCCTGACTAGGAATATGTAATGTGTAAGGCAGGCCTATGGGAAACAATTACAACTATGGCTATGTAACCTTAAACAGTTCAATATAGATTTATGCTGACAAATTTGTCAGTTTAGCTATTTTACCAAAATGTGAGCTTTTCACATAGAGAAAGGAAGGAACTAAAGCACCGGTATGCTGGTGTTTATTGGTTTTTGCTATTTCCCGAAGTTTCTGGATTTTGGCCAATTTTTTAAAAAATTGATAGATAAATATTTTTCGAGGAGTTTGCGTTGACAGTGGGGGTTCTGGTCTCTCTTGCGCCGGGGCAAAATATTGGTTAGTAACCCCACCTCTCCTATCTCCCGAAAATTTTCAGGCCAAATTAAAAGCAATTCCATTTATTAACAAAATTATTTAATCATTTAATCAATAATTTAATCAATTATTCAATTTAATTTTTTTAATGGCACTTGTTCATTAAACAAGACACTCAATAATTACGCTAAGGTTAGATCTCGGAAAACTGTTTCATAGCCACAAAGACAAGTGACGGGTGATATAATGTATTAGACTTGAATAATTTGGGCTATATATTTGCATATTAGGGGGGAGTGGGGGTTAGGTAAGGTTAGGGAGGCTTTTGAAATACTTTACCCCACCCTAACCCCCTCTTAATGTGCAAATAAATAGCACAAATTATATTATTATGTAAACTAAAGGTTGTTGCATTTCATTAAGATCAACCTAACTTGACTTCTCGGTTGTGTTTCGTTTTGTTAACAATTACTCTTTAATTAACATAATTCAATTATTTTTATGTTTAATTGATTTTATTAATTAATTAATAATTTATTCATTTTCTTGTTTTATTAATTGTGCCCTCTACTTCATTTTAATAAATTTAAAATTTACAAAATGAGTGTAATCATTATACTATTTATTTGAAGTTTTGTGCCCCTAAAACTTCTCTGCCCGGGGCAATCGTCCCCCTAAAACCTCCTATAGGTTTAGTTTGCTATAGTTTAAATAAAGTGAATGGGAGACATAATAACGAATGAAACTTTTAACTGAGGCACTGAACAAATATTTACTGATAAGTATGCAAATATTTTGGTTCCATAACCGGAAGCCCTTATAAACGAAAATGAAAACAGCAAAAACTAGACTAAATAGTTAAAATACATAATAAATAATAATCAAACTAGAAAACTAAAAAAATTCACTCGTGATAATTCACCTGATTTTAATTCTATGACTATCTACCTTAGTTCTTCTGCCCTAGGAATGACACATGGACGGATAATAGATAGACTTACATATTAACAAATTAACTAACATTATTTTTATACAATCCTGATAAGGGGGTTAATGCCAGATTTTTCTCTAACTCAATTTGACTATCTGTCTTAACTTTTCTTCAATTAGCCGTGACTTGATGCCCACAACTTCTTTATATTAATTCAAAATCGATTTATGTTCAAAATCGATTTAACACAAAAATTATGCCTCATCTACCAAATTCCCAAACCATTCAATGAATACAATATAAAATATGTAAGCAAACCAAAATGCTGAAACCTGAAGAAAAATCGTACCAGAAAGGCCAAATGGAATCAGGTTAGTTTAGATGATGGATGAGTGTAAGCAAGTCCAGAGATAACCCATTTATTTGTATGTAATAGCGCACCAAAAGTGTAAACCTAAATAACAAACCCATCTAGCTCAGAAATTACAGCATCAATCTCCCGATTTTAGGAAAATGTGTTCGAATGTGACACCAACATTTATATCCCAGTGAAAAGCAAATTATTTAGAAAATATTCTCTTTTGGTTAAAAGTTAAATTGGTTAAATGTCTTGGCTTTTCTACAATTAGCCGTGACTTGATGCTCACAACTACTTGATGTTAATTCTACAACTACTTGATGTTGTGGGTATCAGTCCACGGCTAATTTTATAAAAAGCCAAGACATATAGTCTGATTAAGTGAGAGGCAAATCTGACATTAACCCCCTTATTAGGACTGTACATATATGATGTCAGTTTATTTGTTAATAGATAAGTCTATGATTAATTAATTGTTTTTTTACTCTTTCAGTGCATAATGGTAAATATCATTTCCATTTTCCAAATGGAAGGGCACATTCCACATTTTCCAATGTGGGCTGGATGCCCACAACTATTCGATTTTTTTCACTAGTGTAAAAACGAAAAAAAAAACTTGCGAAACTTGGGAAACTTCAGTTATTTTATTTGTCTCTGTTCTGCAGTATTTACTATTCGAAACTACACGCTGTTGCTTAAGAATCTTTTTTGTGGTTTAATACGTATTTTTGTAACACATCTGTGGCGTTATTTGAAAAACGATCAGAAGTTGAATAAAAACAATTTTTTTGAATTGAATGTTAGGAGCAACGTCAAAACTAAAACGAATAGAAACTATTCCGTATATGTGGGGGCCTGGCCTTCCTCGGTCGCTTGCCCTTTACGTTAAAGTTTTACTTTTTGTCGCAATTCTTAAAAAACGACGCCTGAAACCAGGGGCGGATCTAGAGCAATGTGACAAGGGCACCAATGAGTAAAATCTTGGGGGAGGAGGGGCAATGTGACAAAGGTGCTAATAATTGACCAAATTGACAAATTTAATCTAAAGAAGACTAAAAAAAGAAAAAAAAAACAAGGAATGAAGTTGCGGGAAAAATCTTTTAATAAAATAGATTTTGTGATAATAAGGAGCGGCCGCAAGACAAGAAAATGTGTGGAGCCTTTTTGATGGTGAAAAGATTGATAGTTTTTTGCTGATCATTCTGTATTTTTATCATTTTTTTAAGCTATGGTATTGTGGGAGAAGTGAATGTTCAGGGAGAGGAAGTGAAGAAATTAATCTTTTTTAGCTATGGTTTTAATTAATCATTTTATTAATTAAATGATTAATTTTTGATTAATCAATTAATCAAAAATTAATTTTTTTTTTAGCTATGATACTGTGGAAGAAGTGAATGTTCAGGGAGAGGAAGTGAAGAAATTAATTTTTTTTAGCTATGGTTTTAATTAATCATTTTATTAATTAACCATTTAATCAACAATTAATCATTTTTTTAGCTATGGTATTGTGGGAGAAATGAATATTCAGGGAGGGGAAGTGAAGAAATTAGTTTTTTAGCTACGATTTTAGTTAATCGTTTTATTAATTAATCAATTAGTCATTAGTTAATCAATTAATCAAAAATTAATAATTTTTAGCTATGGTATTGTGGGAGAAGTGACTGTTCAGGGAGAGGAAGTTAACAGATTAATTTTTAGCTATGGTTTTAATCAATCATTTTATTAATTAATTAAACATTAATTAATCAATTAATCAAAAATTAATATTTTTTAGCTATGGTATTGTGGGAGAAGTGAATGTTCAAGGAGAGGAAGTGAAGAAATTAGATGTTCTTGCAAATGAACTTTTTGTTAATCTCCTTAAGTCATCCTACCAAACATGTTTAATGGTCTCAGAAGAAAATGAAAATGTGATTGAAGTATGTTATTTTTTACTATTTGGTTCTGTTTACGCTATTTAAAATAATTTGCGTGGTGACTGTATGTTATTTGTAATATTGGCTCAATTGGGATGCTTCTTCCCCACATACCTTAGGCCCGGTGGCAGTTCTGGCCTCTCTTGCGCACGGGACAAAATCTTCATTAGTGCTTTTGCCCCTCATGCCAAATTTTAAGATGCCATTCATTAACGAATTATTTTCATTTTATTAATTAAATAGTAATTTATTTTCTAATTATTTTTAATTTATTATTTAAAATATTGAATTTTTTAATTTTCGTTAATTATTTTGATTTAAATATTTACCCGTTACTATTTAATTTTTTTTTATAATAAATTAATAATTCAATAAGTATTTCGTTTATTAACTGTGCCCACTACTTCATTTTAATAAAAAGGAAATTTCAAAAATTACAAATGATTAAAACCGTTGTGTTATTTATTTGAAATTTTGGGCCTCTGTTCCTCTTCTAAAACCACCTTTGGTGAGGCCCTGGATACCCTTGGGGAGGATCAAAAGATTTTTCAAATTGAACAAAAACCTTTTTTCTCAAGTATATTTTTACCATTCTAACCTGCCTTAAACTAATTTTGTATATTCGCTGCATTAGCTTTGACTAAGTAAAGAACGATGTGTCTCCCAAATACAATCATTATTTTTTTTTTTCTGGATACTTTGTTTTGGAGGATTATTTGTAGGAACGTGGGTGGTCTTCTTATATGTAATATAGTATAAATTGGCAGGGGTCTTATCCAATCAGAAATTCAAATTTATTTCTTCTACGTAATTAAGTATGACTTGGCAGGGGTATTATCCAATCAGAAATTTAAATTTATAATACCCTGCTCAAGGGCACTTTTGTGGCTGACCAACTAAAATGTACTGAGGTTCTCAGTCAGCAGCGAAAGTTCTGTTGTGTTTATCTTATATGCCTAAAATAATAAGATGCAGTTGTCAATTATGATCTCAAAAAGCTAAAATTTAAAGTTATAAGTACTATAACTGAATAAGTATAATTACTGAAAATTTAGAACCTGTCAACACTGTAAGTAGTGAAAAAAAATGAAGATATTTCCAGCCAGTGAATAAAGGAAATATAAAATACTGATATTTCAATCGATAACTCCACTCGACCGTCCCCAGTCCTATGGACACTCGAAAGTCCTATGGACAAAGTAGAACAAAGCGAACCTCAAAAACCAAACGCTAAATCAAAATAAGCCCTTTCCATGCAACAGCGAGAGGGTACCTAAGTTAAAACATAAACCGCAGCCAGCTTGGTCTTAGAAAATATTTGTCAACACTGTACTTGAAAACTTGACAATGTGGAAGATGGATGATATAATTTTAGAAAAACAATTTGTGAAGTTGCTGATGGTGTCTTGGGGAAGTAAGTTAAGACTGCAGCTAGAGATATTAGTGAAAAAGCTTTGTGTTTCATAGAGAGAAGGGATTTGTACAAGAAGATCATACGAAAACAAAAGGAATGTAAAGAAAGTGGAGAAAGCGTTAAAATATGAACTAAGCAGGTGCGAAGTGGAGGCCATGGATAAAATTGTCGTGGCGCTGGAAGATGCAGCTAGACGGCATAATAGTAAAATATTATACTGGCATGTTAATAAATTACGATGGAGTAGTCAATCCGGACTTTCCCCAATGAAAGATAGAAATGGGGCCTCAATTAATAGTAAGGAAAGTGTTAAAGAGAGATGGGCGGAACATTGGGAGAATGTGCTAAACCGAGATACTGTTGCAGGAAAAGATATAGAGGAAAATGAAAAAGTTTGTGATACCTTGAATGTGAAGGAAGATTTGTTTTGTGAGGAAGAATTAGCCACAGTACTAAAAGGATTAAAAAATAATAAGGCTCCAGGTACTGATATTGTGGTAAATGAGTTTCTTAAATATGGTGGCTTTGAGGTTAGAAATAAGCTACTCTGAGGTTAGAATAAGTTTACCCCCACCCCTCATTCTCTGCCCATATTCATACTCCCATGTTTGTCCCTGGTCTATTACACAATTAAATAAAAAAAAGTTTTTATCTACTGAAAGTAAGGAGCGACATTAAAACTTAAAACGAACAGAAATTATTCCGTATATGAAAGGGACTGCCCTCTCGTCAATGCCTTGGTCTTTACTCTAAAGTTTTTTATTGTTTTAAAAACTAGAGCTGTGAGAAAGAGTCAAACTTTAGAACAAAGAGTGAGGTGTTGAGGAGGGGCTAGAAGGGACAAATAAGAAAAAAGTTCAATAAAAAAAGCCGGTTTAGTTACATAAACACAAATGCGTGAAAATCTGATTGAAAGAAGCATAAGATATTTTTTGCAATTGATTATTCCAAACTCAAATTTCAATAACGATACTTCAAATTTTAATCATTCAAATATTGATGTGAAAATTATATTTTACATTCATATGCTATGGTCTCTTACTAATGAATAGATGGTAGGCACACTGGATACAGGGGTGCAGCTAGAGTTTGGAGGAGGGATCTAAAGAATTTGGCGACAAAATCGTCCAGTATTTCGACAAATGCAGACACACAAACTAAATTTCCTAGGTAAATAGGTAAATTTTCCAAGGTTTTGACACCCTGGAACTCCTTACCTTAAACACCCCCATCTCCCCCTCATCTGCACCCCTGACTGGATATCTTGGTTTTAACTGATTGAACCTTGGATCTTTCACCCACGCAAGTGAACATTCATTAAACAGAAATGTATGTTTTATTGTATTCTTTTTAATTGTTTTGGTAGAAGATGTAGGTTCTTGAAGTCACCATATATTTAGAACATTGCTGCACCAGGTGTGTATTGACAAGTGTTGAAAACTAATATACTTTGACTCATCTCTGCTGCTCTCTTCACTATGATCAGACTTAGCTGGTGGCTCCATCCCCAAGGACCGAACAAGCAAAATTACCTGAGAAATTCTGGTACCATCTTCTGGCCAAGTTGAGCATAAAAAAAATGTATATATTGACCGATAACCGATATTTTTTTCTCTCATATCCGGTAATGACACTAACCCTCATATCGGCCCGATAATATCGGTCGGCCAATATATAGGTTGGACCCTAATGAAAACACTCTTTTGTATGTTCAAGTCTAAATATAAGAGCTGTCAAAGCTGGAATCTGAAAAGCAAATCAAATGTCAGCCGTTTAATATGAAAAATAAAGTTTTCATGAGAAAAATTTTGAGATGGCTAGAATTTGTTTCAAGTTGACAAATTGTTTGTTATTTTCAGCCATCCATCCAAGGTTGAACAAAAAGTAGGACATCCCCTAATGGGATGGGAACAATTCATAATGAAAGATTGAAATGGAATAAGAACTTAATGGAGGGGGTAAAAGGTAAACCTTTGAATAGATTGGGATGGAGGGGGAGCCTATGCAACTTTGTCGGTCTCAGGCGGCTTGGGGCTTCAGTGATTTAATGGTAGACGTAGTAGTAGTAATCTAAAAATGAAGAGCTGTCAACAGCGAAATTTTTGTTTATTGGCAATTATTTTGGGACAGTATTGAATGAAGGACCAGAAGATCCTCCTGTGCCATTGCTGGTGCATAGGGCGTCGAGCGGATCCGTTCCGGTTATTTCAATCACGTATCTAGGACTTATGATTATTTTTACCACCAAGTTTCATCCCGATCCCTCCACTGTAAGCGTTTTCTAAGATTTTAGGTCCTCCCCCCCCCAATGTCACCGGATCCGGTTGGGATTTAAAATAAGAGCTTTGAGACACGATATCCTTCCAAAAGTCAAATTTCATTAAGATCCGATCACTCCTTCGTAAGTTAAAAATACCTCATTTTTTCTAATTTTTCAGAATTAACCCTAGCCCCCCCAACTCCCCCAAAGAGAGCAGATCCGTTCCGGTTATGTCAATTACATATCTAGGACTTGTGCTTATTTCTTCCACCAAGTTTCATCCCGATCCCTCCACTCTAAGCGTTTTCAAAGATTTTAGGTTCTTCAACTCCCCCCAATATCACCGGATCTGGTCGGGATTAAAAAAAGAGCTCTGAGACACGATATCCTTTCAAACTTCAAATTTCTTTAAGATCCCATCACTCCTTCGTAAGTTAAAAATACCTGATTTTTTTATTTTTCAGAATTAACCCTCCCCCTCCAAGTCCCAAACAGAGCAGATCCGTTCCGGTTATGTCAATCACGTATCTAGGACTTCTGCTTATTTTCCCCACCAAGTTTCATCCCGATCCTTCCACTCTAAGCGTTTTCCAAGATTTTAGGTTCCCCCCCTCCAACTCCCCCCAGTGTTATCGGATCTGGTCGGGATTTAAAATAAGAACTCTGAGACACGATATCATTCCAAACATCAAATTCCATTAAGATCCCATCACCCGTTCGCAAGTTAAAATTACTTCATTTTTCTATTGTTTTCGAAATAACCGGCCCCCCACTCTTCCCCCAGATGGTCAAATTGGGAAAACGACTATTTCTAGTTTAATCTTGTCCGGTCCCTGATACGCCTGCCAAATTTCGTCGTCCTAGCTTACCTGGAAGTGTCTAAAGTAGCAAAACCGGGACAGACAGACCGACAGAATTTGCGATCGCTATATGTCATTTGGTTAATACCAAGTGCCATAAAAACTAGCCGCCAGAAGGCTTTGTGGTCTATTGTAAGAAAAAAGTTTATTTTTTGCGAAAAAATTTAGTTTGCACTATTGAAACAGGGTGAATGTTTTTTTGTTTTCAGGTTGAAACAGACAAACATGGGAAATATATTGTGACGTTCGACCCACTTGATGGGAGCTCAAATATTGACTGTCTGGTCTCAATTGGCTCCATATTTGCCATCTTCAAGTAATCTTTCACTTATTTTTATTCCGATACACTTATAAGTCAAGGCATTGCCGACACTATTATTCTGGATTTATTTATGTTTTGTTATTACTATTATTGTTTTTATTGCCTCTATTATTACTTGTTTGTGTGTGAAATTGAGTTGTGATACTGTTTCTGCAATCCACCAATAGTGGCTGCAATATAAGGGGCGTTTTGCCACCAAACTTTTAAATGCTTCGGCAAAAAGTTGGGGAGAGCTGTTTAGATATCAGTGCCGTTGTCAAAAGACACATATCCCCCAAGATTCTCAAGCAGAGATTCTCAAACCTCTTTCTAAGGTTTTTGCTGAGTTTTCAAGTATTTATGACCATATCTAGGGAATCTTCCCTCATCGCATTGATGCTGTCCTCAACTGTGTAAGCTACTCTGTTCTGAAAGTTCCTGGGCTTAACAGTTCCATGACATGACCAAATCAATTTGATTCAGATAACATCCCGAAAATTGCCCTCAAGTGCTGTATTGCCGAACTATCCAGCCTTCTGTCATCATTCTTTCAGTTCTTGCTTTGCTCCAAATCCTTCTCAAGTGTGTGAAAGCCTGCGAACCTCGTCCCTATAGATTTTACCTATATTGCGTCACGCAGCTAAAAAATGTTGTCACTTTCATTTGTCAGGTCTCTGAGAGCATTTAAAAAAAAATCCTTTCCACATATCTAAAGTCAAATAACATTACTATCAATAAGCAGCATGGGTTCCATCGGAAACACCCAAAACTTGACTGCATTATTGGTGATTCAGATTCACACTACCCCGTGTGGTCAACCTATGAGTTTACTCCCAGTGAATATCTAGTATAGCCTGGGGTTCGTCAGGGTCGCATCCTGGAACCCATACTTTTCTGGTGAATATTTATTACACATGCTGTTATTTCATTACTCCTTTACGCTATTGGGCTAATGGGTTCCCACAAAGAGAGTAATACATGCCCTCTTTGCGTGTATCCTTGAATCTGCTGCCCTGTAATAAACATTCAGACTGAGTCACATACTGGCGATCCCAATCTACCTAACCTGGGTACAATTTCCTTTGAGAAACATCTTAGGCTTGCATTTAATGTAATATTTTCTAGATAAAGACGCAACTTTAAAATTGCAGACGCATCGCTCTTTACTCATTGGCCGCTAATGCGTAGACTCACTTCCAGAAGGTTGAACGACCCTTAGTAATGATGTTTTTCTGGTTGTCCTAGGTTGTGAGAAAAAGTTTTGAATCCAATGAAACGTGTTTGAAAGTCAGGGTAAGAATAAGGGTAGGATAAAGATAGTGATTTCAGTATTCGAGACGACAATTGTGAGCAAAAATGAGTTCTAAGATTACGCTGAATTGGGTAACTACGAACCAAATGCAGGGGATTTCTTTATAGGCTACAATCGTGATGGAGCTAAATTACAACGCCTACTTTGCTCACGCTACAAAAATAGAAATCCTTAGATAAAATTAATTTAAATTTATTGGGCAATTCTTGCTCTAGATATTTGTTATCACAAAATTAGAGTCATAGTACTTGAAGAAGTAATAAAGATTTTAGTTTTTATAGAACTTAGTCAACAGTGAATGAAGTCAGAGATCTTCTCAGAGAGAACTGACACCATTTAGAATATCACTATTTATATTTTAATTTTTGAAAAATTATCAAAAATGTCACAAATACAATCTGCAATAAATATTAAATGTTTTCCTTCAATAGAGACCATGGTTGGTTACTTTGTTCTGCTTGTATGTGCTCAATTCACGTTTTTCTTTGTACAAAGAAACTTTTTTTTTGCAATGAAGACGTTGAGTCACGCTCAATAATATTTTTGGCTTTTTGGCTTTCTTTGCATCTTGTCTTTCTGACAAAACGTTTACCCAAAACGTCGAATTGCCCAACATGATCTGAATCTGTAAGTCAATGTGTTTTATTTGGCATAATTTTGGTGTGTAGTATAGTAAAATTTTCTGCAATTCCATTAGAACCACTGTTTTATGCCTGAAGTGCGGTACTGTGGCATCATTTTTGTGTACCTACTTCACTTAGGACTGTATTTACGTATAGGTTACACTTTAAATATCCTTGAAGTATAAGGGGTCAATCTTACGAGCGAGGAAATTTTCTCACGGGGCAATTTCTACCAGGAGTTTTGTTTTTTACCAGGAATTAAATGAGACAGTAAATTTAATTAGAAAATAATTTAATTTCAATTAATTGAAATACTTTTAATTAATTGATAGTAGATTAATTATAGTAATTAATTAATAATACATTAATTAATAATAGAAATACATTCCATTAAATGAGACGATACGTTGCTAAATGGTAGTTCTCCTTTGATATATTACTGATTTGTCATGTCCCTAGTTAAAATTTTTCAAAATGCACGGATTTGTGCTGCTTATTTCAAACCTTAAAACGTAAAATAAGGGAGTCTCTGCGTGTATAATAGAGTGCTATTCTCCCCCTCCCACCCCCTGTAAGTGATATTAACTGTGTTGTTACTGAATGTTTGAGTCTGGCTCTTATAGTTGTTAGACAGTTTTAATTGAAATTATATATATATATATATATATATCTAGCTGTTGGGGTGGCGCGAAGCGCCACCCCAACACCTAGTTGGTGGGGCGCTTCGCGCCCCCCAAGCCCCCCCCGCGCGTAAGTCGTTACGCGCCATATTAGTTACGCGCCATTGTAGCTGTGTCCCTGTGTCCCACCTGTGAATAGAGATAGATATAAATATGTTTTTAACTACGTAAAACATGCAAATATACAACATTCTTCGCTGTCCCATTGTCTGTGCATATAAATAGCATTTATATTCCCTGTGTCCCGGTCGTCATTTGTGTCCTGGTGTCCCAGTTTGTAATTTCTCTTTGAGTGTCCCGGTCGTCATTTATATTCCCTGTGTCCCAGTGTCCCGGTCGTCATTTGTGTCCCGGTGTCCCGGTCTGTAATTTCTATTCAAACAATCCCTGTGTCTCAGTCGTCAATTATATATCCCGCCTGTGCCCCCGGCGTCCCCGTTGTAGTTGTGTCCCTGTGTCCCGGTCGTCATTTATATTCCCGGTTATATCCACGCTTTCTTTTCTTACTTTCTCTATCAGCAGCAAGTTTTTTGGCATAGACTCTTTGAGCAGCTTCCTCGGCTGTTGCCATTGTAGGTTCTTCAGTCATTTTACAATTAAACATTTTTCCGTGAACGCATGTCTTAAATACCATTAATGACGTCACCGTCATAACAAAAATGACGACAACTAACTTCATTACGTCAGTCGACACAGAAACATGACGTCACCTGACAGACAGACACACAGACAGACAACTGATTTTTATATATATAGATATATATATATATATATATATATATATATATATATATATATATATATATATATCTATATATATAAAAATAAGTTGTTTGTCTGTCTGTCGACTGACGTCATGTTTGTTTGTCGACTGACGTCATTATAAGGATTGAGCTGTATGTCGTCGTGAAGTTGTTTGTCGTCTGACAAACAACTATATATATATATATATATATATATATATATATATATATATATATATATATATATATATATATATATATATATATATATATATATATATATATATATATATATCTTCTATATATATATATATATATAAATAAGTTCTTTGTCTGTCTGTCGACTGACGTCATGTTTGTGTGTCGACTGACGTCATTATAAGGATTGAGCTGTATGTCGTCATGAAGTTGTTTGTCGTCTGACAAACAACTATATATATATATATATATATATATATATATATATATATATATATATATATATATATATATATAGTTGTTTGTCAGACGACAAACAACTTCATGACGACATACAGCTCAATCCTTATAATGACGTCAGTCGACACACAAACATGACGTCAGTCGACAGACAGACAAAGAACTTATTTATATATATATATATATATAGAAGATATATATATATATATATATATATATATATATATATATATATATATATATCTTCTATATATATATATATATATATATAAATAAGTTCTTTGTCTGTCTGTCGACTGACGTCATGTTTGTGTGTCGACTGACGTCATTATAAGGATTGAGCTGTATGTCGTCATGAAGTTGTTTGTCGTCTGACAAACAACTATATATATATATATATATATATATATATATATATATATATATATATATATATATATATATATATATATATATATATATATATATATATATATATATATCCGATGAAGATGCTCAAAGAGTCTATGCCAAAAAACTTGCGGCTGATAGAGAAAGTCAGAAAAGAAAGCGTGCCGAGAAATCAAAAGAACAGCAAGGAAACAGGCTTGAGGCTAAAGAACGCAAAACCGCGCAGTTAGATGAAGATCCACCTGGACAGCGAGAGTCAAAACATATCAAAACTGAAAATGATAGCGATGATGATTGGGTTTGGGATCTTGACTTGGATAAGGTCATCAATGCCTACCAGATTTTAGTTAAAAAAACAAAGGTTCGGCAATATGTATTACATAGTGAAGCTGAAAAATAAAGAAGAAAAAGAAAACTGAAAAAAGAAAAAATGTAAAAAACTAAAAAATACTAAAAAGAAAAAACACTCAAAGAGAAATTACAGACCGGGACACAAATGACGACCGGGACAGAGGGAATATAAATAACGACCGGGACACTCAAGGAGAAATTACAGACTGGGATACCGGGACACAAATGACGACCGGGACACAGGCAATATAAATGACGACCAGGACACAGGTATTTAAGAATATCGTTCAAAGACAAATTTTTAATTGTAAGAAGACCGTTGAAAGAGAAATTTCTAATTGTAAAATGACTGAAGAACCTACAATGGCAACACCCGAGGAAGCTCCTCAAAACGAATGTATTCACGCCGAAGTAGCTGAGTTGGTAAAGCGTTATGTTTCAGGTTCTAGGTCCGAGAGGCTCCAGGTTTGAACCTTGGCTTTAGCATTAATACAAAAGAAGAAAAAAACTAAAAAAGGTAAAAACTAAAAAGAAAATATATATATATATATTTATATATATCATCTTTTCCACAAAAATAATAATTTAGTGCTTCTGCTTAAAGACAGCAATCGAATTGATGCCTCCTGATACGCAACTATCAACAAAGTGGCAATCGTTGTGGTCGGTGATCAGTTCTTACCTCGAGATAATATTCTTTATAGGCGAAACAATCAGTTGACAAGAATTGCTTAAACTCATCGATGCTACGATGCCCTACAATATCCTGACGAATATAAATGACGCCCGGGACACTAAAATAGAAATCACAGACTGGGACACCGGGACACAAATGACGACGGGGACACAGGGAATATAAATGACGACCCGGACACAGGGACACAACTACAATGGGGACGCCGGGGGGCACAGGGGGATATATAAATGACGACGGCAACAAAGGGAATGGTCGATTAGCAATCACCATCAACAAAGCTCAAGGGCAATCAATAGAATCATGAGGTATAGATCTGAATACGGATTGTTTTCCCATGGACCATTATGCGTTGCATGTTCAAGAGTCGGTAAACCTGACAATCTATTTATATGCACAGACGATGGGACAGCAAAGAATGTTGTATATTCGCAAGTTTTACGTAGTTAAAAACATATATTATATATATATATATATATATATATATATATATATATATATATATATATATATATATATATATATATATATATATATCTATATTCACAGGTGGGACATAGGGACACAACTACAATGGCGCGTAACTAATATGGCGCGTAACGACTTACGCGAGCGGGGGGGCTTGGGGGGGTGCGAAGCGCCCCCACCAACTAGGTGTTGGGGTGGCGCGAAGCGCCACCCCAACAGCTAGTATATATATATATATATATATATATATATATATATATATATATATATATATATATATATATATATATATATATATATATATATTTAAATCTATTTAATATATAAATATAAATATATTTAATATATATCAAATATATCAACAGAAAACAATCATCGGGGCGTCCAACAGTGCAGGATGCTCTTCAAGCTGGTAATAAAGTAGTTGCAGCTGGATATGCCCTCTATGGCAGCGCTACCATGATGGTTCTCTCAACTGGTAATGGTGTTAATGGATTTCTTTTAGACCCTGTAAGTATTTACCTGCTCTAATTCAACGTTTTCATTAAGATCTTAACGAAAGATGATTTCTAAGGCGGTAACTGCAGTGATCCTGGATTGTCATTTTTTTGGGGGGGGGTGTTTGGAAAAAATACTTTATTTTTTATTACCCCTACAAGTGAATATGCGTTTTTGACTTTTCACTTTTTTTAAGAGGAGGAGGGGGGGGGGGTTAAACTCCAAATTGTGGCCTTGTTAATAATGCAGGTGATAAAGTTGGTCAGAATCAAGATTGAACCTCTGGGAGAATTGAAAATATAGTGAAATCTTCCATTTAAAAGACCTATGTATGGTAGATTTGTCCTACATTTATGTTCTCTACCTTTTTTTTAACTTAAAGTGACCTTTTAATCTAGGCTTTAAAACCGATCTGCGCATTTAGATTCTCCCCACCCCCCTTTACTTCTTGTACTTGCAGCGGTATTCTCCCCTTTCCCTATAAGGCTTCCCTAGGCAAAGCTAAACTCTCGACGAACCCAGAGATGTTTGCGAAGCCTAGCGAAAAGTGCTTTAGCTCTAGATATTCTTGTGTTGACATCTTGATCACATCCTTAAGCGGATGAAGATTTGCTAGATATTTACCAGAGAAATTGCCTTCGGATTGTCCTGAGTACCCGGCTGACTGACCGTATTTCAAACACTAGGCTGTACGAAAGTGTGGGTCAGTCTCGCTTTCTATGGCTATAATAAAAGAAAGGTTAAGATGGCTAGGGCATGTTTTGCGGATGAAGGGTGATAGATTGCCGAAGATTGTCCTTTTCAGCCAACTGTCTAGAATTAAAAAGAAAACAGGTCATCCGCGGTTGGGATGGGAGTATGTCATAAAGAAAGATCTAAAGGAAATGGAAACTTCCTGGGAGGGTGTAAAGAGAGAATCTTTGAATAGATTGGGATGGAGGAAGAGGGTGCGTAGCTGTGTTGGCCTCAGGTGGCTTGGTGCTGCGGTGGGTTATTTGTTAGTTGAGTTGAGTTGCATTAATAAGCTCCATCTAACTGTAATTTCATCATTTTTAGCAGATAGCACTGCTAGCACTTTTAGCACTTTTGCCACGAACTTAAATTTGAAGGGGTGTGATTCTTTGATATGTATGTATGAGCATGAGATTCTTTGGAAAAAAAAAAATTACAACTTAACCTTTCTTAAAAAATAACGACTTTTAAGCTTTTAGGTCAGGGATGGTTTTAAAATTTATTGTTTTCTTTTAAACTTTTATTTGGTTTTGTAATATTTTGTGAGCTCTTTTATCTCAATATTGGACAATTGAATGCGAAAATTCTGATCAATGAGGCTGGAACCCAAAACGAATTGTAAAGGCCTACTAGAGAGACGATTTGCATATGAGCAATCTTCCTTTGAGAGAATGATTTTCTGTCAACCAGTTTAACGTCCCGCTGAGGGTTAATGGGGGGGGGGGCAATACCCCAAAAAGTTGTGGAGAAAATCTCATGCCCCTTGACTATGCGGATGAGGATCTCTCTCGCCCCCCTACTCCCAATAAAATTTTGGAGACTCGCCCCTGACCTGGCCCTTGCCCTGGTCTGATAAGCAAAACTGCAATCAGAATTAAAATACTCAGAACTTAGTTCCAAGAAATCACCTCGTACACGGTTTTATCCGTTTAACTCCGAACCTCGCGGGCGTTAAACTGGTTGAGGGAAAATCGGCGGCGCTGACAGAACATTCACAATATATTTTTTTTAAAATTTAGTTCAAAGATTTGTTGCAGGAATATTGTTTCTCTTCGCGGACGTATCCAAGATTATTTCGGGTGGAAGGGTGTTTTACACAAGGATTTTTTTCTCGGGGGGGGGGGTACACAAAAACTAAAAAAAATACTATATCCATTTTTGTTACGTTTTTACGATTCAGACAAACATTTCGAGGGTGGTGGTGGTGGTTGGGTTCAAACCCCCTAACGCCCCTGGATAGGCTTAGTTTTTTAAACTGTTGTATGTTTTTTTCTTCCTCTTTTATATTACTAATTTTTGTCTTTGTCTATATATATTTTCTTTGAAAAATACAGATCTTTCTGTGTTTCCCTCGGGGTTGTTTCCGGGATTTAGGATCCATCAGAACTTCTTTTTAGGTGGGGGGGTTAACTATTGAAATTATTTTTATTCGTTGAATAAATTGTGTATTCTTATGAAATTCTTCACATATCTGGAGGTTGGAGGCTTAAGCCACTCACACCCACCCTCCTTTCTCTTTGGCAAAAACAACCCTTCTCTTTATATATAAAGTCGTTCGGACCCACTCAGTGTCTGTATCAAGAAATAGTGGCTTGGATATCTGGGGCATGTATTTAGAATAAACGAAATATTGGTTCCTAAAATAGTACTACTATTCCTGTTCATAGCCCTTGATTGAACGGGTATGAATCCATGAAGAAGTTTCTTTGCTGTTATCGAAGTAGACTCGAAAACAGTGTGGCAAACGTATATTATTTCCCAGGGTTAGGTTTTTTCTCAATGGAAGGGGGGCTAAAGAAGACTTTGGCGCCCCTGCTGCACCATCACTGCTGTAAATAGTACAATATTCCCCTAAATATTACAGTTTTAGACTGTTTTGCCCTCCCTGGGCACCCCGCCCGGGACACTTACGCCCTTTTGCCCCCTCCTGTTTTAGGCGCTGTTATTTACCAGTGTATCGGCCTCGGGTGGCTGAAATCTATGACCAGTTTGCATTAGTAATTTTCTTGTAATTTTGGTTATTATGAATAAGTAATTAAAATAGTTTGTAATGCTCGATTGATTGCTTTTCTCTTTTCAAGCTAATTTTCTAAATCGTTAATGGTCTTTTATCTATTTAATGGCTTCTTGAGTGTATTATGGAATACTTTTATCCTTGACAAGTATTGTAGCATGACAGGCGACAAGTGATTATTAGATAAATTGTTTTGGGTTTTACACTTCAATTACCATTTGACCTCTGAAAAGGCATTTGCTCTAAAAACAGATCAAAAAATGAAACACACCAATAGGAAGAATATGGTATTTGGTCGTAAAGCCTTGGAAAGTGAAGATGTGAATTTTTCCTTTAAAGGTGAAACTATACCAGTGAAAAATGAATTTGTTTATCTTGGGGTAAAGTTTACTAGTAATGGGAAATTGAGTAGGCATCTGGGTCTAGCGGATCTAGATCTAAAAATCTTGGGGTAAATGGGGTAAAAATTTTAAACTTAAATCTTAAATCTTGGGGTAAATGGGGTAAAAAAACAGCTTGGGGTAAAAATCTTGGGGTAAAGTTTACTAGTAATGGGAAATTGAGTAGGCATCTGGATCTAGCGGATCTGGATCTAGGCATCTGGATATTGAATCATAATGTGTGCATGCAGGTTTTCAAAAGGCCGTACCAGCAGCATTTCAAGAACAGCTTTGAGCATTAGATTGGAACTTTCAGGGCATGTTGTCGGCATTTTACTTGCTTACTTGTACTTGTGGCGTTTCCACCTTACCCAATATCAAGGAACACCCAGACTCGTTTGAACCAAGTGTTGCGGTCTGCTGCCTGCTGCTTTGCATCACCGAGTAGAGAGAAAGATATACAAGAGATTAATAACAAAGAGAAAAAAACAAGTAGAAGAGATTAGGGCCACAAAGATCAGCGAGGAATACTTGTCAAAAAACCCAAAACAGTTTTGGAGAGAAGTAAGGCGAGAATTCAAGGCCAACAACCAACACATACCTTCAGCTGAGTCATGAACAACATACCTGGAGCAGGACACTAGCAAAAGAGGGCAATATGGAGACAGTATAGGGAGTTTATCAGAGGAGCTACAGGAGCAGAATGGTTTCCCCTAAGACAAGAAGATTATAATCTCTTAGAACTGATCAAGGTAGAGGAAGTATGGGCAATCCTAAAAAGAATGAAGGGATCCTTGGCACCAGGGGTGGGTGAAATACCAGTGAAGGTTTGGAAAATAGGGAAAACAGTTCTAGTACCAGTATTAGCAGTAGTTTTCAGTTTTATGACTGAAAAAAGGAAATGACCACTGATCAGTGGAATTTATCAGTAGGAATACCAATTTTTAAAAAAAGGTAATAGGCAGGATCATAGTAATTATAGAATAATTAGTGTAGGAAATGTTATGAGTAAGATTTTTTGCAAGGTTATAGAATCAAGATTAGGGAAGTAGTTGGATGAAAAGGAACTGCTATCCCCTTTCCAGGTAGGGTTTAGAAAAAACCATAGTGCAATAGATCATATTTTTATTTTGAGAATTTTGGTAGAGAAGTATAGGAAAGGAAAAGGGGGAAGGCTATTTGCAGCTTTTCAAGACCTAAAAGGAGCATATGATAATGCAGATAGGCACCTGTTGATGTTAAACCTGTTATCTTTAGGACTGCCCCACTATTTTGTATTGTTGCTGTGCGAAATGTATAAGCACGTGAAGTTAGTAGTGAGAGTGGCGGGAAAGTGCTCAACTTATTGTTGATACATATTATCTGTATCGGGACTAAAGCAGGGATGTGTGCTTTCACCGAAATTTTTTTAGCCTTTATTTAAATGATGCCCATCAATTTTTCGTTAAGAACAATGCACCAATGATATGGATAGATTTGCTTAAACTGTGCTTACTGCTATTTGCTGACGACATCGTATTACTGGCTGAATCTAAGGAGAAACTGCAACAACTATTAGAGATTATGGAGGTTTATTTGGAAGAGAAGAAGTTAATCCTGAACACATAGAAGACAGTGGTGATGGTATTTGGTCGTAAGGCCATGGAAAGTAAAGATGTGAATTTGCCCTTTAAAGGTGAAACTATACCAGTGAAAAATGAATTTGTTTATCTTGGGGTAAAGTTTACTAGTAATCGAAAATTCAGTGGGCATCTGGATCTAGCGAATGCAAGGGGGAGGTATATTAGCGGTGAAACAACGAGGAGTAGTCTTAGACGGGTTAGTGATATTAAAGTACATAAAAGGATTTGGACAAGTAAGATAGTACCGGCAATGTATTATGGAGCAGAGGTCTGGGGTTATCAGAAAGGTCCGAAACTTGAGGTGGTTATGATGAGATATTATAAGAAGATGTTGGGACTAGGGGATTCGCTTAGTAATTTAGTAATCCAGGGGGATTTTTTGGCTAGCATCACTGCGATCTATGAGGCTAGTGACCATGGTGATATATTGGTTAGGATACTGGGTATGTAGAGATTTACGGTAGCAAAGGCAGCATACCCAGTGACGTTGAGACAGAAAAGTAAAGTAGGGTGGCCGGCGGAGATTAAGGATATCTTAGATAAGTTTGGATTAGGGGAATGGTGGAATGAAGGAAAGGGGGTTATTTGTATGGAGGAAATAGTAACAAGGGAGATAAAAAAGAGGTTGAAGAACCAAGAAAGCCAGATATGGTGGGCAAGTCTGGATCGTTCAGGGTCGTTAAAATTTTATAGACAGATAAAAGGTAGTTAGGAAGAGGAGGTATTTTGGAAGGTTGGGTTGAGTAGAGAGGATTTGAAGGCTTATTTGGATTGGAGGGGAGATGGATTTTTGATTGGTGAGAAAAGAAAGTATGAAGGGAGAAGAGGGGAGAATGTAGAATCTATTGCTTGTCCTATGTGTGGATCTCAGGATGAAAGTTTGATACATTTTTTGTTTAAATGTGTCGAATTGAATGAATGGAGGCGAGAGATGTATGTTAAAGAAAAATTAAATGAGATATGGATGGTAGATAGAATGAAAGAGACAAATTTCCTGAGTATTAAAAGGATAGCAAGGTTTGTCAGGATTGCAGCGGCACATCGTGAGCGTTTTCTTTAAATATTATTAATTTATTTTAGTTAATTTGTTGTTTGTTTTTGTTATGTAAATTTCCTATGGCCCACGGGCTTTTTCTGGAATAAATTATTATTATTATTATTATTATTATTATTATTGTAAACGCCATCTTATTTTGCTGGACAAAAGAAAACTTATGTTTTGAGAAATATGTTTATGGTAAAAACTGGATGAAAACCAAGTATTGGTTATTAATCAAATCAATTCAAACTTGTACTCTATATAGTATCAATAAATTTCTAGGGTATTGTCTAGAATCCTACCAATCTTGCCGAAAATGCAATCCTGTCTAAAACGACCAATCGGAATAGTAGATTTTTGTAAAACTTCATGTTTATCTTTTTATAAGAGATCTGGCGCTTTTGGGACATGTTTTGCTGAGTACTTTACTAATGAAACATTTAAAGTTGTCGTTTTTACTGACCAAAAGGACGTTTTGTTTGAAGGTTAAACTAAGAAAAAAAAATCCGTCCATATTTATATATATATGTCTAGCAATATGTATAAATATATCAATCTATCTGAGAAAGGCAAAATAAAATGTTTCCAGTTTGGCATATCGCATTTTAAGTTGTGTAAGTTTGTCGTCGAGGTAATGATATTTTTTTTTCCAAACTCAAAAAATAGTTAAAGGGCACAGCGGGGTTGTATCCAGGATTTTATTCTGGGGGGGGGGGTACCAAAATAACTTTAAAGAACGCATAATTTTTTTTTTATTTTGTTACGCTTTTACGAGTGGCGCAAACAACTTGGGTGGAGGAAGGTTTCAGACTCCTAACCCCCTGAAATGGCCTTGGAGCACGGGTTCGGAAAACAGTATTCTTTGCCAGAAAAATATCATGTTTTACTCGGGAATGTCGCAGATTTTTGCACTTTTTGCAAATTTTTGTTTTGATTATTTTTTTTTGTGTGTTTTTTTCATACTTTAGCACCAATCTTTCGAAACGAACACGGCAAAAAGGTTGTTCTGATTAAATCAGATTTCGCACACATTTCGAAACATATACGGAAAAATGCGGCCCACACTTTTTGTTAATTCCTCTGTCTTTTTTAAAAATCTTCCTTATTCCATCCATGACAAACACCTAGAAGCAACATTGTCAAGTGAAATCCTATTGGTAATTTTACAAAGCCTTCCTAGAGATTTTTCTGTCTAAAAGTGATTATTATATTTTAGATAAGTGTTTTAAGTACTTATCTAAAAAGTATTACTGTAAAGAGTACTGATGTACTGATATTACATTTTCGCTGATGCATAAACGAAAAATTTTCAAATTTTTTAAAGAGTTTTTTTTTTCAGCCGCAAAAATGAGCGTAGAATTTGCGCATTGCTCTAGATGTCAAGCTTTTCACCCTGCAAAAAAAAAAAAACGCAGAATCTAATTGATTCTTAGTTCAAAGTATATAGCCCGTATAAAAGGTTTTTGATTCGCAATCCTTTTTTACAGGGGTGTATCTAGGGCAGAATCTTGGGGGTGGGGGCAATTTGATAAGGGCGCCAATGAGCAAAATCTTGGAGGTGGGAGGGGGGCAATGTGACAAAGGTGCCAGTAATTGACTAAAGTGTCAAATTTATTCTAAAAAATAGAGTGATTCGAAAACTCTGTTTCTCTGTAGTTAAACTAAGTTCCGAAAGAGAAAGATAAGTTGTATCTAATCTATTCGTTCTTTTCTCTGTGAAATTCTAAACCCAGGTTTTGTACTATGGAGAAATGACCTTGATAAAAGAGGCAACCACATGAAAAATAGTTTAAGGTTTAGACATAAAACCTCACCAATTTAATATCAACCAAAACCTATTCACAAACATCTGTGAAATACATTAAAAAAAAAGCTTAAATCTGCATAAAATTCAAGTCTTTCCTTAATCTGAGCAGCAATTCGAATAAGAAATTTGACCCTAAAATCCCTTAAATTAGCGCTATTCTTTTTGTATCCTACCTAAACGTGGAGTGCACTCGCAGAGCCATGCGGAAATAATTTCTCTAAATCGGAGAGCGATGCAGAATAGCGCTCCATGCGTTAAAGAGGGCTCTTGTCGTTTCGATGTATAGCCACGTCTGAGCCATGGTGATTTTGGAATTTTCGTACGGTTCCCAACTTTCATTCAAAATAAGCCCATTTTATAAAGAAAGCCCACGTTCCCGCTTATGTCCACTCCAAAATTCAACCCGCCCCTGACGGCTAAAGCAAGCCGATTTTGCAACACTACTACCACAATACGAAATCGATGTGTAAATGTGGCCAGTGGATAAAGGCCCGGCCGAGGCGTTTTTATTGCTGATTTTTGAAAAAGAAAGTTGAGAAAGAAATCCCTTAAGTTTAAGAAAATTATAAATTTATCTGTAAATGACCAGTGGACGAAGACTTGCAAGAAGATTCTTTATTATTGATGGTTGAAAAAGAAAGTTTAAAGTTTGTTTTGGGTTAGACGATTTTTGTTTAGAACAGCTCTTTATGTTTGTTATTTTAGGGAGCAAAAGAGTAAAGGGTCAATATGTGTTTCACTATATACGCGGCACCATCAAATTTTTATTTTCACTCCAAGTCATTGAAAAGGTTATTTTATACCTTGTAAGCTGTTCGTCGCGTGATGCCCTTTCGACCAATTTTTAGATAGGCCCCTACCCTATTGTGGAGCTATAATTTCATAGTACTGGGTTTGACTATTCATAAACACAACAATGTGTACTTTAATAATGCAGTCAATGGGGTCAATTTTTTCTTTATATCTTGTGTATAACCGACCTGTGCACACTATTTTTTAAAGAACTTGTTTGGGCATTTTTAGGTACATATTTAATGGAGTGAACTCTGGAATTGTCTTAGATGAGTACCCCCTCTATGATAGTATATTTTCGTATATACACGGGTTTTTATGAGCCTTGGAATTTTTGAGTCCCCAAAACAGTAGTAATAATATAAACGATAATCACATAGAATAGACTTTGTAGTACATTGTAAAGCATAATCCTACCTAATACGAAAATAACTCATAAGAAGATGAAGTCGCGTATTCCCTCCGTGTTCAGCCCCTATGTTTACTACCACACAAATCTGTCCAAATTATAAATTTTCACGATGCTCTCATATATAAAACTAGTAGTACTGACTATACTTTCAAAAATTTAGGTTGTCTAGTAACATAAAAATTGTATTTTAGGCTATTGGCGAATTTATTTTGACTGACTTACCTATGAAGGTTATTTGGGTGAAGGTTGGCAAAATGTTACCTGTCTAATATTATATAAATTATATTTTAGGCTATTGGTGAATTTATTTTGACTGTCTTACCTATGAAGGTTATTTGGGTGAAGATTGGCAAAATGTTACTTGTCTAATATTATATAAATTATATTTTAGGCTATTAGTGAATTTATTTTGACTGACTTACCTATGAAGGTTATTTGGGTGAAGGTTGGCAAAATGTTACTTGTCTAATAATATATAAATTATATTTTAGGGTATTTGTGAATTTATTTTGACTGACTTACCTATGAAGGTTATTTGGGTGAAGGTTGACAAAATGTTGCATGTCTAATATTATATAAATTATATTTTAGGCTATTGGTGAATTTATTTTGACTGACTTACCTATGAAGGTTATTTGGGTGAATGTTGGCAAAATTTTACTTGTCTAATATTATATAAATTATATTTTAGGCTATTGGTGAATTTATTTTGACTGACTTACCTATGAAGGTTATTTGGGTGAAGGTTGGCAAAATGTTACTTGTCTAATATTATAATATGAAAAAAACTTCGTTTTCTTAAAGAGTTAAAGAGGCTGCGTCCCAAAGTCGAACCTTAAAACGTACAGGAATTAGGAGAGGCAGTTGGGGGGCTGCCGCCCCCTAAACCCCCCGCTTTTAAAGACTCTTTTGTACAGGTTTCTTGTTGTGGGGGGCTGCCGCACCCCTAACCCCCCGCTCTTGGTTTCGGAAAGGCCCTCTTTTAATTAACAAAACAAAAAACCTGTACAAAAGAGTCTTTAAAAGCGGGGGGTTTGGGGGGCGGCAGCCCCCCAACTGCCTCTCCTAATTCCTGTACGTTTTAAGGTTCGACTTTGGGACGCAGCCTCTTTAACTCTTTAAGAAAACGAAGTTTTTTTCATATTATTTCTGTACGTTTTTCTACAATCCATGGTGGATGTAATTTAATAATTCCTGTACTCCTCGTACAGGAATTAGGACTGCCTCTCCTAATTCCTGTAAGTTTTAAGGTTCGACTTTGGGACGCAGCCTCTTTAACTCTTTAAGAAAACGAAGTTTTTTTCATATTTTGTGAAAAAAAACCGCCCGATAAGGGACTTGAACCCTTGACCTTAGGATTAAAAGTCCCACGCTCTACCGACTGAGCTAACCGGGCATGTTTGAAGTCGAAATACCTGCATGTGTATAAATATAACTTTTAAGAATTTCAAAAATTAACATGGGCTCTTATGGGGAAATGGGTTTTTCTAAGCTAGAAAATCGGGGGGTTAAGATTTTCCGACGAAACTTTCCAGGAAAATTACTCGGAGAATTCCGCGTCGAATGAGTCTTCGTACACCCAGATCCGATGTCGGCTGTGACCTGTAGGTGTGGCAGAAAAAAAACAAAAGGAGAACATGAACATTAAGTGGCTATGCGTGGTTTCTGGAAAACAGGGAAGGAGTTATCGGATCGAGCTGAAATTTCGCGGATAAGCTCCTGGCCCTAGGGGACCTTAACTTGTGAATTTCAGCCCGATCGGACAACGTTAAAGGGGGGGGGGGTTGGTGGGTCGAAACTTTCGGCCAGATTTTCCCCATGAAGGAAAAGTCGGAGGGGGATGAAATTTGGCAGGTTTCTTAGTTGGAGCTTGGGCTACGAAATGCATCCCTCCCCATCCCTCTGCGACCACTGGAACCGAAGATCGCTTAACATTGTCGTGGTTCGCCTCTTTAAAGAGGCACGAGTGTGCCTCCTTGATATAAATTATATTTTAGGCTATTGGCGAATTTATTTTGACTGACTTACCTATGAAGGTTATTTGGGTGAAGGTTGGCAAAATGTTACTTGTCTAATATTATATAAATTATATTTTAGGCTATTGGCGAATTTATTTTGACTGACTTACCTATGAAGGTTATTTGGGTGAAGGTTAGCAAATATATGAATTATATTTTATGCTATTGGTGAATTTATTTTGACTGACTTTCATGAAGGTTATTTGGGTGAAGGTTGGCAAAATGTTACTTGTCTAATATTATATAAATTATATTTTAGGCTATTGGTGAATTTATTTTGACTGACTCGTCTATGAAGGTAAAACCAAGAGGCAAAATCTACAGCATCAATGAGGGCTATCAGGGCAAATGGGATCAATCGACTCTTGAATACGTCAATTCAAAGAAAGAGGTAATCATAAGTTTTATTTTCCTTAAACAACTGCCTTCCAAGCAGCTATTGCCATAGATTATCCTTGTCGGACAACCATCTAGGGCAAAACGAAAAACAGGTTGTCCCCGAATATGACGGGAGGATGTTGTAAGGAAAGATTTAAGGGAAATGGGAACTTCTTGGGTATGGATATAAAGTGGGAGACTGAATAGACTAGGATGGAAGAGGAGCGTGCGTAGCTGTGTCGGCCTCATGAGGCTTAGTGTTTCAGTGAGTTGCTAGTAGTAGTAGTAGTATATTGAGTAATTTCTTTATTGAGTTGGTTTTAAAAAGGTGGTGTTATATATGTACACAGATATTTATTTTTTGCTCGGTCTGTGGAGTCCAGTATCGCCTTATTTGAGTTATAGGTTTTTTTTCTCAATTCAAACGAACTTTCTCTCCCTCCTGTTTTTACCTAGTAGGTAAAAACTGCTTTCCTTCAGGGCAAAATTATCCTGCAGAAATCGTAAGTTTTTGTCTATTTTTTGAAGGAACACTAAAAAAAATCTCAATTAGGATCTTTCTGTATTCGACGTCGTATTTTTCCTATCGTAAACTTGATTTAAAGAGGGTAAAGTAACACATTCACTCCTGATAAAAAAAAAATCATAAGGGGGCATGCTGTACAATTCTGTGTAGATTCGATTTTTTCCTGCATACAAATATTTATCGATTTTGCATACGAGACAGATAATTTAAATTTTAAAAGGGACTAAGTCATGCTCATTAGATTATCGATTGACAATCCAATATACTTTCCCACAAATTATTGATTTGGCCGTCGTTCTCAAGAGGAACTATAAATGGTTGTAAAACTGAGCTAAGATATTTTAGAAAAATTGTACCAGGACCATAAATGGTTGTGAAATTCAGCTAAGATATTATAGAAAAATTGAACCATAAATGGTTGTGAAATTCAGCTAAGATATTATTGAAAAATTGAACTAGAACTATAAATGGTTGTAAAATTCAGCTAAGATATTATTGAAGAATTGAATCAGAACCTTAAATGGTTCTGATTCAAGAAGGTCCAAGAGAACCGTAAACGGTTGTGAAATTCAGCTAAGATATTATAGAAAAATTGAACCAGAACCTTAAATGGTTCTGATTCAAGAAGGTCCAAAAGAACCATAAATGGTTGTGAAATTCAGCTAAGATCTTCTTGGACTATTCTAACTGATATTGAATTATAATTGAATTTGATTTTATCGAACAAAATTGGTTTCCTAAAAAAAAAAAAAAGTACAGAAGACTCTTGTACAGAAGAATTACGTCGTGTTTTTTTTTTTTTTTTTTTTTTTTTTTTTTCAAAAAATTCAGTGCTAAACTGTTGCACCGAAAATATTTTTTTAAAAAGACTTTCCCCGCAGATTCTGCCGGCTCTGCCCTGTTCTACATGACTAATGTTCAATCTTAATGTTTTGAATGTTCATTTTTTTTAGTTTTTTTTTTTAGTTTTAGTTCCAAACTGTCGTTAAGAAAACACCTTGTAGTCGTCCCTAAATCTTAGGTTATTTTTGCCTAATGTTTGAAACGTGTAACAGGTTACTGGTTAAAATAAAACAAAAAGATTATCGTGTTCTTTTAAAAAAGATACCTTTTTAAACAAGTTTTGGAAAGACACGTCATTTTTAAAATATTAAAAAAAATCCCTGTATAGCAGGGATTGTCTGGAATAATACGCTACCATTTGTTTAAAATGTTCAAAATTTTACCAAAAAAAGTAAATGAAATTTGGTTTGGTTTTTCATTTAGTTTTTTAACTTTTTAAAAAACCTGTTTTGGTTCTAAAAAGTTAGGTTTCAGCCATTAGTTGAACAGTTTCAACTAATGGCTAAAAACTTCATTTAGTTTTTAGCCATTAGTTGAAATTGGATGGACTTATATTTGTCATATTTTATATATACTTGTCCCCTTTTGACAAAAAAAAAGAAAACCTAACTTTTATGTTTCCTCCACCAGAAAATTTGTTTTAGAATAATAGTGAATGAAGATAAAAATTGTACTATTATTTGCTTAAAAATTTTAAATGAAAATTTTTGAAGATAAATCGGGGGTAAGTACCTCCGATTTGCAAGTAAGGCAACTGATAATCCTCTATGCCAAACAAATAATTTTTGAGGTAAGCCCCTTGGAAAAAAGAAGTCTTAGTGTCCCTAGACTGGAACATTCTTGACTGAAGCTCAGAGGCATAGAAATATTTTAATTCACTCCTTATGAATTTTTGAAATGTATTAAAAAAAATTAAAAAAAAAACTTATCTCACACCTTCTTAATGTTGATTAAGACACTTAATTTTGATGCTTGGTGTTTTGAATATATAATATGAACCTTTGTGTAGTTCTGACCCGTAACTCAGCAACATTTGATTTGCTTATCTGTTTTTTTTTCGTATATCACGTTTGTTAGTTTTGTTTTATTATGAACGTAAGCTTGAACTTGGTGTTTGTCGCTTGTGATGTAGGTTGAGTCAATAAGATGTTATCTTATGTCTTGTCTCCAATTTATGTCCAATTATGCGTCTAAAATCAGCAGAAAAATAAATTTTCTTTTACTACCTAAAATAAATAAATAACAGAAATTTGCGAAGAAAATATTTAATGTGACGAAAGTTCGTTATCAGAGTCAACATGATAGCTTTGTCTTTAGTAAAGAATGAACTGCCTCCCATGTTTCTTGACCAATTTGTGTGGAAGCTGTATTGTGGAACATTTTAGGGGGCTCATTTGACGGGAGGTTGAAAATTTTAGTTCTCTTTTTAAGGGTGAAAAACATTTGGAAGGTTACAACCCCCCACCCCTGCAATATCCTCTCCATAACGTCTTAAAAGGCAGCGAAGCCATAATTTTTGAATTTCTGTTTAACTCAGAATGGTCAAAAGGTCCAACAAATATTCCTCCGGAGTGAAACGACCCATGGAACCTCAGAGGCAAGGACTAAATTATGCAGATCTCAAAATCTTTGCAATTATGTCTCGTCGTGAGAAAAAAGGCGGATATGTTTGGTTTTAGCTGTCCAATTAGCATGAAACCTTTAGGGGTCACTCCGTAGATAAAAGGTTCTTCACGTTTTTTGGGAGAGGGGTATGTTTTTGAGGGCTCAAAAATCGGTTAACCACATTTTGTCTCTTAATTACTTTGAAACATACTGTTGTAACTCTCCTTGGATAATAGGACTTTAATGCACGAGCAAAATTAATTTGGGGTTCATTCACTTCCTTAAAAAGGGATCCTGGAAGGGCAAAGTGCATACTTTAATCGGCTTGAAACGTATATCCATGAGCCCTTTGATCGGAGAAACCCAAATGCAAAGTGAAATAGAAAAAAAAAAGTTTGCCTTCTTCCTAATTGGGCCCAAAAAAGGGAAACTTACAGGCCTGTGTAAGCAAAGCGAATTGCAAGAGTTGATTCCTATGAGAACAGGGCTCGAAATCATGTCTAAAATTTGTTTCTCTCCCATAACGACTTGATACCTTCGTCTGTTAGCTCATGGTTGAAGAGAACTTCATATCCTTGGGTGCTTGGGCCAAAAGAATCCTAATGCAAACGAACAAACACAAAAAAAAATATTTTTCCTTAAAAAAAAAGGAACCCGAAAAAAGCGAAAGAACTTTTTTGGACGCCTTCAAATTACAACCATGAGTTCTTAAGCCAACAGTTCTTAACGTTCTTAAGTTTCTAACGTTCTTAACGTTCTTAATGTTCTTAAGTCCGTTCTTAACGTTCTTAAGTCCAACAGTTCTTAAGTTCTTAAGCCTCTAATGTACCGAAAAATTTTTAGTGTATGGGGATGGGTCTAGAAAACGGGACTCAATAATGGTTCAAATGGCTGTTTTCTAATCGGCTTGGAACTTATATCCTTGAGTCCTTGGACCAAGGAGACCCCAGTTCAAACGAAAAAAAGGGAAAAGATGTTTTTTCTTAGAATGAACACATTCCTATATCTACATGAATGAAAACCAACACGAGCCGAAATTAGGTAAAAGAAATTATTGTCAAAGAAAAGTTGAGAGTGAAGCTAAAACCAAAAATAAGCTGTGATGCTGTTATAGGCCTATAATAAGTCGAGTGTATAACTTCAGAAATTAACAGGCATGACAATGGTGGTTCTGGCCTCTCTTGCGGTCGGGGCAAAATGTGGATTAGCTCCCCTCTTTCTCCCACACAATTTTCAGGCGAAATTTTAACATAGTTTTTATTTATTAGCAAAATTATTTTTAGTCTATTAATTAATCAATAATTCGTGTTTCAATTATTTTTCAGTTTATTATTTAAACTATTTAAATATTATCGATTATCTTAATTTAAGTATTATTTCATTGTTTTTTATTTTATTGAAGATGAATGATTTATTATTTATTTTCATTTACTATCTGTGCCCTCTACTTGATTTTAATAAGCATAAAATTTCAAAAATTACAAAACGATTATAACTGTTAGATTATTGATTTGGAGTCCTGCGCCAGGGGCAAGTGCCCCCTCTATCCTCCCCTAAAACTGCCTTTGATGGATGAATAAATGAAACCTATAATGAACAGAAACCATAATAAATATCGTAAAGCCAAACTTAAACTGAATATAATCACCACAAAAAAGGAGGGCTACTGTGCCCTTAAATCCTCTAAAGGACAGAGTAAAATATATTTCTATATGATCAGGAAATATATTAAAGCTGCAAACGATTTATTGCTCAAAATTTGTCCTACTATTTCTGCTGATTTTTGTTGGCAGGCAATCCAGATTTTCTAAGGTCAAGTGCAACTTCCATTCGTTTTATTTACGTGACAGTTGTGTTGATTAGATAAGATGTTTTTTTGGAAGTTGTACTTTATTTGTTTATTAAGCAAGTTGAAGTCTCATCAAATTCGATCCCATCTGTTGTTATTAACTTGTTGCTGATGTTTCTTCTGCCTTTTTTTTTTGTTTTTTCACTTAGTAACACTACTTTTTTCACTTAGTAACATGCGTGGTTAAAATTTAACTTGCTTTTGATCACGCACAGAAACTTCATGTGAGACAAATGTGCCAAAAATAGTAATAGGAATTGCCACTCCCCATCTTGTAAGGATGTTTTATATTGATGACCAGGGCTGTATCTACGCCGGAAGGGGATCATTTTTAACCCCTGTATCTTAAATTTCGAAATATCTTGAACTTTTATATAATTCTTAAGAAGACCTAGACTGAACCACCTTCCCCTCCACCGTTCTATATAATTCCAACTTTTGTCAGACATATGATGGGGCATAAGTCTCCAAATCATGTTGATAAACGAATAAAATAAATTTTTTAAACTGTGTATTTCTGTTCATGCATTACTGCCAGGGCATCCGCATAGGAGAGGCGGCTCGTGCCCCCCTGAAATCCTATTTTCTTTAATCTTCTGGCTCTTCTTGTTGAAACTATCAAATAACTTTTTTCTTTCTTTTAGCCTCCACCTCCAAAAAAAAATACTATTTACATGTACAAGTAGCATTACGTGTCTAGTTTCTAAATACGTACTAGGTTCCCAAAGTGAAATCTGTCATAGGATTACTACTACTACTAACAACTCACCGCAGCACCATGCCACCTGAGGCCAACACAGCTACGCACGCTCCTTGTCCATCCCAATCTGTTCAAAGCCTCCCTTTTAACACCCTCTCAGGAAGTTTCCATTTCCTTTAAGTCTTTCTTTGTGACATCCTCTCAAATTAAACAAGGACGACCTGCTTTCCGTTTAGCCCTGGACGGTTGGCCGAAAAGGACAATCTTAGGCAATTTGTCATCCTTCATACGCACAAAGTGCCCTAGCCATCTCAACCTTTCTTTCATTATAGCCCTAGAAAGCAATATTGCACCCAAAACTTCAAAGATCACCATGGAAAAATGGTTGCCTTTCTAGGACTCTTCTTTTCTAGGGAATGATATTTTTGAACAAATATCGTCTCCCTCGGGACCTTTCAACCATTGTTCATGACGTGGACTGTCAATTTATTGAATAAAATTTTTGCTCAACTTGTACATGCCCTAAATGGCCAAGGGAATCTCACACTTTTATCGTTTGATGAATTCCCCAAGAGATCGTTCTTTGGAAAGAAGAGTGAGATTTTCTGAAAAACTGCATTTAAAATTTGCTTATGGTTATTTCTGTTACGTTTTTATGAGTCAGACAAACATTTCGGAGTGATTTCAAACCTTCACCCCCCCCCCTGGATACGGCATTGCCTGGAAGCTGCAGTGATGGTTGGGGTCAAGTATGGTTTTGAAACGTGGGCGCTTTAAAAGACGGAGGAGGATTTGCTCATATGTATATATATATATATATATATATATATATATATATATATATATAATCTTCGATTTTAATTTTTATTCGTTTTTTATAGGACATCGTACCGAAATATAGAAGTAGGCTTACGAAAAAACTCTGTAAAATTCCTTACTTTCTGCATTCTGAATGCGAAAATATTATTGTTGTTGTTTATTTTTGGGTTCCGTTTCTTTGTTCATTAAGAATGTCTTTTTAGATGATGGATTATATAATGAAATTTTAACAATAGTTTTTAACGAGGTTATCTCTAAGCATATGAAATATCACTGTTTTTTATAGTTTTAATAGAAGGGATAATTTACCAATTGTATATGGTATTACACGCTATATTCACGCCTTCACTCCCTGCTCTCGAACATGGAACCGCAAAGAAATTCCGACAAACATGCCTGGATTTCAAGAGTTGTCTTTTTTTTCAATTTTGGGGGTTATCCTTCTCCTTTCAATTTAATTTTTTAATCTTTTCAGTATTTTTCAATGTTTCATTCTGATTTTTTTTTTAGGGCGCAAAACCATATGGTTTGCGCTACGTTGGCTCCATGGTTGCTGATGTCCATCGAACATTGAAATATGGTGGAATCTTTATGTACCCCGCAACAACTGATGCTCCAAGCGGAAAGGTATGTAAAATAACACCAAAGGGATCAATTCTCTGTTATTCTGCGGTAGAAAAAATGTGCTTTAGTTTACTTCTTTGAAACACTTTTTTTAACTTTGATTTTTAATTTTTACACCTTGTCTTGAAACACTTCACTTTTGTTTACCTATTCTAGCGACATTGTTCCTGAATTAAATACAATTTCCGGAGAAACAAGTACCTACGCCTTTTAAACTTCATTGGTTGCCTTGGGTGGAATTTCAATCTGTTGAACAGGACGAAAACTTTTTTAGTCCCTAGATTTTATTTAAGCACTCCCTCTTGTTTCTCTGTAATGGTGCCCTTTAAACAAGGTTTTCCTGAATGATATTTAGGGAACAGTGGCTGAGTAACAAATAAGACACTTTTTTATTTTGTTTTACATTCTCCCGTTTATTTTATTATTATCCAGAAACTGGTTTAGTTTTTTCCCTTTTCTTTTTTAGAGAAAAGCATTACGTTCCACCAATAATTCTAAATTTCTAAAAATAAGACGAATATGAAAAACGGCCTTCTTCATCTTCCCCACTTTAGTAATCAGGCTTACCGCCCCACCTCGCTTCAATCGGTAGGCTCCAGTTCTACATTGTATCTCGTCTTCTCTGACACATACACCTTTATTGCCGTGCAGCTTCAACATTGAAAGCCATAAAACATCAAGAAATATAAAAGCTGCGTACATTTTCAAGAAACAACCCAGCAGTGCTGAGGCATGAACTGAAGTCACTTTAGCTTCTAACCTCAGGCTTTAGCTTATAACTCAGCGATAAAAACTGCTGCCTCACACTCATCACTCACATTCCATGCTCCAGAGAGGCGTCACACTTTGAGATTAACTAAGATTCGTAGCTCTATATTCTTCATTGACAACTGAAGCTGTAACATGTATGTGTCACTGTTTTAATTGATAAAGTTTGAGTAATAGCCTATTTTGGATGTGAATTTTGGGACCCGCCGGTTTTGCTTATTTACAATACTACCCTCCTATAGCACTCCATGCTCACACCCCATACTCCGGAGAGATCTCAAACTTTGATTTAAACAAGGTTTATAGCTCTATATAGAATTATAGCTCTATCGGTTTGGCTTATTTATAATATTAAATAAAAAAAACTAGTTTTTTTAACTGAAAGTAAGGAGCGACATTAAAACTTAAAACGAACAGAAATTACTACGTATATGAAATGGGTTGTCCCCTCCGCAGTCCCACGCTCTTTACGCTAAAGTTTGACTCTTTGCCACAATTCTACTTTTTAAAACAATTAAAAACTTTAGCGTAAAGAGCGTGGGACTGCGGAGGGGACAACCCATTTCATATACGGAGTTATTTCTGTTCGTTTTAAGTTTTAATGTCGCTCCTTACTTTCAGTTAAAAAAACTAGTTTTATTTATTTAATTTCTGAACGTTTTTGAATTAATGCATGTTTGATTTTGGCTCTCCGCACATAAATTATTGAAATGAAATTAGTATATTAATTTTTTTTTGGCTAAATGGCTTTCTCTTAGTTTTGATCAGACGATTTTGAGAAATAAGGGGTGGGGAAGGAGGCCTAGCTGCCCTCCAATTTTTCGGTCACTTAAAAAGGCTACTAGAACTTTTAATATTCAACGAACGTTTTTATTAGTAAAAAATACACGTAACTTAAGAATTAACTTACGTAACAAACTTTTATATTCTTATATTTTTATTATGTGTACGAGGGGGTTTGTACCCTCGTTAATACCTCGCTCTTTACACTAAATTGTAAGTTCTGTCAAATTCTTTAAGAATGACCCCTGAATCAAAAAGGCCGTAGAATAAATAGTTGAAATCACTAAACATATTTTAGCATAAAGAGCGAGGTATTTATCTCCTCCTAAATACATCGCTCTTTATGCTAAAGTATTTTTAGAACCCCTCATATGCGTAATAATCTCTGTTCGTTTTAAATTTCAATGCTATTCCTTACTTTCATTTGAAAAAACGTTTTCATGTTTTTTTTTTCATTGTTTTTTTTATAGTAATGCTAGAAAATCCTGCGCCCTTTTCATTGAATTTTTCTTCCCCCATGACATATTCCTCAAAGGAAAGATCCTCCCACAAAGCCCTCTCCCATCAACCCCACCCCCCAAACCAAAAAATCCCCAGGAAAACGTCTGTGCACTTCCCAATAACCATTACTATATGTAAACACTGGTCAAAGTTTGTAACTTGCAGCCCCTCCCTCAGGGATTGTGGGGGAGTAAGTCATTCCCAAAGACATAGTTATTATGGTTTTCGACTATGCTGAACAAAATGGCTATCTTAAAATTTTAATCTGTTGACTTTTGAAAAAAATGAGCATGGGAGGGGGCCTATTTGCCCTCCAATTTATTGGTCACTTAAAAAGGGCACTAGAACTTTTCATTTCCGTTAGAATGAGCCCTCTCGCGACATTCTAGGACCACTTGGTCGATAAGATGACCCCTGGGAAAAAAAAACAAAAAAACAAACAAACAAATAAACACGCACCTGTGATTTGTCTTCTGGCAAAAAATACAAAATTCCACATTTTTTAGATAGGAGCTTGAAATTTTTGCTATAGAGTTCTCTGATATACCGAATGCGATAGTGTGATTTTCGTTAAGATTATATGACTTTTAGGGGATGTTTCCCCCTTTTTTCCAAAATAGGGCAAATTTTCTCAGGCTCGTAACTTTTGATGACAAAGACTAAATTAATTGAAACTTATATATTTAGAATCAGCGTAAAAATTCGATTCTTTTGATGTATCTTTTAGCATCAAAATTTCGTTTTTTAGAGTTTCGTTTACTATTGAGCCGGGTCGCCCCTTACTACAGTTCCTTACCACGAACTGTTTGAAAAGAAAATAATTCGGTATTTCGGGGCTTCTGACATTATTACTCCTTTGCGGAAGTTAGGCTCAAAATTGAAAAAGGATTATATTTTTTCTCTGGACCCCTTCCACCTCTTAGTTCGTTTATTTTCCCGTTAGTTTTCACCTGTTTTCGCTTTATAGTTGTGTTATCTCTTCGCAGTTCTTTCGTTAGTTGAGTTATGGCTGTGGTATATATGTTTTATCGCTCGTATAGTTGTGTTATTTTCAAATTATACTCCATAATATAGAGGCTCCGAACACCCAGCATTGTATATTAAGCTCTTAATTTGACGTTTTTTTCTAACCTGACCAGATTCGTCCTGCGACCTTTTCATTGAATTTTTTCCCCCATGGCATGTTTCTCCAAGGAAAGATCCTCCCACATAGCCCCCTCCCTCAACCCTACCCCCAAAACCAAAAAAAAACCCCCTGAAAACGTCTGTACACTTCCCAATAACCATTATTATATGTAAACACTGGTTGAAGTTTGTAACTTGCAACCCCTCCCCCAGGGACTGTGGGGGAGTAAGTCATCCCAAAAAACATAGTTATTATGATTTTTGACTATGCTAAACAAAATGGCTATCTCAAAATTTTGATCCGTTGACTTTGGGAAAAAAATGAGCGTGGGAGGGGGCCTAGATGCCCTCCAATTTTTTTGGTCACTTAAAAGGGGCACTAGAACTTTTCATTTCCGTTAGAATGAGACCTCGTGCGACATTCTAGGACCACTTGGTCGATACGATGACCCCTGGAAAAAAAAAAAACAGAAAACAAAAAAAAAAAAAACAAATAAACACGCACCCGTGATTTGTCTTCTGGCAAAAAATGCAAAATTCCACATTTTTGTAGATAGGAGCTTGAAACTTCTACAGTAGGGTTCTCTGATACGCTGAATCTGATGGTGTCATTTTCGTTAAGATCCTACGAATTTTAGGGGTGTTTCCCCCTATTTTCCTAAATAAGGCAAATTTTCTCAGGCTCGTAACTTTTGATGGCTAAGACTAAACTTGATGAAACTTATATATTTAAAATCAGCATTAAAATGCGATTCTTTTGATGTAGCTATTGATATCAAAATTCAATTTTTTAGAGTTTTGGTTACTATTGAGCCGGATCGCTCCTCGTAGTGACTTCAGGTTCTTGACTGGTTTACTGCTAAATTTGAGAAATAGTTATCGCAAACACGAAGTGTGATTTATTTGAGGGTTTTGTGGTTTTGAAGGTGATTCCATTAAACACTGTTCAGTATGCTTCTAAATTTTAGAAAAAATTGCTTTGAATGCAAAGCATTTTTTGTTGTTTTTGAGGGAATGGGGGAATCAATTTTTTAAGGTGGTCACACTAAAGTCTCATCGTCACGGAAAAAAAATAATGAAAAAAAAAACAATATCTTAGGTGGTTTTCATACCTTTCCCCATGCAGGGTAGGATGTGTTAGTGTATTATCCGTTAAAAAATCGGAATTATGTAATAGTTTTTTTTGTTTTTTTTATTGTAACAATGATAAGTTATATATTAATTTGAACTTATTTCTAACCAGTATTTAATAATGACAAATAAAAATGGAAAGACAATTATAGCAAACCGGAGGTATTGCCGTGAATGTTCATATAGATGAGCTGGGCTAACCCCTCCCATTCCGCTGTACGATTAGTCTCCAAACATTCCTGGTGTATATCTTAAATATCAAAAATTAGCTATTGGGTTCCGATTTTCAGTTTTTCTAGGGGTACTTTAGACAAACCTTGTTTTCAGAAGGTGTTCCAAACCCTCCTCTATGCAGAAAACGTATGAATGCCGTCGTTTTTTTAGAACAAAAATTCCTGCGCAGGAGCTTTTGCCCCTCTCCCCCGCCCCCTATTTTATAAACTAGCTTGAAAATTATTCGTGGATCGTTGGAAAATTAAAAAAAAATTGGTATTACAATGGCCATTTTGACGCTTTTCTCCCTCCTCCTAACTTAATCATCCAATACCTTTTCTATTAGTGTCCAATTATTCTATACAATGAATGACTAGCAGTGTTTCCACTTCTACCGATTATTCGGGAGATCTACCAAATTTCTAATCCATCTCGGAACAAAAAAGAGGATGCCGAAACTACCGAAAATCTCCAGGAAACTAAACCTCGGAAAATTTTACTTTGTTGTCATTCATTATTTTTTACATGGCTATTGTCTCTTGCTTAGGGATATTGTCGGGGGGGGGGGACGCAACGACATGACAGACAGTTGAGACAACACGATTTGAATTTTTTGGCAGATGTATAAACATTGCTCACTATCCATTTCAGTGGTTGCATTGATTTTCTGCTTTTAATCGTTTAAACCCCTCCAAGGTTTGTGATTATTTGAATTCATAAAACTGTTGGCTAGTGCCAAGAAGATGGGAACAGGATAGGAATCAAAACTATATGGATACAACTGATTCAGTAGGTTTAAATGGTCCGAAGTTACTAAAAATTGAAAGAAATATGACAAAAATTCGACCTAGTATGCAGCTGCTCTGTAGAACTGAAGACAATAGATGGCTTGAAGAAAATATCTTTCATTAGTCTTCTGTGTTTGGTCTTATTTTCAGTCTTAGTTTGTCAGTTTTAAAATCAAGAGCTATCGTTTATCTAGCGTTTTATTTCTTTCTGGTATAGCATTTCTTGTGCATTTCTAAGAGCAAAATGCCGCTTTCTATTTTCCTTTAAGCCCTTATTTTTCGTCGTTTTTCTACCTCGATTTTTACCATAATTGCGAAACGCCAGGTTCTTTTAAGTTTAATTTAACTAATTAAGTCAAAATAAAAAAAAAATTAGCAGAACGAATAATGACATAATTGCAGAACGGGTGATGAACTTCGTTTTTTCTTCACGACAGTCTTTTAGAGTGCGTTCTTACTGCTTTTCATAGATTGGTCTTAAACCGTTTTTCAGCCGTTTTAAATAGCGGTAGGAGATAGGTAGCCGAAGTGAACGCAGATATTCCTTTGTTTTAATGAATGTAATACAGTGTATTTAAGTTGAGCTAATTCTTATATTTTTTCGCAGTTATACGAATATTAATGAACTGAAACTTTGTATTTTCTTTTTATCATTCGTGAATAGCTGTTTTGGATGGTGGTAAAAAAAAAGTTCCAATCCGCTTAACTCAGACTCAATGGTTAAAGGCCTGGTGTCAGGAATTCGTTCGGATTTTCTGTCACTGTCCTGGACTTAGCGGGCTGTCGTGTTAAGCCTGAAAGGGTGAGGAAAGTAGGGGTTGATGAAGAGAGGGGGCTTAATTTTTTATTGTTGGGGGGGGGGGGTAGGAAGAACTTTAACAAATCAAAGATTTGTTAATAAGCATTTTTGTTACGTTTTTACTAGTGGGATTTTTTTTTTGGGGGGGGGGAGGAGCTCAAACCCCATACAGATCAGAGTTAACAGTTCAAAATTATTTACAGAAGCTTTTCCTTTATGTCAAAGCTGTCGTGAAAATTATTTATAATCTATGATTCCTATCACAATGAACGCTTTGTACATCTTTAGCAGATTTCTCGTTACGTTCGTACTTTTCTATGCTAAGAGATTAAGACATGTCACTTTAAGTATAATCTATCAAACTTAAACATTTCTGTGCACATTAGGCAAACGTAAAATCCGTAAAAGCATCGTAATAATTATCAAAATCATCATAAGCAAAATATTCAAAAAATAACAGTTTGGAATTTAAGAATCAATACAAAAATAATTCAATAAGTAAGAAATAATACAATAATATAAAAATAAACAATACAATAAATCAATAAAAATAAGAGTTTGGAATTTGGAACGATGAACCAATAAAATAATCATATTTTCACCACAATCATCATAAACAATTTATTTAAAAAAAAACAATAATAAGAGCTAGGAGTCTATGAATCAATACAAAAATAATACAATAAACAAGACATAATACAAAAATTATAAATATAATAAATCAATAGAAAAAATTAGTTTGGATTTGAGAACGTAAGAATCAGTACAATTATCATAATTATCATACAATTATCATTGTCTAAATTCATCACAATCACCATATTCAAGCTATTCAAAGAGTTGGGAGTTTAAGAATTAATTACAATAAATAAGCAATACAAAAATAATACAATAAATCTAAAAAATGCAAGAGTCCGGAATTTGGAACGTTAGAATCAATAAAATCATCATAGATCGTTTAAATTCATCAAAATTATCATAAGCAAGCTATTCGAATTGCAAGTTTTGAATGGAAATGGAGATCCAATTTCTGATTTATGCTTTCTCAGTAAGTTTATTGATATGTTTTCAATCTTTTATTAATTGCTTGAAATTTTACTTTGCTGCTGCTATGTTAACTTGTCCATTACGTAAAATAAACTTCCGTATCGTAAAATTCTTTATAGGGCTCAAGTCTACTTAGCACCCCCCGCATTATACACAAAACTGGCACTGTATGGTAGCTGAAACCAATGTAGAGTCTTAAGCATGATAGTGTGAAAGCACTAAAAGGGTTAAATCAATGTGCATTCGTATCCTCTATCACTTTGCAATAACTAAACTTTTTACATTTCAAGATAAATCTACATTCCTGTAGATTTAATCGTACATGTGGTACATTTAGCACAGGAATGTAGATTTCCTGTGGAAGCTACATTGTAGCTTCCCTGAATTTTCGTGAAAAGGCACCCATGATTCTCAATGTAACAAAATGCTCACTTGGCTTTAGCCAATCAATAAATAGCGACGAAGATCACACTGCCTTTCCATCATAAACAACAGAATACAAGTAGAACAAAAGAGAAATTTATTCTATAAGACAATGGAATGCTAACTTTAAATGAATATTTCGACCCATTATTTAAGGACCAAAATATTTATAGATCGAAATATTCAAGGTCAAATTTTAAAAAGATTTGTTTTAATGATCATATTTTAATGTGATACGATTAAAATACAACGCGTAAGAAAAATAATTTGAATTTTCTTTAAATTACAAAAATTATTGTGATAATTTATATTTTGTATTAAACAATATCAAATGGGTTAAGTTAAAGGGTATAACTTATCCAACTATTCCATAACGCTAATGATTTACAAGAAAAGCACCAAGTTTGGAGGTGCTTTTCTCACCGTGTCTGGTCTTGTCTTAATCTGTTGGGAACAGCCTAAGCTAGTGTCTGGCCTTGCCCTAAGCTTTAGGGAACTCATTTAGGGAACAGGGGGAAAGATAAATCTGAGAAGACAAAAATAGTAGTAATACAGGTAACTCGTACAATATATTTTTTTTTTCAACATAAAAAAATACTTTCCTTTATTTTAGACCTTTCGCGGATCTGGGCCTGAACTTCCTTCGGTGTGTTCTCTATCCCTTTGCAATAACTAAACCTTTTACATTTCAAGATAAATCTACATTCCATTGCCTGACCTTGCCCTAAGCTGTTTGTATTGAAACCGTTAAAAATGTACTTTTTTTCCAGTTGCGTCTTCTCTATGAATGTATTCCAATGGCTTATATTATGACTCAAGCTGGTGGGGCTGCCACAACTGGCAAAGAAGACGTCTTAGATGTTGTTCCCACAAAGATTCATCAGCGTGTTCCCATTGTTCTTGGTTCGACAGAAGATGTTGAAGACTACTTGCAAATTGTCAAAAAGCACACTGATAAAGGAGAAATGTGAATGTCTTTTGCCACCATGCCACCTTACCTTTTGCCACCATAGAGATAGAGTTACGAACAGAGGCCACGTTCTGGCTTCTTATGCCGTCAAAAAATAGCGTTAAATTCATAACAGTGTGGCTCCAGGTTAATAATAATGGTGCTATTTAGTCTCGAAAATTCCGTGACGTAAATTCAGTAAAAAAGTTAGAGGGGTGGGAGGTAAAATGTATTTTTTGAAATCTAGGGGAGAAATATGTTATTTTTAAATTATTCGAATGAAAATACCCATAATGCAATTTTTCAATAAATGCCCTCAAAAGAGTATTTTTTAAAATCTGAGCGAAGCAAAAAATTTAGGGGACACGTACCCTCCCTACGCTCCCATATCACCTATTGAGGCACCACATGGGATTTTTCTGATGCTGGCCTCTATTCTTTTATCTATCTCTGTGGTTTTCACATGTCCCATTTTTCACTTTTGATTACAATAGCCCTTTACTCCTGGTGTTTACAAAGAGTAGAAAATTTGATTTTTCTGAAAATACTCAGCTTATTGTTCTCCAAATTTTATTTACATCACACATAGGTATATAGAAATATCACCTTTGGAACATGGACGGGGGGGGGTTGCTAAGTGGAAAGGGTGAAGGAACAGGAACATTTTTTCGCGCAATTTTTCGGACGGGGGGATCTTTTTTTAACCAGTCTGAGGAAGAGACATTTCGTTTTGAAAGGATGCTACTGAATCGCATAATCGAACTTCTTATTATTGGCATGTGTTTTGACATCCAATCGCGTATTGGCTAGTGTGTAACAGAGGCCAGTGTTCCTCGGGCCCAATTTTAAAAATACATTCAGTTAGTTTCCAATGGCCAAACAGGGTTTATTTTACGGTTGGGATATCGAGTTCAAACTTCCATTTTTTGGTTGGGGGGTGGATTAGGGAGGAATTAATCAATTTGTGGGAAGGGGAATTTTTTCTGGTCCTCGGTTTTATACCTGTCATCCCACATACTCTTTTGTTGGAAGCATTAGCATGTATAATATTAACATGTAATTTAAATTAGTGATATAATTATCACTTTGTACTTTGTACTTTGGCCTTTGTACTTTGCCTTAATATTACGTTACCCTATGAGTAATAAGTCTTCCAAATTGTGATATTACTCAATTCATTATAATACTGTTTTCTTATTTGTGGTTTTGCCCATACATCAATATTATAAAATAAACTACTTGTAACTTAGAGCCAACAATGATTCAGGGGAGACAAATCGACTTTTTCCCCGAATATATAAATGTGTCTTAATTTTGCCCTATTTTTATGTAAACACTAGTGACGTGTGTGATATTAGTTGTTATAGATGGTTGAATATTGCAGAAAATCAAAATTGTGGGACCAGTTTTGATTTAGTGGTTGCGGTTAATTTGTTATTTTGCATTTTATGTTTAAGAAACATTTTGAAAGTGCAAGTTTTTATTTCTTCAATAAAAAATAGAACTTCAAATTCTGAATTGTAATTGAGGACCTGAGGATTAAGAATTGTTTAAAGTTTTTTTTCAATACACAGTTCGCGTCTTGGACGAAAACAAGCATTTTGGTGTATCATATTTGCGAATGACTCGCTCATTATACTATAAGAAAAGTTTGATATTAGGAATGAGATCTTCAAAATTTTAGGTGAATGGCACCACCCATTCAGAATATTCAACCACCGCCCATTGAGGGGTGTGGCACCGCCCACACTTCTTAAAGCCTCATCGCAGAAAAAAAAACGCTTTGAATTTGAACTAAAAGCCGAAATTTAGCGTAACTTGGCCGAAATTAAGGGTGAAATTCATATGTATTCAAAAACCCACTTTCATTTTTTTTTTGCTCCAATGACGTCATGTACTAATATAAAAGATTGCATGAATTTCATGTCAATAACGTCACATTTAACCTCCTAGGATCTGCTGTCCAACCCGTTGGACGCTCGCTTCATAATTTTTTCCGTCCAAGCTGAGCGAAGTTCGGTGTCAGTGATAGCACAGCTCACAAGAAGACTCTTAAGAGCCGTCTATGATTTTCTTTTTCTAAGTTCTAATAGAAATGGTGAAGAACTTGCAAGCGAACTCGCGCGTTAGGTCTGGACATCCAAGAAGGGACCCAGGTAAGAAAACTGAAAGAATATTTAGTACGTTTTTGGGGGCTGCAAAAAATCTGGCAAGTACAACTGAGACTAGGCTACTGCTCTATACCAAGACCATTGATAATTTTTACATGTGGTCCCATTTACTGATCGACGTTTCTGCTGGTCCAACCGACTAGATGTTCAGCCTGAACGCAGAAGTCCAACTAGTTGAACTGTTTCGTGTTTTTTTTAAGATGTTTGAGGTTCCTGCTGATCGAAATAAAAGGCTGGAAGACCATAGTAGGGTCCTTAACCCATAGGCACCACCGTAGGATTACAGTAGTCCATTTTAGCTTACTGACAGCCGCGTTAACACCCGAAACCTTCATGTAAATTATTAACAGCAGGCAATCAGAGTCGAAAGAATCGGATGACACATTTATTCAAAGCATGGGTAGGCGCTTGCGCAAAAGTAGTTCCAATTAAAACGCCGCCTTGAGAGGTCTATTTTTTTAGCTTTTGTTATATTGAGATGGTGGATATATGCAACTTAGCTGAACCAGGCTCTGTTCATTTTGCTCCTGCTGATAAGTAATCTGAATCCAGTTTATGCAGATACTCTTTAGTTAAAACATTTGAAGGTGCTTCTACTATGCTTTACCCTAACCAAAACTGTTCAAGGGGAACGGCACTGGGGCAGTTGCTCCGAGTGCCGTGGAGGACGTTCCGGCTGGGGAGTTGACTATTTTGATCTAATTTTTCACTTCGATTCGGTTTTATTTTGCTTGATTTTAAACTGGGAAGGAGGGAAAGGGGGCTGTAATTAATTTTTCCTCAGGCACCATCAACTCTAGCAACAGCTCAACCCCCTCTTTTCCATAATGCGCAAATATTTAACGTAAATTATAGCCTAGGTAATTTACCTTGAGAACTGGAGAGAAGAAAATATGTTAAGAAAAAAATTCTTGCTTTATAACATGCAGAATAATCATAGCTAACACATTTCGCATGCAGACCCGCTATACTTACAGTTTTGGTTAAAGATGCACTGTCATTACTTGACGAGAGTGACCTCAGTGACTTAGAAGAAAGCGAAGACGATGAATCTGATCCTTCCGTGCTTGCGACCACTTTTCTTGTTTTTCAAGCCAATGCTCGTTATTCAAGCTAAAGAGCTGTAATTTTCCTACATAGGAGTTTCGGAAAAGGCGATTCTAATAGTGAACTTTGTGTTTCGATTTGACTCTATTTTTGGAGTAATGGGCTATTTTATTTCTTAGTATGGGGCTTGACCGTCTCTTACTAGGTTGCTAGCTACTGCTGCAACCCAGATTTATTCTGCTTGTTCGACTTGAATAATTCTTTCATTGATCAGATTGAATTGAGTACAATTATAAGATATATTCTACCCTCATGTATAATTTCCTAATTTCCAAAATTAAGAATATTGATATGTGATATTGGAGTGAGTTGATGCCGTCGATGCAGAATCGTGCTTGCACGATGCAGAATATCGTCGATGCAGAATATCGTCGATGCACGAATCGTCGATGCAGAATATCGTGCTTGCAGTCACTTTTCTTCCTTTTCAAGCCAAGGAATTTTAAGTCTCCTTTATAGGAGTTTTGGACAAGGCGATTCTAATAGTGAACCTTATGTTTCGATTTGACTGTATTTTTAGAAGTAATGGGCTATTTTATTTCTTGTCTGTCTTATTTTATTCGTATTTTGCTAGGTTGCTAGCTACTGCTGCAACCCAGATTTATTCTGCTTGTTCGAGTTGAATAATGTTTTCCTTGATCGGATTCAATTGAGTACAATTATAAGATATATTCTCCACTAATATAATTTCCTTTTTTTCTAGATTAGCACTTTTCTTTGGTAACATCTCCCTGTTTGAGACTAGTCATTGACTACATTTAACCAAGTCAGACTTTTTTTTGTCAAGGAATTTTTTTTTTTTTTTTTTTTGTTCACTGTGTTTCAAATAACTCATTTTTTCCTGCTAATTAGATTGTAATACTCTTCTGGATCGCCAGCTTTTAATCCTGTCTTTTTTGGTAGGGGGGGGGGAGATAACTAAAGGTTATCACAACCACTTTTTTGCTATATATGCGAAAGCATTTGGATTAATTAGTTGTGGCTAAATTGTTGCTTGCATTGTACGTTTAGAAAGCATGGACAAACTTACAAAAATGTGACAGACCAAAATTTTTAATTCTTCAATAAAAATCGAATATACGATTCTAAATTACAATTTAAGACCTGAGGGCCAAGAACTGTTTAAAAGTTTCCGATATATGAGAGTCAACGTCAGAAGTGAATAGAAGTGTTTCTAATGTGTCACTATAGCGATGAACTTGCTCATTGTGCTGCAAAAGAAAATTTTCAAATTAGGAAAATAACGCAGTTATTTTAATTAAATATCATATTTGTTAATTACAGAAAACACTAATGTAGGCATTAAATAAGCTGTAGCTTTTAGCTGTTTTAGCATTTATGCTAAAGCAAAATTGACTGAATATTTCTCCACGTGAAAACGTTTTATTATTTGGTGACGTGACCACCGAAGAGACATTAGACTCCCTTCAGAACATAGACTAGGACGCTAATAGAAGAAAAGAATCTAAACAATATTATAGAAGGGAATAGAACTGCAGCTAATATGCTAAAATGTGTAGGAATTACAGAACACTAGATGTAGGAATTTTCACAACACTAGGAATTACAGAAAACACTAGACGTAGGAATTTCCAGAAAACAGAAAATAACGAACAGAGACAGCACTAAGCAAATGTTACAACTATATTACAAATAGCCGTCCTCAGTGAAAAAAAAAAACTGAACAAAAGAAATCAACAAATGAAAACGAAAATGACAGCTTTATTGCTTCATAAAAGTTCAAATAATTAATTATCATAAGAGTTAGTTTCGACTGGTTAATTAAGAATGTAAATAGTAAAAGCAAGATTCATAGGAGAATTGAGCCGCTCATTGAAAAAGCGGCACATTCCTTGAAACCTATTCCCAAAAACAAAATTTAATACAATAATTGGTTTAAATTTAACTTGCTAATATGCAACAAAAGGTTCTTCACCTATCATGACTTATCATCCACATTGTAGGAAGAGTACTATTCACCTCTAATCTGCATGGTCAATTTTCCTTTAACGTTCACGACCTATATAAAGTTTATAGGGATAGTAAAAACCGAGTTTTATTTTATAAATTTAGAATGGTTCAGCATTTCTTCAAAACATTTTTCTTTGAAATGACAAAAAGATTATTGTGTTGTATATAAATTGCAGGCGAATTTCCTTCACTGAGACACTACTATGTATTGGACGTAGTCGGGGGGGGGGGGGTCGGAGTTTTAGTAAATTTTTGCCGAAAGGAGTCGGTATATTAAGAATGTCTGAAGTCAGGGTTATAAATTATAAAATCTAGTTAAATGAAGCTTTAGAAGAGGGCTGTGGAGTCGAACTTTTAGTAAGTTTTTGCTGAATAGAGTCGGTATATTGAAAATGTGTGGAGTCGGAGTTGGTGTCGAAGTCGTTTATCTATAACTTATAAAATCTAGTTAAATAAAGCTCTAGAACAGGGTTGTGGACTCGGAGTCGTAGAATCGGAGCTCTAGTAAATTTTTACTGAATGGAGTCGGAGTTGGAGTCTGTATATTGAAAATGTCTGGAGTCGGAGTTGGTGTCAAAGTCGTTTATGATCCTTATAAAATCTAATTAAGTAAAGCTTTAAAACAGAGCTGTTGAGTCGGAGTTCTAGTAAATTTATAATGGAGTCGGAGTAGATGTTAAAGTCGTTTATAACCTTATAAAATCTAGTTAAATGAAGCTTTAAAACAGGGCTGTGGAGTCGGAATTCTAGTAAATTTTTGCTGAATGGAGTCTAAGTTGAAGTCCCTGGAGTCAGTATATTAAAAATGTCTGGAGTTGAAGTAGGTTACAACTTAAAACCAACTCCACAGTCTTGGTAGAAACAAATAAGGAGGGGGGTACCAAATCTATCGTTGCTCCAACATGCACAAGCACATCATATTTTATTTATTAGTAAAAGTATCCGAATCGCTAGACATATTTATTTTACTTAATCTTTGTGAAACGCAATAATTGGCTATTTCATGCTACTTCAAATACATCATTTCGAAGTCCTATTAATTATTTATTATTGGAATATATTATGGGATGTTCTCCATTATTAACCAAACCATATGCAACATTAGTCCCATTCATGTATTATGAACATTTTAGGGATTAAACTTATAGATATCTACTATTTTAAGCTGAATATGATAAACAACAATAAACTGAATCTTGGAACACACCTATTATTTTGGACGGGTAATTTACTTTTGGTTTATGTTAGGCTAATTTCAAGCCAAAACTATAGCTCAGTAGTTAATTTAGGAAGATTTACAACTTCAAAATATCAGCTTTTTCTCACTGTACAGGTTTTACAGCAAAAATGTTACAGACAACTGGCTATCTTTTGCATGTTATAATGCATGCAGTAACTTAATTGACGTAATTGTACGCTTTAATTGTCCTTCATTTTTTGGGTAGTGTCAGGAAGAAGAAGAAGAATAGAGCTAATAAAATTGAAACAGAACAACATTGCTTCTTTTATTCATCATTATTTATATAGATGTTTGCAGCGGCAGCTGCAACTAGTAAAGAACAAACCACGGCCCATAGTAACCAAAAATTAACAACGCGTCAAAAAAAATGACTAGTGAAAAAGTCTGCGATCCGTAGCTGATTCAGCAACAGTTACTATTATCTCGATTAGTCTTAATAGTAAAATATTATTCCGGAAACATATTTATGAGAATTTTTGAAAATAGCCTGAAACCCATTCAAAATGACATTAGATCAAAACGACAAATACACCGTTGTAATCGCCCAACATAGTCGAAAACCTTACATAGGAAACTTACAATCCCCTGGCTTGAACAAAAGAAAACATTTCTTTTTGCATAGGTATCACTGATGTCTTCTTTTTTTTCTCCACTGCTAGCGGGGCACTGGAACATCATAGAGAGCTGTTTAGATGGGTTCATTTTAAAGGAAATCCCTACATCTAGTGTTTTCTGTAATTAACGAATATGATATTAAAATTAAAATAAGATTTTTTACAACAACTGCATGTCGAATAGAAGATGGCGTTATATCATGGATTCAGAATGAGAGGAAGGTGTGGTTCTTTCTATTGGCTCCTTAAACAAGTACCAATGAAACAGAGAAAAGGCATGAACTCTTCCAATTGTCTTGTACAATAACAAGGCAAAGCATGGGCTCCGTAGTTTTTTACCGATTTCTAAACTGGAATCCTTTCTAAGCTTAATCCTTATGACCCTTCAAAAACTGTCCTGAGTTTCTCAGTTAATTCCTTGTTATTCTTATAATGCAAGTTACAATACCTTCAGGGTAGTAGAACTTAGATTCCTCCCCCAATTTTGAGGATACTGATTCGATGTAATTGATGCATTGATACCCACCCATGACACAAAGTAAATGAAAAAGTATTAAGTATCAATGGTTCACTTGAAATACTTTTGGACAAGCGTTTCTTCGCTTTGCAAAAATTTATATTTATTTATTTATTATTACGAATAGCGGTAAGCATCAATGCTTGTCGCAAAAACACAAAATCATAATACTAATCTAAAGTAAATTGTTAACGACAAGCTAAACAGCAAAAACTTCTAAATAACACGACACTACACAACAAAAGTGTCTAAATAAAAAGGCATATTTACTAATGCACTCTTAAAAATTCGAACACTCTCTGCCTCGACAACCTCCAAAGGCAAACCATTCCATGGTCCTGCAACTCTACTAACGAAAGATAATTGACCAATTTTTTTCAGTGGTTTTGGGGGATATAATTTATAATCATGCTGACGAGTAGAGTGATAATGGCTAAATTTAAAAAATAAATTTGGATCAACATCATCCACTCCTTTAATTATACGAAACACATTTACAAGGTCATTGCGACGTCTACGAAACTTCAACGACGGGAGTTGAAGCCTAGAAAGTCTCTGCGGATAGGAAAGGTGCTGAAGGTATGGAACCAATCTAGTGGCCCTTCTCTGAACCTTTTCTATCCTACGCTCATCCGTTAGACTTAATGGAAGCCAAACAGAAGTATCATACTCAAGAAGAGGGCGGACCATTGATTTGTATAGTAGTAAGAAATTACGAAGGTTAAACCTACTAAAGCTTCTCCTTATAGACGATAAACGATAATTTGCATTCTTTACAATTTCCGAAACATGCTTATCAAATTTCAATTGGGTATCAAAGTAAACGCCAAGGTCATGCAGTATTTCGTTAGAAGGGATTCGTATGCCAGACAGCTGGTAAGTATGCACAGGTGGGAGTTTATGAGCATAGTGTAGAACAACACACTTAGAAGGGTTTATGAAGATGGAATTAGATTCGCACCAATAAGTTAGAGAGTCAAGATCTTCCTGTAAAAGTTGCACATCGTTTTGGTCTCGTACTGGTAGATAAAGTTTTACATCATCCGTGAACATCTTGACAGTAGAATGCTGAACAGAGGAAGGCACATTAATTATAAAATAAACATTAATAAATAAACAAAATAAAATTGGACCCAGGCAGCTACCCTGGGGGACTCCGCTTAACACATCAATTGAGGATGACATAGCTTCACCAACAACAACCTGCTGAGTTTCGATAATCAGCAATAAATGCAATTGTTTTTTTACCCAATTAATAAGCTGCACATTTTTTAAGAAGGGTGGGTATTGAGACTTTGTCGAATGCCTTCGAGAAGTCGATGAAATGCAGTCAAAGGGTATAGCTAAATCGGCAAAACGTTGAAAGTCCAAAATAACCTCAAGAAGCTGAGTATTACAAGACCTATTTTTTCGAAAACCATGCTAAGCAGGATTCCAAAGATGATTTCCGTCAAAATACTTTTGAACGCGTGAAACAATCAACTTTTCCATCACTCGGCAAAAAATAGACGTAATGGAAATTGGCCGATAGTTTTTAAAATCCGACCTGGAGCCACTTTTGTGAAGTGGCTTTACCAAGGCCTTCATCCACCCTGACGGACACAGTCAATGATCCAAAGATAAGATAAATATATAGGTAAGTGGTTCTGCAATTTCATGAGCAATTTATCTTATCATTATGTTCGGAAAACCGTCTATATCCGGCGCTTTAGACGTATCCAATTTTATAAAAATAGTATAAACTTCAGTCAATGAGAAATCTGAATCATCAAATGGAACAAGAATGTCCGACGACGCAATCGACTCTACTTGAGATGCAAAATTAGCTTCATTTGAATGAATTGGCTGCGTTTTAACAGAACTGAAGAAAAAATTTGGTTAAAAATAAGAGCCTTCTCAGTCAATCTTTTGGTGTGTATCCTGATGTGTGAACGTAGATGTAGATGGTGCAAGGTTAGGCGTATTCCTATTTACATACTTCCAAAATATTTTAGGTGATGCGGTGCTTGAGTGAATAATACGTGACTCAAGCTCTTCACGATTAACCCTAAGAAGCCGAGTGACCTTGTTTCTCGCTAGTGAGTACGCAGGCCATTCACCTGAATCATCTTGCAACTGAGTATCCAAATGCCCTTGTCTGACTACTTTACTATGTCGTGACTCAATATAAGACCGCCAAAGACTATTTTTTTCACGTATTGCTTGGAGTATATGTCTCGGAAGTTTAGGATTATTTCTGCGACCGGAAAAATTCTTCACCAAAGGAACAAATTTATCCCTACATTCCCTCAACACTTTTTTACAAAATCAAACGCGGTGACCGGAGAAACATGATTATTCTTTAGTTCATACATGATATTAATAAACGAAATAAATTGTCGCATTGATTCATAATCGGCTTTAGCATAATCATGCCGATAAAACTCAAAACCTCTCTGTTGAGCATCAATATTCATGTAAATATCTAACACAACGTGATCACTTTTACCTAAAGGCGGACGGAAATCTATACTCAAAATATCATCGATTGACTTGGTAATAACCAGATCTAAAATCGATGGAATAGCATCATTCCTGGCTCGAGTTGGCCTATCAATATGTTGGTATAAGTACAGATCATCCAATCTATCTAAAAATTGCTGCTCATACGATGAAGTGGACAAACTAACACTTCATCAACTATATTGCAAACTATATGTTTATATATAAAGTTATTTAACATAGATTTATTTATAATATTAAGACGAAGTTATTTATATGTGTAGATACATAAAGAACTAATAGATTCTCAATATCTAGAATCAAGGTGAAATTCGAATTCTTTTGATCTATATATTGGGTAAAATTTCAGTTTAGGGGCTATTACTGCTCTTGAGACGTAGCCAAGTTAAGTAAATAAAACTTACAGGAATGGATTCAAAAACATAATGATCTCCAGAGAAGATATTTGAAGTCATGTCTCCACTCCTTCTTCCTTCAAAGGACATTAACCTTTGCTGACCTTTTATAATCTTTGTGTTATACACAATTAGTCCTAAGCTAAAGAAAAGTGTTTTGAGCCTCACACCTTACTTGTCGGGTTGTAAAAACTTGGTAAATTTACTGCTTATATTTCAGAAACAAAATTTAGACAGGGCTTAGAATCTCACTGAAAGACTAGAAATTACATTTTGAAAATTAGAAGCAAAAGACATTGAAGACTCAAATTGGGTAAACCAGCAAAGGAAAACCAGCAATGGGCTCTGTAGAATCTTTGTCCGTGTCCTAAGGTAAAAATTATTTTTACTAAAATTTAGATGGGTCATGTACGGAGTCTTCTACGTCTTATAATTAAGGGAAGACTAGAGATAGTAGCTTGGCAATATCTTCCCAGTGTATATTTGATAACTTGGGTCCATTTCTGAAAGGTTCATTGATAAAACTAAACAACTTTCCAAGATAGCAAGAGAACCCTCAACTAGAATTGTAGACATAGCTTAAAAACTTCAGTTTGAAATCTTGTTTACTACCTCTAAGGGTTACCCATTGTTTGCAGCTCGCTTCCAAGAACTGGTCAACCCGTACAAGTTTTGTTGAAAAACTCGTTGATTATTTTATTGAAAAATAAAATACTCAGCGAACGCAAAGCCGATGAATGTGTGCTTCTGTTCCAGATGTTCTTGAATTTGATCCTACTGTCACAAGAGTCTTAAGGTATCCAACCTCGTCGTGTTTCAAAATCGTGGACATGTCAAAATTAGGTTATATGTGCTTGTTATGACGTCAGTTGTAACGTCAACCTCCTCGTGTTTCAAATTCGTGGACATCTCAAGATTAGATTATATGTGCTTGTTATGACGTCAGTTGTAACGTCAACCTCCTCGTGTTTCAAAATCGTGGACATCTCAAGATTTAGGTTATATGTGCCTGTTATGACGTCATTTGTGATTCTCTTATAATTAGGTATCCCTTTCAGCCTACTACTTTATATTCTAAATATTTTTCGTTAATTAAAAAAGGCACTACACGTTCCTTTCAAATGAACAATTTCCTTTCAAATGAGCCCTCAAACAACTTCTATGATGTTCCAGAATCCCGCTAGTGTGCAAAAAGAAAAAAAGGGACATGTCTACCAATGCAGAAAAGTAGCTACTCATGACACAGCAGTATGACTAGAAGTATGAAAAGAGGCTACCCACGCAGAAAAGTAGCTACCCATGCAAAAAAGTAAGTTTCCTTGTTCTTGGAGCTAGTTGGCTGCAAGTTTTCAATATAGGTTTTGAATAATGGCGATTCCAATTATGTACTTTTCGTTCCGATGCGTAGTCATTTTTGAGGGGTTTCAGGCTATTTTTCGAAATGCCCATATTTTGGCTTGTCAAAATAACATTTTACCATTGAGATTAATTGAGATATAGTTACCATTCCTGAATAAGCTACAAATGTCAATTTTCTTACAACAGATAGATTTTCTTTAACGCGTTTCTAAGTTTTGAATAATACCATGCCCAAAACCAAAGCACAATACATATGTGCAACTTTCTTAGACGTACTCTTCAACTAACCCCAAAAAAGCTTACCGTCAGAAAAACTTGCTGCAGTCTTCCCAGAGTCCAGCGATACCAGTGAGTTTTAAAATCTTTGCCATCTGTGTCACAACGAACAATGTATTCAGACAAAATCATGATGAATCTCTAAAAGAAATTGAGGGATTAACATTAATTAGATTAAATCAAAATTAATTAAAGAAATTTTAACTAAGAATTCAATAAATTTAAATTCCAAGCAGAGGTTTTTCTGAAGACTATATGAAAAAACAATCTTTTTTTGTTTTACAAGTTTTTAATTGTTTTAAAAAGTAGAGTTGTGAGAAAGAGTCCAACTTTAGCGTAAAGAGCCAGGCGTTGAGGAGGGGACAACCCCTTTCATATACGGAATAATTTCCGTTCGTTTAAAGTTTTAATGCCGCTCCTTACTTACAGTTAAAAAATACTTGTTTTTTTAAATAGTTTTTTTATAAAAAAACTATTTTAAAAATAGTTTTTTTAAATTGTTTTTATACGTTAAAACGTATAATAACGTTTTAAAACACGTTTAAAACATTTTTTTAAACGTTCAGTATTCTTTTTTAAAAAATACTGAACGTTTTTGATTTAATACATGCTTTGATTTTGGCTCACCGCACATGAATAATTAAAACGAAATTTGTATATTAATTTGTTTTTTTGCTAAATGGCTTTCTCATAGTTTTGATCAGACGATTTTGATAATAAAGGGGTGGGGAAGGAGGCCTAGTTGCCCGCCAATTTTTGGTTACTTAAAAATGCAACTAGATTTTATATTTTTTTACGAACGTTTTTGATAGTAATAAACATACATACCTTACGAATTAAAGTACGTAACGAACTTCTATATTTGTGTATTTTTATTACGTATATGAGGGGGTTCACCCCCTCATCAATACCTCCTTCTTTACATTAAACGAGAAAAAGTCCCCCTGAAAACTTGTGTACACTTCATAAAAACCATTATTATATGTAAACAATGGTCAAAGTTTGTAACTTACAGCCCCTCCCCCGGGGACTGTGGGGGATTAAGTCATCCCCAAAGACATAGCTACTAGGTTTTCGACTAAGGTGAACATAATGGATATCTCAAAATTTTGCTCCAGTGAATTTCGGGAGAAATGTGCATATGCGTGGGCCTAGGTGCCCTCCAATTTTCTGGTCACTTAAAAAGGACACTAGAATTTTTAATTTCCATTAGAATGAGCCATCTCCCGACATTTTAAGACCATTGGGTCGATAAGATCACCCCTGGGAAAAAAATAAACAAACAAATTCGTGAATAACGCATCCGTGATCTCTCTTCTGGCAAAAAAATAGAAAATTCCACATTTTTGTAGATAGCAGCTTGAAACTTCTACAGTAGGGTTCTCTGACACACTAGATTTGATGGTGTGATTTTCGTTAAGATTCTACGATTTTTAGGGGGTTGTTTCCCCCTATTTTCTAAAATGAGGCAAATTTTCTCAGGCTCTTAACTTTTAATGGGTAAGACTAAACCCGATAAAACTTAAAAATTTGAAATCAACATTAAAATGTCATTCTTTTGATGTAACTATTTGAATTCCGTTTTTTTTTAGAGTTTGAAAACATGCTAATAGAAATTAAATTAAAATTAGCATCAAATTAAACTTTTATTAGCATAAAAATATGATAATCGTAAGTCAAAGGAAATTAGTTGCCCAGTATGTACCAGGCAATATTTACCATGGACATATTTACCATACAGGACATATTTACCATGGTACAAATATACTATTCAAAGTAAAATATTTCAAAAGAAATCAAATAGAACTGAAAGAAACTTTTTTTTTATTTTTTAATTAATTCCTTAAAATTTTCAAAAACTTCATAAAAATACAATAACAAGAACCCATACTATTCAAAGGTCACAAAGACAAATATTGTGCAAAATCATGTTTTGCACAATCGTGCACAAAACGTGTGCAAAGAAAAATGAAGTAAAACATACTTATAAGGATCTCCATTATTGGGTTTATGATTCTATCTGCTTTCAAAAATATCCTAATACGAGGTACAATTGAATTGAAACACGTTGGACTAATAACTAACTACAGAGCGTAGACATTTGAGCAAAAGAATCGAATTTTTTAATTTAGTATGTCTGCAATAGCAATATGTCAATAGCATATGTCTCCATCAAGCAAATCGCATAAAGTGTCGTAGTGTTTGGCTGTAGAGTTACAGAAGCCAAACCTTTAATTTCTTCTTAAAAGAATCTAGGGTTGTTCTACATTTTACACGCGGGTACAATATTTAATTTATGGAATTTCATGGGGCACTAGGATTAGCTAGGTTGGCCTCAGGTGGCTCGATGTTGTAGTGATGCTCTTATGCTCTGAGGGTTCTGCATAGAACATATATTTCAATATGGCTGTAGACTTGCTAAATTTAACTGCTGTGTTTAGGATGAACTGGTACATTTAAAGGCACTCATTTGATTTGGTATCAAAGACTGTTCTTTGCATGTATGTTCTTTCGATGGTAATAAAAACTTTCTAAACAGAGGAAATTTTCTAAATTTGGAAACAATACATACATCAAAACAATCTAGATTTTATGATAATTCAAAACGTCTTCAAAGATTAAGAGTACCCGTCAAAAGTTATTAGCATTGCTATATTTTCATAATTTCAGAAGAAGTAAAAACACCCGACCTTGAAGAAATCCTTTCCGATCTTGAGGATAATTTCACCATTAAATTCTGGATGCCCAAAGACCCTAAATGCCTAACTCTAAAAATGCCAAATTTCATTAACAAAATACCAAAAATTTGGACATGAAGGTTTTTACATTTAATGTTAAGCAAGACTTTTTATTTATTTATTTATCACCCGTCATTCCACAGAAAAAAGACGGAGCGTAAAAAGCAAAAAAGAAAAGGAAAAAAAAAAAACATTACACTTCCACACAAAGAAAAAAAACAACAACTATGAACTAGAAACTCACCAATCTACAACTGACTGTACGTACATATATATACACTTAAATTTTAATAATTTTGCTCCAGGGGTGGGATTGGACTGTAGAATTATACTTACAGAGTTTACTTTTTTCACCGGTTGAAAAATTTACCAAAAAGGGGCTAGATAAAGGAATTTAATGTGAAGTGGACATCTTCATTTACCTAGGTAATACTGTTCAAAAGTCGTAAAGATAAGTCTCGTGCAAAATCATAGGTTTTTACGAAACACAGCAGTTTTTAAGCAAGAATCTTACGAAATCGCATGTTTTTACGAAAGGCAGCAGTTTTTTACGAAATCGAAAGTTTTTACGAAAGGCTAAGTTTTTACACAAGTTCTTTATGAAATCGTAAAATCAAAAGTTTTTTTTTACGAAAGGCAGCAGTTTCTGCCATAAACAATTCACTATTTTTTATTTTGTTTTTTCATTATTGATGCAGGTCAGACAAATCGTAGGTTTTTGCGGGTAAAAAGAACACGTGTTTATCAGATCAAACGCAAAAAAGATGAGTTTTTAACAAATGAATTTGAAAATATGAATAAAATTTGATATAAACATTAATAGCAGATTTGTTTTATAAATCACTGGTAAACGCGAAGAAAACACCCAACTATTAAGGCAGCATTACACAAATAATTTTCATATGGATAATAGTAATATTTAGTTATATTACTAATTACTTTACTAACTAGTTTTATTAAATTAATTAAATTATTATTTATTAAATAAATTAAACTAGAATATTAAACTTTAACTATTAAATTAAAACTTAAATTATTAAAGTAATTTATTAACTAATTAATGTTGTTATCTAATTAACGAAAGTAATTTTCGACTTCAAAAAAAAAAATATACTCATAATCTCGGATTGTTTACTACTAGAACAAAACACTATATATAACATAAAAATGACGGAATCATGAATATAATATAAATTTAGATATAAATTTTGGAATCATGGTCGTATTTTCAACATTTTCTGGAAATAACGAGATCATTTAGATCATTATTTAAAAATAGCAAGTTTTCAGGAAACAACGGTAAAAAGACAGTGCTCATTCTACACCACACGGAAGTAAAGTGAGTAGTAGGCTAAACTCTGAAAATTGAGATTATGATTTTATATGTTAAATTTAACGTGACTCTGGGGTAACGGCGAAATCTCACCACGAAATTCTGTGGAATCAGGCCAATTTCATGTCTATGCACGAAATAAGGCTATTACTAACAAAGAGGAAATATGACAGTCCACAGAATCTTCTCTCTTCGCCTCTCTATTCTCACCCCCCTCTTTCTGTGACTACAAAAAAGTATACGTAGACTCTGAAAAAAGTGATTTTGCAACAACCCTGCAGCTGTTAAGAGCATTTATCTCGATTTTATCTCGATTTTTGTTTTACTCGATCTTTATTTTTTTATTTTACTATAAATAATTTTATAGTATTTATTTATTTTATATTTATTTTATTTATATTCATATTTTATTTTTTTATTTTTATTTATATTTAATTTTATATTTATTTTATTTATCTCGATCTTTATTTTACTAGATTCACTATTCTCAGATCTATCCACTCACCGCGCCAGGATTATGATATTGGAGAATAATCTAAATTTGCTTAAAAATTGGAAAAAGGCCCTTTTTTCCACAATTTTCAACGCATATTTAAAGTATTTTCCTTCTAAGAAACTACGTACAACTAATTTAAGAAATGTAGTTCGGTAGATGGACAAAACTCCCTCTCACCTTTGCAATGATAGCAAAATCATCGTCTTCCGTGGTTACATCTAAACTGCAGGAGAGCAGAAAAATAAGACGCCAAAAATTGCACAGGGAACATAAACCTTAAGCACAACAAATTTAGTATAATTATTTGAATTTACACTCACCTGGAATATAATCAAAAACAGGTTTTTCTGGTCAGTCTGCGCATGCTCCACTTTGTCTTCCATTCTTTCAATCATTTCTTCCGTTGGTTTTTCGGACGGCATATCTACACCATGTTTCCTCTTCCTTCCTCGGCCATACTCAGCTTCTGAATCACTTGATCCATCAGACGTAGCAGCCGCTTTAAGCTTCTCTTTTGATTCCGCCAATTCCCTCTCCAGCTTCGCCACTCTCTTGCTCATCTTCCTTATAGTCATATCCAAAATTTCCCAGATATACATTCGAGTTAAGTCTTGCATCATATCACGAGAGAAAAGCCAGTTAGCAACAGCTGAACATTCAACAATTTCAGTCCGAAGCATCTTGTCCACCAGAACAGTCATCATTTGAGGATGATCGTGCCAAATCTCGTAAACACTCCGAAGAATACAAATCTGCGCCTCTTCGTAACTACCTAACGCTTTCAAAATCTGATGATACTTGGCCAACGCTTGAAATGCATGCGTGAAACTCTTGGCGCCAAGATAAAGCAGTGTCTGCACCAAAACATCTATCTTCAAGGGGTTGTAAGGTGCGTCCGGTTCACCTTCTTCTTGTAACGGATTCGGCAAGTCTCGAAGCGTGAGAAAAGCTTCTTCTGGAGTAGTTTTTCTTTTCACAGATGCGATCAAATTCTGTGCCGCAATAACCACCACAGGGTCTACATTATTATTGTCTTCCGTATATTTATATCTAGGCTCCGGCTTTGGAGGCAGTAACTTTTCAAAATTTTTCTCTTTCGGAACAATGTCAACAACTCGCTGATAATATGACAACCTCAAACACTTCTCTAGCACTTCTTGTACAAAACGAGGCTTTGGGTGATCTTGCTCCATCTCGAGACAAGGAGTCCAATCATACCAAGACCACTTAAACTGAAAATTACTCAAGTGATAAGAAAACCAATTGGCGAATCGGTCAAAAGACGAAGGGTTCATAGTGTCGATGCGGTCAAACAAGATTTCGACAGCCTGAGCCAATACTTGTGGAATAGTGCTAGGTTGGGACTTGCACAACTCAATCATAAGCGACCCATAAGCAATTTCCAAGTACTGAGGGGTAGGCAACCTGAACAGTTCTCCAAGAATAACCTCAATGATCATATATTCAAGGGGAACTTTTGATTTCTGAGGGAAGGCAAGCAGAGCAGCAGCACTAGATAAGAAAAGAGAAATAAGGTAACAAAGCATACACACTATAAAAGGAGAAATAGGGAGGCCGTAAAAACAGATTGAAACAGATTTTTCAAAGAATAATCAAAGTAAAAAACATTTATCACAAAGAAAATTATTGACAAGATAAATTATTATTTTGAAACAATTAAAATACCAAATTTCTATGTCTAGTTACAAAATGAATCAACGTCACTAGTCAACCCCAAACTGTTACTCAGTTGTGGAAAGACATAAACAAAATTAAAATGAAAGAGCATTCTGAAGAAAGAGAAAAAGGGAAGTAGCAAAAATAAATATTAAATGGGAAGTTTATTCGGGATCTAAAAATACATAAAGCGAAGGGTAGAAATTTTTTGCCAAACTTTAGTATTGAATCAAAAGACAGCTATACTCTTGAGACCCCACTTATACTCTGATATACGTATAAAACCGAGCTATCCGTTTTGCAATGAACTGGAGTGAGAGCAAAAGCCTTATGGTGTTTCTCCCTTAGAAGGCGATTCCTTATTGATCTATGTCTGTGTGTGAGAGTGTGGGGGTAATGGGGATTTTGTTCAAATTTGTAGGGGGAGGGGCAGTTGGATCAGTGACACAGAGTTCCTTATTTCCGTATAAGAGAAGTTCCTTATAAGAGAAGCCTAGTCACCTTTCCGGCCACCACTATGAACACAAAAATATAGTTTGGGGTTCATCAAAACAAAATATTTGGAAAAAAAATCTGCAACGGATGACTCTACTTAGGATTTGTAATCATATGATTCGAATTCGTATAATGTTTTCTGATTATAGCGTAAAGAGCAAACTACAATTTAGTGTTTACTCTTTTGTGTAGTTGTCTTTTTTTTGTAGAGTTATGTCTAACTCTTTAAAATGGAAGCAATAATATTTGAAGATTCTGTTAAAAAACGACAAAGATTCACTTCTATTCAGTTTCCTATATTCCTTGAAATTATCTCAGAGCAATGAATTTATGCGGATTTAGACATATTTCAAGTACTTTAATTCTACCGTGTAGTCCTGCAAAGCCAGTGCTAATCCTATAGCACTTTGCTAGAATACCAAAAATTTACTTCATTTCATTTACTCATTACATTACTTCTATTCTATCTCCTTTTTTAGGAAGGGGTTCTACCAGTGAAACCTCAATTCTTGCTGCACCATATTAAACTATCAAAGATTTATATTCATCTTCTTTTAAAGGAGGGGTGCTGCAAGTGGCCCCTTAATTCCTGCTACGCCATATTAGAGCACCAAAGACTTACTTCTACTTCGTCTCCTTTTTTAGGAAGGGGTTCTACCAGTGAAACCTTGATTTTTACTGCACCATATTAAAGCACCAAAGATTCTAGTCAGTCTCCGTTTTTAGGAAGGGGTGCTTCCAGTGGCCCCTTAATTCCTGCTGAACCGTATTAGAGCACCAAAGACTTACTTCTATTCAGTCTCCTTTTTTAGCAAGGGCAGCTGCCAGTGGCACCTCAATTCTTGCTATATCATTTTAAAGTACGAAATATTTATATCTATTCATTCTTCTTTTTTAGGAAGGGGTGCTACCAGTAGCACCTTAATTCCAACTGCACCATATTAAAGCATCCAGCATTTACTTCTATTCAGTCTCTTTCTTTTTTGGGGGGAGGGGGTAGTGGTAAGTTCACAGCTTGTGCTGAGTCGGCCTCCATTAAATTCATGAATGGAGACTTTTCTGTACTTCACAAGAGAAGTAACACAAATTCTGTTATACCAAGATCTTTGTATTTTAATGATTAGCAGAAGTACGTTACTACAAGGGAAAGATGTAAACAGAACCTAGTACGGGGGGAGGGATTTGGTCGGAAACAAGAAGTGGCCAACCGCCCAGCCAAATAATAAGTTTCTCTTTTTCCACGCTTATGCTTTATTGAAAGTTACATTTTTAAGTAAGTTGTATGAGAGCTCTGTCAATGTTTTTACTTTTTATCATTATTAGCTTCACCAAACCTCAAAGCGAAAATAATTTTCTTCATGTTTATTAAACTTTAAAAAAATATTTTAAAAAATACCATAAACAGTTAAATTTTATTCCAAATTTTAATTCTTTTTGTTAGTCTTTTTTTCATATCGAAGATATAGCAGTAGCATTTCATTTAGAAAGAAGCGATAGAACCTACCCCATCCTGAAGTACCAAGTTACATTTGCTCAAGATAATATATCAATAAATTAGGCCTATCAACTAATTTACTGTCTCAGTACTCTTGCGGTAAACAAAACACAGCTTCAGTATCGAAAATATGCCATATGCAGGGTACTATAAAGCTTTTCCCGAAACAAATGGGTTGTACCAGAAAGGAAAAAAATAACTGAAACTGTGGTATAAACTATAAGAACTTTATTAGGCGACATTTTCCACTCTTGGGTTATTAGCCATTCATTTATCAGAATTGAAAATGTAGAAGAAAAAGAAGAAAAAACATGTAGAACCAAAAAGATTAGAAGAAGAAGAAAGAAAACTATAATGATTTGTTTGAAACTGTAGTCATTATTAAGCTCAGATACTTACTTTTAAGTAAAACCCTCCAAAGCGGCAGTAAAATTACAAAACCTAGCATTCTATAAAGGATTAAAAAAAAATTATACTAAGACTGGTTGTTGAAGAGTTTTATGTCAGGGAAATAAATAGATCAGAACCCTAGATTTTGAAATACACCCTTTTTTGTATCTTCACTGAAAAATCAAAAGAGAAACCCCCCCCCCTAGAGTTTTAAAAGTACTTTCTTGTATCTTCACTTAAAATCTCAGCAAAAATTTTAAAAACGAAAGAAATTAAAAGCTTGCTGAATGTTTTGATTTTAAACGTTAGCTGAAGTTCATTGTTCCTGTAAAAATAATAAATAAATAAAATACAATAAATAAATAAAAAATACAATATATAAAAATAACAAATAAATTTAAATAAAAATTCAGTCTTTCCCGTCATTAGAAACCTACAAGTATTCTTGGTAGCTTAGGAAATGATTTTGATTTATTTATTGATAAGTGGCGCAAGAAAGAGAACAAAAATAAAGATAGTTTTCAAAGTTGAAAGAATTTAATTATTAGTAGAATACGAAATAAAATATATGCTAACTTAAAAACAGTAACATTAAATCATTATTTTATAATGCTAGGATAAACATGCAATTGCTAATCTACATAATGAATTTGTAATGGTATCGGTGGATAAAGCTAATAACAATTTTGCCTATAATAACAATTTGTCAGAAGCTGTATTGTGATAACAAGCTGTCTTAACAAGGGAGTTATGTACGACCAATGTTTACGATAAGGTGAATTTAAAGGATGAAAATTTAATTGAAAAAAAGAGGAAATATTGTTTAAAAAATTTAATATTAGAATGAATTACAATGAGAAAAAGTTCTCTTTCCTATATTGGACTGTAAAATTTCATAGAAATCTCCCCAAACCACGGTGTATTACTTGAACAGCTAGATGTCCAACTCAAACTGCTGCTACTCTCTTTAATTTCAAGGGAAATTGTAAATGAACTTAAAACCTATTGTACTCGTATGACTCTTTAACAATGGTTATGGCTGAAAGAATTGATTCTTTTGATTTTGCGACAATGTATACTAATCTATAACTTAATGTAGTGGTAAAAATTTTAAAAACGGTTATTAAGAAATCTTTCCTTTTATCTAGTAAGAGGTTCTTAAAAATAGACACTTGCAATAAAAAAGCTAGATGGATAAGCTGCTTTAACACACAGTTAGTTCGAGATTTTACAGCTTAGATATGATTTTTGACTAATTAGAATTCGTTTTATAAAATCTATCTATATATATAAAAATAAGTTGTCTGTGTGTGGATCTGTGGATGGATCAGGTGACGTCATGTTTGTCCGCATATGACGTCTGAATTATTTCACACTAATACAAAAGAAGAAAAAAACTAAAAAAGGTAAAAACTACAAAAAAAACTAAAAAGAAAAAAAAACTAAAAAAAGGTAAAAATCTAATAACTAAAAAAAAACTGAAAAAAATAAAAAAAGGCAAAAACTACAAAAAAAATAAAAACTAATAAAAAAACTAAAAAAGCTAAAAAACTAAAAAAACTAAAAAAACTAAAAAAAGGTAAAAAACAAAAAAAAACTAAAAACTAAAAAAGAAAAAACTAAAAAAAAGGAAAAAACTGAAAAATAAGAGAAAAAGAAAACTAAAAAAATATTAATAAATATAAAAAATATAAATATAAATATAATATAAATTAGCAATCAACAAAGCACCGAGACACAAATGACGACCGGGACACAGGGAGTATAAATGACGACCAGGACATAAGTAAAAAAAAAAAACTAAAAAAACTAAAAAAATGGTAAAAACTACAAAAAAACTAAAAACTAATAAAAAAACTAAAAAATCTAAAAATCTAAATAAACTAAAAAAGAAAAAAAAGAAAAAAGGAAAAAAATAAAGGAGAAAAACAAAACTAAAAAACGAATGTATATACAGACCGGGACACCGGGATACAAATGACGACCGGGACACAGGGAATATAAATGACGACCGGGACACAGGGACACAACTACAATGGGGACGCCGGGGGGCACAGGGGGATATAAATGACGACCGGGACACCGGGACACAAGGAATATAAATGACGCCCGGGACACTCAAAGAGAAATCACAGACTGGAACACCGGGACACAAATGACGACCGGGACACAGGGAATATAAATGACGACCGGGACACAGGGACATAACTACAAAGGGGACGCCGGGGTGCACAGGGGGATATATAAATGACGATGGCGACTCAGGGAATGGTCGATTAGCAATCCCCATCAACAAAGCTCAAGGGCAATCATTAGAATCATGAGGTATAGATCTGAATACGGATTGTTTTCCCATGGACCATTATATGTTGCATGTTCAAGAGTCGGTAAACCTGACAATCTATTTATATGCACAGACAATGGGACAGCAAAGAATGTTGTATATTCGCAAGTTTTACGTAGTTAAAAACATATATATATATATATATATATATATATATATATATATATATATATATATATATATATATATATATATATATATATATCTATCTATATTCACAGGTGGGACATAGGGACACAACTACAATGGCGCGTAACGACTTACGCGCGCGGGGTGGCTTGGGGGTGGGCGCGAAGCGCCCCCACCAACTAGGTGTTGGGGTGGCGCGAAGCGCCACCCCAACAGCTAGTCTATATATATAAAAATAAGTTGTCTGTGTGTGTGTGTCGAGTGACGTCATGTTTGTGTGTCGACTGCCGTCATGTTTTGAGTGACGTCATGTTTGTGTGTCGACTGACGTCATGTTTGTCGACTGACGTCATGTTTGTCAACTGATGAAATTACATACCGGGACACCGGGGCACAAAAGACGACCGGGACACAGGGAATATAAATCATGACCGGGAACCTCAAAGAGAAATTACAGACTGGGACACCCGGACACAAATCACGACCGGGACACAGGGAATATAAATGACGACCGGGACACAGGGATTGTTCGAATAGAAATTACAGACCGGGACACAAATGTAGACCGGGACACCGGGAATATAAATGACGACCGGGACACTCAAAGAGAAATTACAAACTGGGACACCGGGACATAAATGACGACCGGGACACAGGGAATATAAATGACGACCGGGACACAGGGACACATCATTAGAATAATGAGGTATAGATCTGAATACGGATTGTTTTTCCCATGGACAATTATATGTTGCATGTTCAAGAGTCAGTAAACCTGACAATCTATTTATATGCATAAACAATGGGACAGCGAAGAATGTTGTATATTCGCATGTTTTACGTAGTTAAAAACATATATATATATATATATATATATATATATATATATATATATATATATATATATATATATCTATTCACAGGTGGGACACAGGGACACAACTACAATGGCGCGTAACTAATATGACGCGTAACGACTTACGCACGAGGGGGGGGGGCTAGGTGTACGCGCCCCACCAACTAGGTGTTAGGGTGGCACGAAGCGCCACTCCAACAGCTAGTACTTGTATAAGATTTAGTGGTAATTTGTATGAGCAAATTGTGGGCAACATGGCACAGGTCTAGAAGACCATTTCTTAGATTTGAATATTAATATTTCTGATAATAATAAATTAGGTTTTAGAATGTATAATAAACGGATGATTTTGAAGTGATCAATTTCCCATTCCCTGAAGGTAATATACACTCAAACATCACATATTGAGCATTTTACTCACAATTACTTAGATATGCAAGGATTTGTAGTAGTTATATCGATTTTAAAAATAGATTTAAATTTTAAGCCAGAAATTTATCTTAAGAGGTTTCTCTGCAAATATATTAACTTGGCAATTTAAAAAATTTAGTTGTCATTATAATAAACTTTAAATTTTTGGTTGATTTCGATTTCCTTGTTACTGAGAATGGCGGGTTCCTGATCTTTGACAGTGGATATCCGGCGGATCTTGCATGTGTTGCATTCTCAGAAGATCTTAATTTGCATTCATTTCCTTGAATTTTATTTAGGTTACATTTGGATCGATAGAGACGATTTGATAATACTGTAAAAAATTTTAACAATTGTTCAGTATTAATATAGAATCTGGACAGGTATGATCATTCAGGTTAACATAAATACACGAGGGCCAAAACCTAGGTAGGATAAGTTAGTTCTTGAGTTATTTAGTTGTTTTTAATAGGCATATATTTCGGGGCGATACCTAGCACGGGGATACCATGGGGAATTTATGGTAGGCACGCCACTTGCCTGGGTAGGGATTTTGAAGTGCCGAAACCCTATAGGCAAGTGTGTATTCTCCTGATAAGCCCTTGTGTTGGATGGTCACTTTTGAATTATTTGTCTTATTTATTGTTTTTAATATTCGGTATATATGACGAATTATACTTAATTACGACACGACTGCCTGTCCATGGATAATTCTTTGCGGTTGATTGTGTATGTCTATGCTGTTTGACCAATGTAATTGGATGGATGAGTAGGGTTAAGGCCTCGTTCAAGTACTGATCTATATTAATTACTAAAGTAGAAAACAGTCTTCCTTTCTCCTTCAGTCTTTCTTTCTTGTTTATATGGTAATTTTTTTATAATTATCTATTATTTATTGTTCAATGTTTATTATATTTTATGTATTTTTTATTATTTAATATTTATTATTTTTTATAGTTTATATTTTTTATGTTTGGTTTTATGGAGTGTGTAAGTTTATGTGTTTGTGCTGTTGCACTGGTGATTTCTTTTTTCACTATAAAAAAACAAATTGAAAAATAAACATAATATTAAACAGCGAATAAAATAAATTAAAAATAAGTAAAATACTAAACAAAATAAGAGACTTTACAAAATGAAAACTAACTTTGAAAATACAACAAGCGATTAGTTTAAATTCAACTATACCCTACCATTCTTTCCTCTCTGGAATATTCTGATCCAGAATCTGCGATAGATGCTCTTCAATAAGGTATCTTTCAATTGAATGAGCACCAGGTAGTACGGGACCAAGCTCCGGACAGTCGGTGTAATCAAACATTCTGTAATAAAAAACAAATCCTGAAATGAAAATTATCAACGGAATAAAAAAAAAATTCTTAAATGAAATGAATAAGAATTAAGACGGAATTCACAAAAAATCACACCTTATTATCTCTTTAAGAACTTGCTCTGTCTTGGATATCTGGTTCATCGTTCTCACGTTCCAAAAGCCCATCTTTAAATTCTGTTTCGCAGTCAAAAATCGCACCACCAGATTCAAGGTATCAGAGAAATTTCAAGGTCCTATCTACAACAAGAGCTAAGAGCTCATATAGCACTTGTGACGAGGCCAGAAGAGCCAAGAGCTCATATGCTATGAGCTCTAACAAAATTCTAAGAATCAATAGATTGATTTAAAATTAAAATCACAGGCTTAATGCCGGTCGGGATTTATAAGATAAAGATACTCCAATTTTCACGTTTTCCAAGAAGATTCGTTTTCCTTTATCACGTTTTCCTTTATCTCCTTTCCTCCCTCCCAAGAGGGAGGAAAGGAGATAAAGGAAGAGTATATATTTGACAAGGTTCTGACGGCTATCGGCCATCGGCTGACGGCCAAATCCAATATTACAATAATATAATAATATTATTATAAATATAAATTTTGCATACATTATATTACCTATCAGTACACTTTTACAAAGAATATTACATATATATATATATATATATATATATATATATATATATATATATATATATATATATATATATATATATATATATATATATATATATATATATATATATATATAATAGTTATGATATAGTTATTATATATACATAATTATTATGAGAATTCTTTCTTCTGTATATAAAATGAAAATAGTGAAATAAGAGCGAGATAATCAAACTTGAGTCCAATATAAGAAATGTAGAAAAAAATTTATACTAAACAAAAAACTGATAAAAAGTCTTTTAAAAGGTTTTTATAATTTATATATAATATTCTTCATAAGAAGAATATTATTAAATATTATACTTTTTTTGGAAAGCGGCAATGACTGTGCTAAAGGAGAAGACTTTTTTAGGAGGTGGGGGTTGAAAATATAATTTAGTATTTCAGACTTTTTCCGTCTGTTCAAACTATTATTAACAATTTTATTTTAGCTAACAGAAACAGAATTGTTCATTTACAATAGTTTTTTGGTAATAATTTACACTTACGTATTTATTCACAAAAACATGAGAAGCGTTTTTGTTATTAATACTTATTTATCATTTATTTAAATTAATTATTCATTTATTTAAATTAGGTTTGTTAATCCAAGCTCCACTTTTTATGTCACTTTATTACTCGTCGCAAGTTTAATGTGGGGTTAAGGTTTAAAACGAGGGTGAAGAGGTGTTTAAAAACCAAACAAATCCAACAAGTATTTTTTTGCAATTAACAGAATTCGAAAAATAGGTAGACAAGTCTAAGAGCTAAAAGTACTATATTTGAAGCCCCACACCTGACAGTGGCAAAATATGGCTCAAAACGTGGGCGCTTCAAAATACTCAAAATTTTTAAAATATTTTCAAACCTAGTTGCCTAATGATATTTTAATGATCCGTTAATGATGGAATGGTCTAAATTAGAATGAGGTATGCCATTGATACAGATGTATCTAGTACTTCAGGGACCCTAACGCACTGAATAGTTCACAACAGCTTTCACTATACACTATTGTTCTTGTTTTTTTATTTGAAAAAACGACTGTGTTAATGAATTTAAAAGAGACCCGACCGAGATTTTTAAAAAGTTTTCAAAACTGATTGCCTACTGATATTTTTAAGTACTTGTTTAACTTACTGTACATCAAACAGAATTTTGCACGAAAAGTGTGGTTCAACCCCACTTCCTAGGACTACAATGGAAGAAGGTTAAGATGACTAGGCTATCTACAGATGCCCATGGGCGCTTTTTTGAAGCCACACTCCTGGCAGTGGCCAAATATGGCTCGAAAAATGGGCGCTTCAAAATAATCAAGATTTTTAAAAATTTTCAAAACTAATTGCCTAACGATATTTTTAGGTACTTGTTTAACTAACTGTACATCAAACAGAAACTTGCACAAAAAAATGTGTTTCGACCCCACTTCCTAGGACTACAATGAGGGAAGATTAAGATGACTAGGCTATCTACAAATACCCATGGGCGCTCTTTTTGAAGCCACACTCCTGACGGTGGCCGAATATGGCTCAAGACATGAGCGCTTTAAAATACTCAAGATCTTTAAAATGTTTTCAAAACTAATTGCCTAATGATATTTTTAGGTACGAGTTTAACTGACTGCATCAAACATAAGCTTGCACAAAAAATGTGGTTCAACCCACCTTCCTACGACTACAATGAGGGAAGGTTACGATGACTAGGCTATCTAAAAATACCTATGGTCTCTTTTTTTTGAAGCCACACTCCTGACAGTGGTCAAATATGGCTCAAAACATGGGCGCTTCAAATTACTCAAGATCTTTAAAGTGTTTTTAAAACTAATTGCCTAATGGTATTTTTTAGGTACCTGTTTAACTGACTGTACATCAAACGGAAATTTGCACGAAAAATCTGGTTCGTCCCTACTTCCCAGGACTACAATGAGGAAAGGTTAAGATGACTAGGCTATCTAAAAATACCCATGGGCGCTTCAAAATACTCAAGATTTAAAAAATGTTTTCAAAACTAATTGCCTAATGATGCATTAAGGTACTTGTTTAACTGACTATACATCTAACGGAAACTTACACGAAAAATGTGGTTCGGCCCCGCTTCCGAGGACTATAATGAGGGAAGGTGAAGATGACTAGGCCATCTACAATACACCCAAGCCTTTGCATGAAGAATGACACATTGCCAAAGATTGCGCTTTTTGGCCGTTCATCTCGCGCATAAGAAAAAAGCAGGTTGTCCTTGAATGCTGTAGAGAAACTTTGTAAGGAAATTAAAGGAAATCAGAACTAAGCGGAAGGGGTAAAGAGTGAAACTTTGAATAGATCAAGTTAGAGGGCGTGCATAGGCAAGCTTAGGCGCCTAGGTGTTGTAGTGAGTCACTACTAGTACTACTTTTAGGTTGTAACATCGCTTTTTACTTTTTAAAGCCTATATTTGAACTATGTCTTTTTTATAGTTGATCTGTCTAAATTTGATCAATGAGAAAAATTCATATGAAACAACAATTCATTGAAAAAAAAAAAGAAATTAAATATTTCTGCCATGTTAAGAAATATCCGAATTTACTCATATGCTATTCCTTCTTGGTTCTCTTCTTGGTTAAGCAGTTAAGTTCCGAAGTAAGAAAAGGAGGGAATACATCTTTGCGAAAATAGGGAATAAATGAATAATAATAACAGAGGAAAGAAAGGAGGAAATGAGGGAGGAAGTAAAGGAGAATAAAGGAGGAAAGGTGAGCAGAATTAATGACTGATGGTTTTTTATACCTTTTGGCTTTGGCAATATTTAACAAGGTATAATTAAAACAAAGAACAGTAAAGCTGTGGTTGAGAAAAACTCACCAAAATACAAATTTCATCTTCTAGAAATTGGTTTGGAGAAACTATTCTTTCCTAAATAATTTTTTTTAGATAAAAAATAGATTACGTTTTATGACAGAATTATGCCTCTCTTTTAATACAAAACTAAAAACTGATGTTCTTTTAATGAAAAAAACATAAGGTTAATGTTTCTGGTCAAGTTGAAATTGTTTGTTGTTTTATTTCATCCGCATGGCACTTTGCTCCGGTTTGGTTTTCGGCAATTAGTCAGAGTTAAGCGGCTGTTTGAAATTTTCAGTTTTAGAGTATTTGTATGTTTTTAATTAGTTATTACCCTTTTTTCTTTTGTCTCCCTTTTTTGTTGTTTTGTCCTTGCATACCTAGCCATGGAGCTTTTCGAATAAAAATTAGCTCACTTATTCAGTACGTGCAGCCAAAAAGCTGTATTTTTCGCGTCGAATTGATGACTGCAAGGGGAATTTGCGCAAAGTTTTGCCTGTAGTTAATGAGGCTCTTTCCCGCAAGAAACACGAACAGTCCTCACCATGTCTTTACAAGAAAGATGATGGATCCATTGTGGACAAAAACTACAGCGAGCGTCTTCAATTCGTATTTCATCACACTTCCTTTGGTTCTCATTCCATCACAGAGTAGAGTCAGTAGTATTGTCTTAGCACGAGTCTTTTTCATTTCCCCATGCAGTGACACTGAAGTTTCTAATATTACTTCTCAGCTTTCAAATAGTCGTTCATTTGAGGGTTTTAGTTTGAGTCATAATGTCGTTTAAAAAACTGGTCATTTTGTATCTAATAGCGTCACACATTTAACTAACCTTTCTCTTTCTTCTAGTGTTTCTCCTCGTGTATTTGAACTTGTTAATGTTATACATCTGCGTAAAGAAGTTGATTCGTCTCTATCTTCAAACAATAGTCCTATTTCCCTTCTTCCCGTCGTCTCTATAGTTGTTGAAAAACTAGGAAATCGTAGACCTTCTTCATTCGTATTTAGTCTTAGTACGGCTTGAATTAATTCTCTCATAACTAACCACCAGTATGGTTTTCGTCCCTCTTTAACTCCTTCTTTCTCACTTTCATATCCCACAGAGTTTGTGCAAGTTATTCTCGACTAGATCTTGTGTATTTTAGATTTATTTCTTGACTTTTAGAAGGCATCTGATATGGCTGACCATTCTGTTCTTGTATCTAAAGTATCTTTATTTGGAGTGCACGGAGTCCCACTAGAATCGTTAAGGTCTTATGGTACCTCTTAATCTACTTTGTCTGTATTGAAAGGTGTCCCACAGGGCTCTGTACTTGGACCACTTGTTTATTGACAATCTTGTTGATTGTCTTCATCCCCGTGTGCACTCTCTCCTTTTTACTGACGGCAGTAACTTTCTTATTGCTGCAGTGGACCTCTCATCTGCTACCTCTGTAGCTCAAGGGCTTTCTTGATAAAGTAAAGGATTGGTTCTGGTCAAACGGTATGGCTCTTATCAGCCGGATGAGTACCATTGTACATTTCAGGACCCCTTATCGTATGTGTGACGTAGAGGAGACTATCATCTTGATTTATGGGAAGGATTTTATACCACACGCTACTATGGTAAAATTTTGTCGCGTGTTTCTTGGCTGTTTTATTCACACCCCTTCCACCAGTCTTCCACCATCCTCCACCAGTCTTCAACGTTGCCCCGGGTTAACGTGCAAAATGGTTAATACACTTCTTCCCCCAGATGCGACGCTTTTATTTTTTCATGCATTTCTTATTGTGCTCTGTCTGGGGTAGTACTAACAAATCTCCTCTGTGCTCACTTCAAAGCCCAAAATAATGCGGTGAAGAGACTCAATCTTCTGATCTTTATAGTAATACTGGAACAGCTCCGCTGGATCGTCTTATGGTGAAAGTAGTCCTTACTTAACGGTAAAAGTAGTCCTTATTATGGTAATACTGGAACAGCTCCGCTGGATCGTCTTATGGCGAAAGTAGTCCTTATTTAACGGTAAAAGTAGTCCTTATTATGGTAATACTGGAAAAGCTCCGCTGGATCGTCTTATGGTGAAAGTAGTCCTTATTTAACGGTGAAAGTAGTCCTGAATATAGTAATACTGGAACGGCTCCGCTGGATCGTATTATGGTGAAAGTAGTCCTTATTTAACGGTGAAAGTAGTCCTGAATATAGTAATACTGGAACGGCTCCGCTGGATCGTATTATGGTGAAAGTAGTCCTTATTTAACGGTAAAAGTAGTCCTTATTATGGTAATACTGGAACAGCTCCGCTGGATCGTCTCATGGTGAAAGTAGTCCTTATTTAACGGTGAAAGTAGTCCTGAATATAGTAATACTGGAACGGCTCCGCTGGATCGCATTATGGTAAAAGTAGTCCTTATTTAACGTATTCTGCTTTTTTTAAGTACACTATACCGTCTCTACAGCAGTTTTTTCAGATATAAAATAAAAACTAAAATTTTTCAACTGAAAGCAAGAAGCAACATTAAAACTTAAAAGATCAGAAATAATTACATACATGAGGGGGTTCCTCCCTCGTCAATACCTCGTTATTTATGCTAAATGTTTTCAATACTTTCAAAAGAGCTGTTTATTCTAATTAAATGGCCTTTGTGACTCCAGAGTAGTTCTTAAAGAATTTGAGCAAAATTCGAACTTCAGTGTAATGAGCGAGGTATTGACTAGGGGGCGAACCCCCTCCTATACTTAATAATTTTTGTTTTTTTTTAAGTTTTAATGTTGCTCCTTACTTTCAGCACGAACAGGTTCAGGTAGGAACTCTTCTCCCTTGCGTTGTTCTTCTCACAGGTTTACTTAACCAAAGCAATCATCAACAACAGCTCAGAGGCCTCACATAAAATTATGGAGCTCTATACCTTCTGATGTCCCACTATCTCTGTCTGCAAAGAGCCTCAGAGCCAGGTCTTTCTGTAGTTTTTGTCTAGTAAATTTTTTCCCTACTTTTTTTATTCCCTCCTCCCTATCTGGAATTCAATCCTAAATGACATATCTCTCTCTTCTTCTTTGAAAATTATTTTCAGGACCCTTTCTAACTGTTAAAGCTCTTACTTTCTTCTTCTTTTCTTTGTATTCTAGTCTATTTTCTCCTTTGAATTTGTATTTTTGTATTCTAGTGTATTTCCTTCTTTGTTTTCTAGTGTATTTATTTTGTATGTATTATGCGATTTAGCACATTGTTTATGGTTCTAGTGTTTATTATTGTATTGTGAGGCCCACAACGAGTCAATCTTTTTGGGCTGAATAATCGTTCCACGTTTATGACAGTACAAATTAGTGCGAATAGAATGATCGATGGTCATTTGTATTTCCTAGTAAACATCGTATTTTCTAAAGAAGACGTTAAAAATAATAATCCAGAAACAAATAGAAATATATAGGGCCGTATCCAGGAGGGGCAGGGGTGAACCCCATTCCCTCCCCCCCCCCCCCAAATAAAATGTTCCACTTGAACAAGAGTCAACAAAACACGTGTTACATTTTGAGAAGCTTTTTTGTACCCCCCACCTCACAAAAAATCTCAGATATGGCCGCGAAAAAAAATGCTTACTTCAGCAGTAGCCTACACTGAAAATTCAGGAGTATATGGTGAATTCAAATGATAAAAAGCAAGGGCGTATCCAAGATTTATTTTCGGGGGGAGGAGTATAGCAAAATCTTTACAAAATAAATCAAAAATTTGTTTATGCACATTTTTGTTAACTATTTAGAGGTCAAACAAATGTTTCGGGGCAGGGCAAATCCGGTAACCTCTGGATACGATTTTGGCAAAAATTAACTAACCTGAAAATAACTTTTGGCATCGGATACACCATCGATTCAGTATGGCGTGGAGGATTGAGTGGTGGCAGACTATGCTGCAGAGCTTCACTGAGTAAAGTGTCAAAGGCCAAATAGGGACGGACAATATGCTTCTCTTGCCAGTAGTCATTTCGGAGCTTGCAGATTTGAAACCACAAACATTCTAGATACTAAAAAAGGATACAATGACATAGTTATTCAGATTTACAAAGACTTCTGCTTTTAACAGGTTTCGATACCTTCAAATCTGTTTGCACACCTCAGCGTTGGCTGACCGTCTCAAAGACAAAAGGCCCATTTGCGAATTTTCTTAGGGGAATAGGCATCATCAAGAGCTATCGAAAATCTGTGGTTTGACCTTGAAATTTGACTGAAAAGACAATTAGTGTTTCCTGGCAGGTATATTAGAAAATTTTTTAGGGACTACCCTTTCCCAAGCTTTAAAACAAAAATTATATTACGTTTTATAGAAAAACAAGATTCACCATTAAACTGAACAACCCTTTCTTCAGTACACAACCGGAGAAGTTAAATAGTTTTTCTAAGATTTCATAGTATGAAATCTTAGATATCTTTCATAGTATAGTATTCTTATCTTTCATAGTATAGTTTTCTCATAATATAGTATGAAATCTTTCATAATATAGTATTGAATTTCATAGTATAATTTTTTATCGATAGTCAAACACTTTTTAAAGAGCGTTTCACTTTTTTCTAAAATTACAGCATTTTGTATACTTAAATTAGCATAAATAGCAAATTATTTGATTAATTTGTTAATTTTTATTATGTTAATTGATCTGTTATTTAATTAACCTTAATCTGTTAATTAATTATTTGCAATATTTTTTATCAAAATCCATTTCCGCTTCTATAGACTGCGATCTGCCCTCTAGAATTCACGAATATTGAATTTCATAGTATAATTTTTATCGATAGTAAAGCCCTTTTTAGAGGGCGTTTCCCTTTTTTCTAAAATTACAGGATTTTGTATGTTTAAATTAGTATAAATAGCAAATTATTTGCTTAATTTGTAAATTTTTATTGTGTTAATTGATTTGTTAATTAATTAACGTTAACCCGTTAATTAATTATTTGTATTATTTGTTATCAAAATTCATTTCCGTTTCAATAGACTGCGATTTGCCTTCTAGAATTAATGAACATTGAATTTCATAGTATAGTTTTTATCGATAGTCAAACTCCTTTAGAGGGCGTTTCCCTTTTTTTCTAAAATTACAGGATTTTGTATACTTAAATTAGCATCAATAGCAAATTATTTGCTTAATTTGTAAATTTTTATTGTGTTAATTGATTTGTTAATTAATTAACGTTAACCCGTTAATTAATTATTTGTATTATTTGTTATCAAAATTCATTTCCGTTTCAATAGACTGCGATTTGCCTTCTAGAATTAATGAACATTGAATTTCATAGTATAGTTTTTATCGATAGTCAAACTCCTTTAGAGGGCATTTCCCTTTTTTCTAAAATTACAGGATTTTGTATACTTAAATTAGCATCAATAGCAAATTATTTGCTTAATTTGTTAATTTGTATTATGTTAATTGATTTGTTAATTAATTAACCTTAATTTGCTAATTAATTATTTGCATTATCTGTTATCAAAATCCATTTCCGTTTCTATAGACTGGGATCACTCTTTAGTTGCAGATACAATATGCATGTCTAGAATCAAATAGTGTAAAATTTTCAGATAATAAAATAAAATGAAAGTACTTCTGGATAAAAAATTAGTACAAAACTACCTCTTCTTGAAGATGGAGTCTGACTAACCCAGACACATAGACTTGCAAGATGATTTTTAACTCTTCTGGATATATATATAGGTCTAGAATAAACTAACTTACAATTTTTAGACAATAAAAAGTACAGAATTGATTCTTCTTGAAAAATGAAGTCTGGCCACTCCAGACACAAAGACTTATAAAATGACTTTTATCTCTCCTAGATATGTATATGATCTAGATAAAATACATATCTGGAATAAAACTATATAGAACTTTTAGATAATAAAATGTTATAGTAAATGTGAATAAAAATGAACTAAAATTCCTTCTAGATAGCAAAAAGTACACATTTACCTCTACTTGAAGATAAAGTCTAGTCACTCCAGACACGAAGACTTACAGGATGATTTTTATCTTTTCTAGATACGTATATCATCTAGATAAAATACATATCTGGTATAAAACTATACAGAACTTCTAGATAATAAAATACTAAAATAACTGTGAGTAAGAATAAACTAAAAGTACTTCTAGACAGCAAAAGTACAAATTTACCTCTACTTGAAGATAGAGTCTAGTCACTTCAGAAACGAAGAATAAAACAAGAACAATATCTAGAATAAATAATTAAGGACTTCTAGATATTAAATTATCGAAATCAAAGATATTAAAATAAAATAAAGGTACTTCTAGATAATAAAAGGAAAAATTACCTCTTCTTGAGGATGCAGAGTCTGGCCAGTCCAAACGCGAAGACTTACAAGGTGGTCTTTAACTCTTCTAGAAATGTATGAGTCAATAGTCTCTTTCAAACGATCCAAGTCTCTTTCCTTCTTTTCAAAAAGTTCACGGCCAACCCATGGAAGGGCAGAAAGTATTGCATAAACGAACCAGTCACGACGAACCTAGAAAAAAAAATACAATTAAGAAAACCTGGCAAAATCAAGCTTTCTACTCTAAGTACCTTCATACAGGGGCAATTTATAACAAGGGTATAAGGGCACGATTCCCAATAAGGGCATTTTTGATGAAGATTCTTAGACAGGAAGGTTAGCAAGGGTTGACTTGATGCAAAATCACAAGAGTGGAAACCACCATTACGAGATTACATACTAGACTAGTCCAATGGGTAAGGAAAACTAGTAAAACTCGAGGTAGTCACTGAAGGTTAAAAAAACACTATTAACAATATTACAAAGTAAGTTATAAGAATTAAACTGAAGATATTTGCAAAATATACTTAAATCCTTTTTGGCCAGCACTTCGCTCGGGCAAGATAGTTAATTGCCATAGCGGCAGTCCAGGGCTTGAACCTTCACATACAATACTCGCTCGCTTGGGCAAGATCGTAAATGGACCTTGGTTTACAAGGACGGAAGCTCAGCCTTTGCCCCTTGCGACTAGATCACTTCATACATCGCAAATGCATTATGGCACTTAGATGGGAATTGTTAAGATTTCTCTTTCTACTTTGTTTATAATAGATTATAATATAACACAATAATAATAATAATAATAAAACAAAAAAACTGATGAGCTAGTGTTAATCATGGTATTAAACTCCATATAGATTCTCATTGTCGTTTGTCTTCTGACGGCAGGCATCATGACGTCGCCAGAGGTTCGTTACAACCACCCGGGGAAAAATACAAATTTTCCCTTGAAGTCCTGACCTATTTAGATCGATTTTATGGCCAGTCTTACTCACTTTCTCGCTGTCGCTTGTAATTCTCACTTCCACTTATCTTCTAACCGCATATTTCTTTGTTCTCGCTGTGGCATATTTTTACCCGCATATATATTCGTTCTTTACTTTCATTTCTAATTCGTTTTACTCCTTGTTGTCGCATGTATTGTAACCGCATATCTCTTTGATCTTCAAATTTGTTTTGACTTGTTTTAATTTTTGCTGCCGATTATCTTCAAACTGGATATTTCCTTCTTCACTTTTGTTTTTGACTCGTAATTTTTGCTGAGGCAAGTATTTTCACTGTACCTTCATTTTCGTTTATCATTACTTTGGATTTTTTTAATACCCTTTACCCTAGCCTCTCGGATTGGTCGAACCCGGTCAGATCGGATTTGTCTTGTTGCGTTTGATGGTCTAGGTTCTTCATTTGCCCTCTAGGCATTATAATGACTCTCTTTACTTGCTGTACTTACTCTATGCATTAGGGAAAAATTTAAAACGCCTTTTGTAAATATGCATGATCCTTTCGTAATGTCGTATGCGCCATATATATAAAAGCGAAAGGTTCACTTTTTTTTTGGGGGGGGGGGAGGAATGATATAATTTATTCCTTTAAAATGTACCCATAAATATAACGTCAATCATGTGATTTTTCTTATCCATCATTTGTTTCTTGTGTAATTTTGCCTGCGTCATACACTGAAAACAATACAACCACTACTGAGGCACATTCGACGTATGTATGCTTTTCGAATGTATTCATAAATATGATGTCACTTGCATAAAAGAATTTCCCCAGAATTTGGTCTTTTGACGAATTTTCCTAAACTTCTGACCTATATAGATCGTTTTTTTCGAAAAATATAGAGCCACTGTCGAGAAAAAATAAATAAATGCACAAATAGACAATTATTGCTCGCTTACAAAGATAGTATATATACTAGTGCCGGGAGCCCGGCGGCTTCGCCACCGGAACCTGGCACTCAACACGCGGCAGGCTTCTATATATGGATTCTCATTGTCGCATGTCTTCTAACCGCAGACGTGAGCCTCTTCTTGATGTCATGATGTCACCTAACCTTTTTTCTGTTTTTTTTTAATTGTTCAGGTTGTGGGACAAAAAATTATTTTTCTTCCAACGATTTATCATTTATAACATTTGTAACTTTTGGTTTTTCGGGTTTTGTCTCATTCGAAGGTCCAGGTTGTTGGTTTTCACCCATTGTAAATTTAATTTGTTTGGGTCGTTTCACCGTGGCTTATCATCATTGCTATCATTTTCAATTTTGATAGGTATTGATTCTCGCTTTCCAGGTTGTTGATTTTCACCCACTGTGAATTTAGTATGTTCGGGCCGGCCCAAACCACTCATCGCTATCATTTTCAACTTTGACATGTTTTGATTCTCGCTGTCGATGATCTTCTAAGCCTTTTTTTCGTTCTTCTTCATTTTGGATTTCCATTACTTAAGACAATTTGCCAATGCCCTTTGCTTTAGCTGCCCTTATCGGTCTAGTCTTACATGATGGTCCAGGTTATGGATTCATTAATTGTTCAGTTAGGGTACAAGAACTTCTTTTTCTTCCAATGAATTGTCATCTATAACACTTTTTGGTTTTGGCTCTAACAACTTTTGGTTTTTTGGGTCTTCTCTTATTTGACGGTCCCGATTGTTGATTTTCATTCATAGTGAATTTGATTTTTTTGGGCCATTTTGCCGCGATTTGCACAAAATCCTGAAAAATATGAACTGCCATCCATCGATGGCAGTTCATATTTGTTTGGATTTTGTGCAGATCGGGGATATTGGCGAATAACTCACTTTATTTTTGTTAGGTACTTGATTTTAATTCTTTTATCTTTTGGCCTTTATTGAATTTTATTTAATTTTTTGGCGTTTTTTTCATTGGTTTTGTTGTACTTTTCGCGTTTGTTTTTTGCCTTTTGCTTTTTCCTTGATCATATTATTTTGTTCGCGCTGAAGAAGAGAGGCGGTTGTTCTCTCGAAATATTCGCTTTCTGCATTTTCTTAAGTATTTTCATTTGGCCTTTAAAACCCAATTTTTGATCCTTTAATTTCTTTAAGCTAAAGCAACGGGTATTACTAAATTCTCTGAAGTAATCAAATTCCAAAATGAAGAAGAAAGACATATGCGGTTAGAAGACATGCAAAATCAGGCATCAAAACGTGTCGAAAATGAAAATGAAGAGCAAAGAGACGGGCGGTTGGAAGACACGCAAAAACGAGAATTAGAACGTGTCGAAAATGAAAATGAAGAGCAACAACTTGGGCAGTTAGAAGACATGAGACACCGAGATAAGTCTGCGAGAACAAAGAAATATGCGGTTAAAAGATAAGCGGCAGTGAGAATTACAAGGAATCACAAGAATGTGATTATCAAAATGTGTAAAAAATGGAGCGACTTTGTCTGCGGTTACAAGATAGGTGACAATGAGAATCAAAATAGACAATTCTGTCGCATAGCAATGACAGGGCCTGGAAACAGGCTTGTAAAAGTTCAAAAAAACTATATAAGTGAAATTGAGCGTCATCTTTGGTCATGGGATATTAGCAAACTGTTTCAATTAAAAAGCGTTACTGGTTAATTCAAGTTTTTAGTCATCAACGTCAACTACCAAGAGAATGCCAATAACTGGGTATTTTGATACCTGATCTTGGCTTTTTCGACTTTCGTCGATTTATTAAATTTTAAAGCGTCTGGACAGGTTTTTTTATATACTAATTCTTCAATTTTTAGCTGTTCTATTACATTTATTAACGTTTTTCTATATTGTGTAGTTTATTTTCTTCCCTCTGATTTAATTTTTTTGATCGCCTTTAATAGCATTCGAGGTATTTAAGTAATCTATTCAACTTTACATTGTTTTTTGTTTTTTTTTTGTTACGAAATATAAGTTCAGGAAAGTTTGTCGTAAAATTCTTTTCAAAATACAACCCTTTATCTGATCTTACAACAAAGTGTCTTCATAAAAAAAACGTATACTGTAAGGAAAGTACTCTAACCTGAGGTGTATTAGGTTCCAGGGCTGCTTCCATCATCGTATCATACAGCTGAATCAGAGAACCAGCAGAGACTACATGGCAATTAACCAAATCAGATAAAAATCGAACTGAATATCGAGCCTTCTCCCATTCACAATTTTTTAAATAGTCTTTCAAATGTTTAGCCATTGATTCAACCAGCTGAAAGAAAAAAATAGAAATTAATTCTCACTATAATGAAACACGATGAAATCAAAAACTTGCCATAATGTCAAAAGGCCCTCGTGGGGAACTTACGGCTAAAAAGTCAGTAAGTATTCTAGGATCCAAAGTGTCGTAAAATGATGAAAATTTCCACTACTACAAACAGCTTACCTTTACGTATAAGGGGGAGGGGGAAGCCCCCCCCAGTGCTTTAGTCACTCGGTAAAAAAAGAAGTAGGTGAAATCGTGGCGCCTCACATCACCATTTTTATGAAGCCACTAAAGCAGTTTTACCGACTTCTGCCATGATTTAATAGATGATACCACAGTTTTCTATTTGGCTAAATAAACAGCATTAAAATAGTGACATAATATATACCGTAATCGGAATCTCTGTTGGTAAACGCAGCAGTTTTACCGACTTCTGCCATGATTTAATAGATGATGCCACAGTTTTCCATTTGGGTAAATAAACAGCATTAAAATAGTGACATAATATATACCGTAATCGGAATCTCTGTTGGTAAACGCAGCAGTTTTACCGACTTCTGCCATGATTTAATAGATGATGCCACAGTTTTCCATTTGGCTAAATAAACAGCATTAAAATAGTGACATAATATATACCGTAATCGGAATCTCTGTTGGTAAATACAGCGGTATTACCGACTCGTGCAGTGATTTCACATATTGTATTTGAAAAGAATATTATGCTAATTCTTGACAAAAACAGTCGGGAAAAATGACCAGGCAGTCGGTAAAATCACTTTTGATTTTGAACCCCCCCCCCCCCAACTTTTTGGCTAGTAACAACAATACCCCCCGAATACACTCTTCTTAATTGACTCCCAAGCAGCTATCTCTTTGCTGAATAAAAACATTATACTACTCAAGATACAAATCTACAAATGACTCACAAACAGCGTTGTCGACACTCTGGTAATTATTATGATTTTCTATATCACACCGTTTTGTTTTCTGAAATCCCTATTGTGTTCTCTAACGCAAAAGACAACAGAAAAAGCAATTATTCTGTTTTAATCCAAGGATGAACACGTGGAACCATGTATTGCTCCTTTGCTAAATAATTTGCTAAATTATCTCTTTTCTAAATAAGAACATTATACTAATGAAGATACAAATCTACAAATGACTCACCACAGTGTTGTCGACACTTTGGTAATTATTTGGTAATAGACACTTTGGTAATATATGGTAATAGACACTTTGGTAATATAATGATTTTTAGATCCCACCGTTTTGTTTTGTGAAATCCCAACAGTGTTCTCTAACGCAAAAGACAACAGAGCATTCTGCTATTTATTTACTTTCTGTTGCAATTATTCTGCTTTAATCCGAGGTTCAACATTAAAACACGTGAAATCATGTATCGCTCCTTTGCTAAATAATTTACTAAATTATTTACTAAATTATCTCTTTTCTAAATAAGAACATCAGACTACTCCACGATACAAATCTACAGTTGACTCGCAAACAGCATTGCAAACGCTTTGAAAATAACTTTACCAGTTTTCCAACTAAATTTTACCACAAGAGATTAATCTCTACCATACGAACAGCAGGTTAAAAATTGCCATGCAAAGAAGAACATTTTCGCAACTAAAATCTTAGAAGAAATATCTGGGTAAAAAAAAAGCACGTAAAATCAATATATACCGGAAAACTTGACTGTAGCACATAGTTTCCAAATGTACGGCGTTGTACCAGGAACTGTAAATTATACCGAAATGGTACAATTTTAGCACGTTGGCAACACTGCTCGCAAAAAGACCGTAAGTTGTATGGTTATTCCAACCATTTGCATATAATTTCTTCATTCACTCGAAAACATAAGTGACCTTTCTTAGTGAGTAAGATCATCTAATCATAAGATTGACTAATGATATACATCTATGAATAATCCGTAGAAGTACCAAGAAAATATATATTAGACATGGCAAAAACAGTGCTTAACATATCCCCATCCACATGGCAGCTGGCAGCCATATGGCAGCAAAGTGAAACAAAACAGCAGCTAGTCAATTATGCAGCAAAGAACTTTCACAACAAAATAAGATACAGGAGATATGTCATTGATAGATCAAGGTAGGATCCAATACCTATATCACCTCTTGGTACTAAAAATCAGGGTTCTTACCCACAGAAAAATTTTCTTTTTAGTCCGTGCTTCTTCTGTTGAGCCCTTAAATAATGTTCTTCTTGAGCCGTCATAGCCGAGTAGTTGGCAGGCTAGATTTGAAATCCTATGTCCATGATGGCTGGGCTTCGAGTCTAGTGACGCTGATTATTCTATTTCAAATGGAGGTTAGAGGTATACCTGTAAGCTCAGCCTTGAGAAATCTTGTGGAAAACACGGGAAGTGTCAGATGATTCGCCCCTGGCCACGGATTGAACTCCTGGCCAAAGGCAGAATGTCAGGAGATCGATAACTGCGCTACGCAGATCATTGGTCAGGATGCGAAAATGTCTTCCATTTTTCAAAAGTGTTACCAAACTATAGAGAATATCCAGTATGTTCTTTTTGATGACCAAACATCTTCCTTTTGATGAGAATCAAGTATACTTAAACAATTAAGCCAGGGCAAGTTGATATTACTTGCCAGTAACCCCTTAGTAGAGTCCTAATCTCGTTTGTATTCTTAGAACTACTTAGAATTGTATCATTATATAATCGATAATGAACCTCATTCATCTCTCTAAGACTCAGTAGGTTATTCGCCTTCTTATAACTATTCTAGTTGGCCTTGCTGAGGTGCTAACCATATCTACCAATAATCAATTAATTTCACTACTTCTAGTGGCAATAGAAATCACTTCAAAAAGGCTTCATGACAAGTGATATTTTAAACAATTAAGCCCAAGGTGTAAGAATTCAAGAAAGCTTTAGATCAGCTTCTTAGATCAATAATAAACATGGTAGAAAAGAAGTTGATTTACCAGACTCTGTCTAGTTGCAGATATCGTAGCTGTCAGACAAGCGGGGAATTTGAGTAGCTGCCAGTGTTGTCTAATAGAAGATAGGTGAAAAGAGGAAGGATGTAGGAACTTATCAAATACAGAGAACGACAAAAGATTCAAAAAGTCAAAAATTGGGGAAAAATACAAAAAAAGAATTAAATATAGAATGAAAATATAATCGAATCAAACTTCGATTAACTTTTTTTCCAGCAGACTTTAAAGTGTTATCGAAAATTGCACAAATTTAAACTACACCCAAACCAGGAAGCTACAGCCTCTTTGATGCTAGACGTGTAAATGTAAGTAAAACTGCACCCAAGCACCTCCTCCCCCCTGTGGAATCTGCATTCATCATTGTGTGCATGTCCTATGTCTATGACCTATCCCAAGCTTTAATAATGGCTTTAACCCCAGAAGGTTTGATCCCACTTAAGAGGCCAGAAAAATGTCAATATTTTGTTATAGCTGTCATCTTCTTTTAAAATAAAGATCTTTGAAAGTGAGGGGCCCATGAGGGGAGGAGGAAGTCCTACATTAAAATAAAATAAGAGAAAAACCCCAAGTAATGGAATCCCAAATTTGAAGCCAGTCTCGTAAATTTCTACCAGACATAATTTCAATGAAACATAACAGTGTGGATGAGCAGAAAAGAGAATAAGATGTAAGATTTTGTCCTCTTCCTCAAATTGGTATTCGTGGTTCCCTCAAAAGCCTAAACGAAACAATTCTACCTTGATATTAAAAGTAGCTATGTTGTATTAGTTTTTGAAAAAGACCCACTGTTGACGGGGGGGGGTGGATCTTTGAAAGTGAGGTCTTTTTTGCCTAGTTGATGACCATTGTCTGCCAGGATTATTAATTAGTTATTATTAATTAGTTAATAGTTTAAATTAATTAGTTAATTAAATTAAAGTTAATTAGTTAATAATATTATTATTATTAATTAGTTAATATTATTAATTAGTTATTATTAATTTATTATTAATTAGTTAGTCAAAATGCTAAGGACTGTTAACACATATTACTATTCCATACTTATAATTGACAGAGAGCTACTATTGAACTACATTTTATAAGGACGTTTCCTTTATCATGCTGTTGTTTATAGTGACGATTAAAATAAATATATTTAAAAATAGGACACATAATTGTATTCTATTACAGCAGGATTTTTTTTTTTTTTTTTTTTTTTTAAATTCTAAATCAAGTGCATCAGAAGCCGCATAGATTATTTCTCCAAAGCAACATTCACCTGCATGTCTAGTTAGTTTCATGTATAGAAACACATTTGTCCAGAAATCAATATAGAGGTAGTTCATGTTTGAAGATTGTCCTTGCCAGCCAACAGTCTAGGGTCAAACGAAAAGCAGGTCATCCCCGAATGGGGTGGGAGGATGTCACAAGGAGAGATTTAAGGTAAAGTAGTAGTTAATAGTTAAAAAGTAGTAGTTAGTAGTAGTACTTAATAAAGTAGTAGTTAGTAGTAGTTAATAATTTTTTTTCTTGAGTTGGTTATAAAAAATGGCTTTATATATGTATAAAACATTTCTTTTCTGGTGGGTCTGTGGAGTCCTGTATTGCCTGAGTTATATATATATATATATATTTTTTTTTTGAATTTAAGTAAACTGTCTCTCTCTTTCTCCTTTTTTAAAGTAAGTGAATGTTTTAAATAGTATAGCTAAATATCAAATAGTTATATATATATTTTATTGATCAAATTTTTTTTTTTCATACTCCTTCTTTATATGCAATGCACCCTTTGTGGGGATTATAACCTATGGTTTGTGTCATATTCCCATTTTTAAAAAGAAATTTGTTATTCTTTTAAGCAAAGACTCCCCACAAAAGAATGTCATTGCCAGACGGACCGAAATAAACTAAAGAGCTTATCTCGCTACCAAAATTATAATTTTGGCACAAAATAAACCACGTTAGGTACTATGCACGAAACATCTACCATTATTTTGTCCCCCTCTTTAAAAAAATTAAAGCAAAACCTCGCAACAAAAGGATACAATTGCCCACATAAAACAGAATAAATTAATAGCTTACCTCGCCACCAAAATTATAATTTTTGGCATTAAGCAAACCAACTAGGGTACTATACACAGAGCATTTATCTGGCATTAGAACAGCACAATCTGTTAGAATACGTAATATTTTATTCTTGTAGGTTGATAGGTCTGCTTCTAGAACACTTGTCAGTCCCTCAAGGTTTGATTCTAAAGACGAAGAGCTCTAAAAAGGAAATTAAATGATTAAATAAAGATTCTTTTTAATTCAAAATTAAAAACTGTTTTTCTGGCTGAGAATTTACCTCGTTGGTCTTTGCCCTTCGAGTTTTTTGGTGACTTTTTTCATTTATATTCATTTTATCTTTTTATTATTATTTTATATTTTTATTTCATTATTAATTATTTTATTATTATTTTTAACAGTCCCTCAAGGTTTGATTCTAAAGACGAAGAGCTCTAAAAAGGAAATTAAATGATTAAATAAAGATTCTTTTTAATTTAAAATTAATTGAAGACTATGATTAATTTTGATGTTAATTTATTAATTTATCTGAGTAAAAATTTTATTTTACATTTTTCTTTTACAAGAAAATATAAATTTTATACATATACTTACAAATTATACAAATATACAATTATATGAATTATGTAAATATATTACTACATAAATTATTTAAATAGGAATATAAATAAGAAATAATTCATTATAAAAAAAACTAATAAACATCAAAGAAATAATGTATTATTAAATACAATCACATTATAACAGAATTAATTAAGATTGATTAAAAATTAACCAAAGATCCAAAGATGATAAACTGCAAGCAAAAAAACAAATCAAATAAACCAAGATTAATTTTGTTCATAACTGCAGCCTTTAAGATTTGACTCTAAAAATAACCAACCCTAAAAACATAACAAATCCACTTAAATCAAGATCAAGAATAAAAATCAATAAATCAATGCTTCGAGATTGGATGCTAAAGATAATGAAAAAAAATCCATTTTACCAATATTAACTAAACCAATAAAGGAAGCTTTTGAGATTTCTTTCTTCTTTGGCCAATTTTTAGGGAGGCAGCATTTTTTTTTTCTATTTTCCTTCGTGCATTGGGGTCCCCTTGGCCCAAGGGCTCAAGGCTAGAATTTTCAAGCTAATGACAGAAAAAAAGTATTTGCCTTTACAGGGTCCAAGTTTCGGGTAGCCGGCACCCCCAAACTTTTTCTTTATATTAGGCTGCTGTTAGCCCAGGGACGTGTGGCTCTAAGAATCAAATTACTCAACGGAAAATAGTTGCTTAGACTGTTTTCAGATCCCCTTAGACCATCTTTCCTCTCCCCCGCCAAAAACAAAAGTGTGGTTTTCTTCAACCAAGAACCATATATTAACCATATAGAAAAAGAAAGTTCCAAGCCAATTAAACAACCAAATTTGCCAAACAACCAACAGCCAAATTTGCCCAATGCTCTTCCATTAAAAAAAAAAAAAAAACAATCTGTAAACATTTTTCAGTTTGTATAAATTTATGGCTCTTGTCCTATAGGCTGATTGGGTCAGTCATTCATGGGTGCATATTCACTGAACCTTTCAATTATTTGAAGAAATAAAAATATTTGGAAAATTTAGTCCAATGCTATCAGATTAGAAATTTTGATCCAATGGGATGTCAATGCCAAAAGTAGCACAAAAAGAGAGCATGCTAAAAGAAATCCATTTTCACGCTTAAAAAGGATCACAAACCTCTCATTTTCCAATCAAAAAAGTCCCCTACCATATTTCTAGGACTATTCCTTCCATACAAAATGCCTGGGGGAAAAAATCCATATAAATACATGGGGGAAAAATCCAAAATAAATCCTAAATAAAACAAACCCTGATTCTGATAAAATGGAAGATACTAGATTTATTTTGGTCCCACTTATTTATTTGTTTTATTTGATTTGTTTTCGTTTTATATTTCTTTGGTCCTAGGAAAGCAAATGGAACCTTTTTTTGGTAAAGTAGACAAATCTTGGACCAACTTGAAAATTGCAGATTTCATCCTTAAAAAAGACCAACTTAAAAAACTATAGCTTTCACCCTTAAAAAGATTCCTTAAAAAGGATCCATTTTCACCCTTAAAAAGGGGCACAAAGCTTTCGATTTCCAATCAAAAAAGTCCCCTACCTTATTTCCAGGGCTATCCCTACCATATGAAGTGGCTGGGGAAAAAATATAGGAAATATGGCAGATACTATACTCTTTATTAATCCAATGCTGGTGGATTGATTCTGGTAAATCCCTGAACTCCTATAAATTCCAATATATACAATAAAAAAAATGCAAGTTACCTTCTCACCAACTCGTTTAATAAGGGATTCCAGTCGATCCTCTATATCTGCCTGTTCGTGTCCTCTCCTTCGTTTACGCATATGACCTGCCATCTTTGGAGAACTAAAATTAAAGTAGAGAAATTGCAGATCAACAAACACTGCATTAAATCAACCATGGTGACAGAGCTGAGTAACCAAAACCAGATTCTGGCATATCATGCTGTTTATATTTCTTGTAACTACCAATTATAGTAATAGCAAATATTCTGGAGAGAAAGAAATCTAATAAAAGTGCTAAAATAGCAGCTTCGTGCTACACTTGACAACCCTGCAGAAACAAAACAATGATAGCACTTCGAAGCCAATTGTTCTCAGAAACCATTGTTCAGAGAACCATGGTGACAGAGTTGAGTAACCAAAACCAGATTCTGGCATATCATGCTGTTTAACATTCTTGTAACTACCAATTATAGGAATAGCAAATATTCTAGGGATAAAGAAAGGTAAAAATATGCAATGATAACAGGCTTTGAAAAGTGAGGAGGGGGTTAATATTTCACAAAAATAGAAGTTTTGTATCAGACTATTCACATTTTACTTGTGGATAAGAGGCTTCTTTGGATTAATCTTATGAGAGAAGCACCCCTGAGTGTGTAGCCATGGGGATATACCTTCTTTTTACTTTCGGCTGTTTAACTTTCTTGTAATTACCAATTAAAGTAATAGCAGATATGCTAGAGAGAAAGAAAGGTAAAGGTAAGCAATGATAACACGCTTTGAAAAGTGAGAAAGAGGTAAAAATTACACAGACAAGAGGCTTCTTTGTATTAATCTTAAGGGAGAAGCACCCCCTGAGTGTGTAGCCATGGGGATATACCTTCACAAATGTAAAGAAATATTGCATCTATAAACATGCTTCTAATTATTAGGGTGAGACAAGGTCAGTATATTTTCAAGGGGTGATAGGGGGCTAATGTTTTTCAAGTGTATTAATTGGCCTGATAGTCTAAGTGTCATTTTTTTCCATATTTTTCTTATGCAATATTTGATTCCACAAAAAAAATAGAATTTAAAACTGTGGCAATGTTTTCAAAAAGAGACAATTTGAAATCCCAAACTGCCTCTTAGACCAGTAGCGCCCTTTTCAAACTGGAATATGCACCACACAGTGCTTCCAGTAACTTCCGCCAAGGACTGAAAAATTCCCATTTATTAAAATGCATAATTATTAATTAATTATACCCACAAAAGCAACTACTAAAAGATATTTTGGTCAGAAGAAGATGGGTACGTAGAAGATTGTGGCACGAAAAGTTTTCGAAGCATTTTCTTATAAAACTTTATTTATATGTCATGCAGAATATATGCTACATTTCTAGAACCTTTCGCACTTTGGATGACCTTTTACCCCCAAATCACATCTTTGCAAATATAAACGAACAAGCTTTTCTGGCAGTTAATTTTTTTTTAAGAAGTAATGCTGTCAGGGTTATATCTGGAGGGGGGAGGCAGTTACAACCCCCCCCCCCCCCCGCAAAAAAAATGCAAGTAAACCGGTTGTGAAAATGCAGGAAAAGGAGTTTCTTCGTAATACAGAACTCAAAGATATTTTCTAGCTTATAAATTGGTCTTAAAACACAGGTAAAAAGACACTTAGCCCCTCTCCCCTAAAAAATGTTATTTAGACCCCTTTTTATCCCCTAAAAAGAAAAATCCAGCCTTGAATGCTACCAATATGTTTACCAACTCCATTTTGTCCAAGATAGCCTTAGGGAGAGTTTTCCTGTCAGGACTGAAAGTTATAAAATTCCTTTACCCAGCAAATTTCTTTCAGCTTCCACACTCAAAAGGATTTACATAATAAAAGCTTTTCGAAGATTTTCCTCATTCGAAAGTATCTTCTAATGCAAACTCTCTCTAAAAGATAACTTTGAAGCCAATTAAAAGCTATATGCCCAGATTCATCAAAAATATTTAGATAAAGCGTTTAAAAAATCATAAAAATAATTTCCAATAAAACTAGTTCTAGAAAACTTTTAGACTAGAGCTATAAAGTTTTAACTAAAAACAACTAATGATGAGTAAAAACACTGTCGAAAAAAATAGCTTTTTGGACATTCAAAATTGAATTAAGGAAGTTAATTAACCTTAGAAGTAAGGTTAGAATTAAAGTACGATTTGTGAACAAAGATCAAATTTTTCTGCTGATTCTAGGTACATAGCTCTTTTACTAGATAGCTCATAGCAACAACAAGTATGATATGATATCTATTAACACTAAGAGCCTTTAAAAGCCATATTTTAAGTCCATATGTCCTATTTATTAAAAAAAATGGAACACACTAGATTTGTTTTATTTGTTTTGGTCACACTCAATTATTTGTTTAATTTATTTTATTAATTATAAATTAAACTATTATAAATTTATAATATAAATTTATAAATAATTATAAATTTATTAATTTATTTTCTGTGGTCCTATGAAAGCAAAAGAAATCTTTTTTGGTAAAGTAGACAAATCTTGGACTTTGGGGCTGCTTCCTCATCAACACCCCGCTCTTTACGCTAAAGTTTGACTCTTTCTCTCAACTCTACTTTTTAAAACAGTAAACGACTTTAGCGTAAACTGCGGGGCGTTGATGAGGGAACAGTCCCTTTCATATACGGAGTAATTTCTATTCGTTTTAAGTTTAAACATCGCTCCTTACTTTTAGTTAAAAAACTTGTTTTTTTATTTAATTTCTGAACGTATTTGAATTAATGCATGTTTTGATTTTGGCTCTCCGCACATGAATAATTAAAACGTAATTTGCATATCAATTTATCTTTTTGGCTAAATGGCTTCCTCATAGTTTTGATCGGACGATTTTGGGAGAAAAGGAGCGGGGAGTAGGCCTAGTTACCCTCCAATTTTTGGTTATTTAAAAAGGCAACTAGAACTTTAATTTTTTACGAACGTTTTTATTAGTAAAAATATACGTAACTTACGAATTAACTTACGTAACGAACTTCTATAATCGTATCTTTTTATTATGTATATGAGGGGGTTCATCCCCTCGTCAATACCTCACTCTTTACACTAAAGCTTAAATTTTGTCCCAATTACTTAAGAACGACTGCTGAATCACAAAAGCCGTAGTATAAATAGTTGAAATTAATAAAATTACTTTAGCGTAAAGAGCGAGGTATTAGAAGGAGGTGAACTACTCTTATGCATAATAATTTCTGTTTATTTTAAGTTTTAATGCTGCTCCTTACTTTCAGTGGAAAAACTTTTTCATATTCTATTTTTCATTATCCTTAAAAAAAATGCTAAAAAAATCTGCACCCTCTTCATGGAAATTCTTTCCCCCTTGACAAATTCCTCCATTGAAAGTTCCCCCAACGTAACCCCGTCCCCTAAACCCCTCCCCCAACCAAACAAATCCCCCTGAAAGCGCATGTACACTTCCCAATAAGCATTACTATATAGATACACTGGTCAAAGTATGTAACTTGTAGCCCCTCCCACGGGGACTGTGGGGGAGTAAGTCGTCCTCTAAGAAATAGTTATTGGATTTTTCGACTATGTTGAATAAAATGGCTATCTCGGAATTTTGATCCAGCGACTTTGAGAAAAAGATGAATGTGGGGGGGACCTAGGTGCCCACCAATTTTTTGGTCACTTAAAAAGGGAACTAGAACATTTAATTTCCATTAGAATGAGCCCTCTCACGACATTCTAGGACAACTGGGTCGATACGGTTACCCCTGGGAAAAAAAAACAAATAAACACGCACCCGTGATCTGTCTTGTGGCAAAAAAATGCAAAATTCCACATTTCTGTAGATAGGAGCTTGAAACTTCAGCAGTAGGGTTTTCTGATACGCTCAATCTTATGGTGTGATTTTCGTTAAGATTATATGACTTTTAAGAGGTGTTTCCCCCTATTTTCTAAAATAAGGCAAATTTTCTCAGGCTCGTAACTTTTGATGGGTAAATCTAAACTTAATGAAACTTATACATTTAAAATCAGCATTAAAATGCGATTCTTTTGATGTAGCTACTGTTATAAAAATTCCGTTTTTTTAGAGTCTCAGTTATTGTTGACCCGGGTCATTCGTTACCACGAACTGTTTGATTTGAAGTTTGGAAAGATATCGTGTCTCAGAGCTCTTATTTTAAATCCCGACTGGATCCGGTGACACTGGGGGGCATCGAGGGGGAGGAACCTAAAATCTTGGAAAACACTTAAAGTGGAGGGATCGGGATGAAACGTGGTGGTAAAAATAAGCACAAGTCCTAGATACGTGATCGACATAATCGGTACGGATCCGCTCTCTTTGGGGGAGTTGAGGGGGAAGGGGTAATTTTGAACAAATTAGAAAAATGAGGTATTTTAACTTACAAAGGAGTGATCGGATCTTAATGAAATTTGAAGTTTGGAAGGATATCGTGTCTCAGAGCTCTTATTTTAAATTCCGACTGGATCCGGTGACATTGGGGGAATTGAGGGGGGAACCTAAAATCTTGGAAAACGCTTAGAGTGGAGGGATCGGGATGAAACTTGGTGGGAAAAATAAGCACAAGTCATAGATACGTGATCGATATAACTGGGACGGATCCGCTTTCGTTGGGGGAGTGGGGGAGGGTTAGTTCTGAAAAATTAGAAAAATTAGGTATTTTTAACTTACGAAGGAGTGGTCGGATCTTAATGAAATTTGATGTTTAGAAGGATATCATGTCTCAGAGCTCTTATATTAAATTTCAACCTTATCCGGTAAAGGGGATGTTGGGGGGGGCGGATCCTAAACTCTTGGAAAATGCTTAGAGTGGAGGGATCGGGATGCAACTTGGTGGGAAAAATAAGCACAAGTCCTAGATACGGGAATGACATAACTGGAACGGATTTGCTCTCTTTGGAGGAGTTGGGGGGGGGGGTTAATTCTAAAAATTAGAAAATTTGAGGTATTTTTAACTTGCGAAAGAGTGATCATATCTTAATGAAACTTCATATTTAGAAGAACCTCGAAACTTGTATCTCTTATTTTTTATCCCGACCGGGTCCGGTGTCATTAGGGGGGGGGGCGAAAACACTTAAAGCGGAGAGATCAGGATGAAACTTGGCGGAAAGAATAAGCACAAGTCCAAGATAGGTGACTGACATAACCGGACCGGATCCGCTTTCTTTGGTGGAGTTGGGGGGGGGGGAGTAATTCGGAAAAATTAGAAAAAATGATGTATTTGTTACTTACGAACGGGTGATCAGATTTTAATGAAAGTTGATATCTAGAAGGATCTTGTGCTTTAAAACTCCCATTTTAAATCCCGACCAGATCCGGTGACATTGAAGGGAGTTGGAGGGGGAAGCCAGAATTCTTGGGAAACGTGAAATCGAGGTATCTTACGAATGGGTGATCGGATCTCAATGAAACTTGATGGATAGAAGAATCTTATGTCTCAGATGCTCTATTTTCAATTCGAATCGGATCCGAGGACATAGAGGGTTAGAGGGGGAAAACAGAAATCTTGGAAACCGGAAATCTTGGAAAACGCTTAGAGTGGAGATATCGGGATGAAACTTGATGGGAAGAATAAGCACAATTTATAGATACGAGATTGACATAATTGGTACGGATCCGTTCTCTTTGGGGGAGCTGGGGGTTGTTAGTTTGGAAAAGTTAGAAAAATTGAGGCATTGTTAACTTAAGAACGGGTGACCGGATGTTAATGAAATTTGATATTTAGAAGGAACTCATGTTTCAGAACTCTTATTTCCAATCCCGACCAGATCTGTTGACATTAGGGGGAGCTGGAGGGAAAATCCAGAAGTCTTGGAAAATGCTTATAAATGTCGTAGATACGTGACTGACGTAACCGGACTGGATCCGCTCTCTTTGGGTGAGTTAGATGGTGGGGTTCAGGGCTCTGACAAGTTTGGTGCTTCTGGACGTGCTAGGACGATGAAAATTGGTAGGCGTGTCTGGGAGCGGTACATATTGACTTGATAAAGTCGTTTTCCCCGATTCGAACGTCTGGGGGCTGAAGAGAGGAAAAATTAGAAAAATTGAGGTATTTTTAACTTGCGAGTGGGTAATCGGATCTTAATGAATTTTGATATTTAGAAGGACCTCGTAAATCAGAGCTCTTATTTTAAATCCCAGCCGGCATTAAGCCTCTGATTTTCCTTTTAAAGCATTCTATTGATTCTTAGAATTTTGCTAGAGCTCATACCATATGAGCTCTTGGCTCTTCCGACCTCGTCACAAGTGCCATATGAGCTCTTAGCTCTTGTTTTCACTGTTTTTAATTCCAATTGCTATTATTCTAATGTCTTGAAACAAATGGCTTTCATTATTTTCAGAGTTAACAATTAGCAATAGCATAGGCAACACAAAAGCGCTGCCTAAGTGAATAGCGATGTGGGGAAAATACATTATTTAGTTGTTGTTTTTTTGTACTAATGCCTTTTTTAAGATTTACAGTGATCGGAGGGTGGATGCTCCCCCTGCACAACTGTTCGTATTTTCCCGAAATTTCCCGTATTTTCCCGCATCTGATAGAACGTATGAGATGGCCAATTTGTTGTCGTAGAAACTTCGAAAAGAGCTCAACCGATTGGGAACTGAAAGGGCTAGTGCCCTTTTTAACAGTTGAAAGTGATTGGAGGGCAACTGACCCTTCCTCCCACGCCAATCATTTCCGCAAACACATCCAATCAAAATTTTGAGATAGTCAGCCATTTTGTTCAACGCAATTGAAAGGTCTGAAATTATGTCTTTGAAGATGACCGCCCCACAACCCTCAGGGCAAGGGTTGTAAGTCATGCTCCAGGGGAATATAAGGTATATACAGAAAGGAAGATCGTAAAAACTTTGGAGGGGACTCATTAGATTGGTAATCAAAATTTTTAGCGCTTTTTCTAAGATTCAGAGTGATAGGAGGGTGGATTCCCCCCACACTAGTATTCCCGAAATGCTTTTGATAGAAATTTTGACATGCACATTTGTTTTTGCAGAAACTTCGAAAAGAGCTCATTAGATTGGAAACTGAAAAGTCTAGTGGCCTTTTTAATAGTCAAAAGTGATTGGAGGGCAACTAACCACCCTCTCACTCCCACCATTTGCCCAGACACATCAAATCTAAATTTTGAGATAGCCATTATGTTCAACGTAATCAAAATGTCCGGAAATTCTGTCTTTTAGGATGACAATCTCCCCAGAGCCCTCAGTGCAAGGGTAGTAAGTTATACTCTTGGGGTACATAAGGTTTATATAGAAAGGGAGATTATATGAACCTCAGAGGGGACTCAATCCATTGGTAATCAAAGATCTAGCGTCCTTTTTAAGACTAAGGGTAATCAAAGGGTGTAAACCCCCCCCCCATAGAAACTTCAAAAAAGGCTCATTCGATTGGAAAGTGAAAGGGCTAGTGCCCTTTTTATTGTTCAAAAGCTATTGGAGGGTAAAAAGCCCCCCCCCCCCAAAAAAAAAAAAAATACATCAACTCACAAAATACAACAGGTCAAGATTTTGAGATAGCCACTTTGTTCAGCCTAGTTGGAAACTATATCTTTGAAACATCCAAACCTTCTCAAGACTAGAAGGGTTCAATACAGGAATAACTGAGTATATTAATTTGGAAGATTCAGGAAATGATAAGGGAGATGATCAAAAAGGCAATATTTGCATGCTATCAATACTACTACAACTACCACCTCTACTACTACTACACTACTCCATTTACAGTATTAACGGGAAATTTGAACTAAATCAAAAGACACTAAGTGCATGAACATTGTCGAAATAGCGTATCTTACGAGTTGATTTAGGTTTTAAGTTGAAATTTTCAGAGAACACTTAAAGAGGAAGATCACGTCACCAAAAGGCAATATGAGCACACTACTGCTAATACTACTGTTACTGCTACATTTACTACTGCTACTACTACTTCTATTGCAACTAGGGCTTAGAGCAATGAAATAAAAATTTCAAGAAGTATATAAACATAGAGGTTATCAAAAGGACACATCAGTAATGTCACAGCAACGACTAATTGTATTAAGTTGAAACTTCCAGAACTTGATGAGAGGGATGGTTAACTGAGCGAAAGGCAATACGTTAATGCTACTGCTGCAAGCAGTACTGCAGCTACTGCAGTACTGCTGCTAGCGGTACTGCAAGCAGTACCGCTATTTAATACTACAACAAGTAATATCAATACTACTACTGTGACTACTATACTGTGACTACTATTACAACTACACCTAAGTAAAGAGGGTAAAAATTTGACGTAATTTTGAGGGGGGAAGATGGACTGAATCAGAACACGCCCTCTATGTGCAGGTTGTAGAAGGGTGTAATCTTAGGAACAGTTAGGTGGCTGAAGTTGAAACTAGGGCTTTTTGTGAGGGATGTTGAACTAACCAAAAGAAAATATTTGCATCCTAATGCTTCTGCTCATACTACTATTACTGCTACTACTATTACTACCTCTGTTACTGCTACTGCCACTAAAGCTTAAGTTACTACAATTAGCTCTACAGCTACTATTACTACTACTGCTATTAAAATCCTACTATCTGCTACTAAAAAGAAGCTGCATGGAACTAAACTGAAACACACTATGCCCCACAATGTTTTCAAGCGGACGCATCGGAAAGGCTTCAGAAATGGTTGATGGTATGTACTAAGCTGAAACTTTCAGCGTGTTTTGAATGGGATGTTGAAGAAACCAAAGGTGTTATGCCCATACTGCTAGTAATGCTGCTACAACTATTGCTACTGTGCAAGCTAAGAGTATTAAGCTGAAGCTTTTAAGGAACATTTAGGCAGACGTTGAACTAAAAAAAAGAACTATGAGCATGTAGACTTTCAAAAAGGTGACAAAGCAATATCTGAACAAACAACTTATATTATTTTGACCTCTGAGGGTAAGTTGTGGGGGATTTTCAAACATCGATAAGGCACTATATCTACGTTTAATACTACCACTATACTTAATGTAACTAATGACAGTGAAGGTATTGAGATGAAACTTCTAGGGAATGTTTAGGAGTTTCAATTAAAGAAAAACAAACTGTAACCATGCAGGTTTTCAAAAGGGCATATAAGCAGTACCATAGGCAGCACCACTCTATAACAGCTAGAGGTATCATTGAAAGTTTTAAAGGAGCTAATTCAATTTCAATTAAAAGTTCTGGTGGCATTTTTAAGAGTAACAAGAGATTGGAGGGCAAGCAGCCCTTCTCTCAAGCCCCTACAATTTCCTAACGCATCCAGTCGAAATTTTGGCTATTTTTTTCAGCATAGTAAAACGGTCCAGCAACTATGTCTTTAGGGATATTTAGCATGTCAACCCTCCCCCTCCCCCGCAATTATGAAATCGACCAATTATGCTTTAAAACTAAATGTTACTTTCAAAAAATCGAAAGACATTGTGTTTATGGTGGCCAATAAGACACCTCAGTAATTTTATTGAGAACGACTGGGGGTAATAAATTGAAACTTTTTGGGGTACCACTATTACCACTTCCGCTCTTACAATTTAAATGAATATAGAGAGTGTGTGTCCAGGTTGTCAAAGAGCACAGATAGAATCATTTGGGAGTGATATAAAGTTTATTTTTCGGGTCAACTTCAGAAGCTAAACAATTAAACTAAAAATACTGTTTGTGTCAGGATTAGCAACTGTTGAAAAAGTTTTTCCAGCATACTAAATAGCAACCCATACTATGGATTGATATTGAAAAAAAACTGGAAAGATACCAAAAATTTATTTTTTGCATGAAAAGACTATGTCAATAAAAAAAAGACGAACAGAAATTGATTCACAAAATTTTTTCCACAAAACAAGTTTTTTAAAGAAAAGTAAAGAGCTCCTTTAAGCCAAGAATGACCAAAAATAAAGTCAAATATTCTTCCAAGCATAAAACTACCAATAAATCACTATCAATAAATAAATGAAACTCAAGAAAAAACAGAAATAACAATAAACAGACAAGTCAAACTCAAAACAAGCCAAAATTAACATGAGTAGGGCTGATAACCCCATGCCTTCTCAATACCTGAACACAATGTGTACTTTACTGAAAACAAAATATGTTTGAAATGTTTTTACTTTTCTTACTTTCGTAAGTAAAAATTATCAAAACTTTTAAGGAATAAATATCAGGATACGTGAATTAAACTGACAATTCATGGTCATTTGTTTTGTTTTTTTTTTTTTTTTAGTAAAGCGCAAATTGTGTACTGGTCTTGAGAAGGCATCATTGAGAAGGCCAACTCATGTTAATTTTTGCTCATTTTGAGTTTTACCTGGCTATTTATTATAATTTCTGGTCGTTTTGAGTTTCATTATTTACTGATAGTGATTTGTGGTAGTTTTACATTTGCAAGATTATTTTCCTTTATTTTTACTCATTCTTGGCTTAATGGAGCTCTTTACTTTTCTTAGAAAAACTTATTTCATGGAAAAAGTTTTTCAAAGTAATATTTCAAAAGAGAATTCCCATTATCAATATTACTTATACGATAAATAAAAGTTCACATATGGATAGAGTCCTTTTAATAGACAGTCACAGATTTCACAAAAAAATACTAGATATCTCGGTCACATTTGCAGTGACCATCATCAGTAGTAATACTAAACTAAGACAATTAAAAGCATTAATTTATATATAAAATAACTCCAGATTACTATATTCAACAATCTTATTCTTTCCAAAGCAAAAACGGAAATGAGTCTCTTTGAACTTCCTGGATTTGGTTTTTTAGCATGAATTGAACTAACACTTGGACAGAGGCTAATCACATTGGGTAAATTGAACTTTACTTTATCTGCCTTTAATAAATTATCGTAAATAGAGCTAAAACCAAATTCATCCGTGTCTCTATTCAAAGACATATTCTTAAATAAAACTTTCTTAATTTCAATTGTTTCACAAAAATTTTGCTTTTAAACGACGCTCCCAAGAAATCAAAGAGACATTATTGAACAGAATAAAATGATCAGGAACATCATAAAATATGCTCCGAAAGGGCTGAAGTGAAATCTTCACGTTTAGAATTTTGCTTTAAAGCCAATGAAATACAGTCTTGATGCTGTAGTAATCTCATTTCCAAATTCTGGTTATTATGTCCAACATATGAGCTTCCGCAAGTACAGGGGATCTGATAGACCCCACAGTGCGATCCTCCCCAGAATATAGAAAACTACCCAAAGTGCTACTACTCAGAAGCGACGCTATAATATGTCCCATGAAGCCCATAAGGTTTATACTATTGGAGCTACTAAGCCTTCGAGACATTATTACCCGCACCTGGGTCTTACGCAATACTAGAATATATTTGTTTGTTATGTAACAGCATAGGACACCTGATTGTTATGATGTAATACACGCGTATTCCACGTAATACTATAGTACACCTGTTTTTTTACGTAATAGGGAATGTTTACCTATGTTAAGAATGACGTAATCTTGCGTGACCTGTTAGACACTGAGAATGACGTAAACTCGCGTGATTCGTTTCCTTAGGGCCTGTAGGGAATCCCTGATTGTAATTGGGGCCAGCACACGCGTGGATGTTACGTAATGGCAGCACAGACGTAACTATTACGTAATGGAGGTGCACATGTGGCATGTTACGTAATACTTTAAAAGATGTCTTTTTCTTCGATATTTCATTTTCTTCAAGTTTTTTTTGTTCTAAGTTGTTTTTTTTTTCCTTGACACATTTTCATCAAGATTTTTTTCCTCAGGGAATCTTTACATTCCACACATTTTTTTCCGCTTAAGGAACCGAATGCAAGACTAGATATTTCCCCAAAACGAAATGGTGTGTTAGACACCTGGACTAACCAGTAATTCATGTAACTAAGTCCCGAGAAATAAATTCTACATGATAAGCTGTCTTTCCGCTCAGAGAATCCTCATCAAAGTTTCTCAATCCAGCTATGGATTGCATGTTTCTAATACATTCTCCTTGAGAGCGCACAAGTATCCAACAGTGCTATTGATTATTAGTCTATTGGACACACCTGTTTGTTAAGTAATATTCGAGGGTATTATCAAGGAGTATTGTAGATTGTTCTAAGCACATTTTTAGTAATAGTCTTTTGCTCTATTGGAACTTGAATGTGTAATCAGAGGTGAAATAAAACCAAGAATATCCTAAAGGCTAGAATATGATACACCTTCATACACGGTCAAAAGTCATATATGGTCAAAGTATTGGTCCAATAAGAGTCATACTTACTCCCGCCGTTTATCCACGCCATACAACCAAACACTAGGAAAACTATAGGTTCTATGATTATCTACCTTAGTTCTGTCCCAGAAATGACGCGTGAATGGATGATAGACAGACTTATCCATTAACATATGAACTGACATCATTTCTATACGATCCTAATAAGGGCTTATGCCAGATTTGCCTCTCTCTCAATCGGACTATCTGTCTTAGCTATTTCTAGAATTAGCAATGGCTTGATGCCCACAACTACTTGATTCTTATTCAAAACATCAAAACAATTAAAAACAAGTTAATAAAAAGGGTACTAGTCCTCTCAATTTTTCAATCAATTGAGCCCTTTTTAAAGTTTCTACAACAAAACTTTCTATAAGAACCTTATATGTCCCAATAGCATAACTTACAACCCTTGTCCTTAAGGCTGTGGAGGGGGAGGGCGTTGTCATCCTCACAGACATAATTTCCAGACCTTTCAAAATGTTGACAAAATGGCCATATTAAAAAGTTGATTGGATGTCTTTGGGGAAACGATGGGTATGGGGGGAGATTCCAATCGAATGAGCCCTTTTTGAAGTTTTTTTAAAATGTTTTCTACAAAAACTAAATATGCCCCCAAGGCGTAACTTAAAATCTTAGCCCTGAGGGCTATGGGGGGTATCATCCTCAAAGACATAATTTCTGGACCCTTCAACAACGTTGAACAGAATTGCTATATCATAATGTTGGTTGGAAGTGTTTTTTGGGAAAACAAAGGGTGTGTGGGGCATTCACCCTCTGATTACTTTCAACTATTAAAAACAGCTCTACCTCTCTCAAGTTCCAATTGAATGAGATCTATTGAAACAATAGGCTATAGAAACTATAAACTGTAAAAACCTATGCCCCCAGGGCATAACTTAGAGCCTTTGCCCTGGGGGCTGTGGGGGTTTGTCATCTTCAAAGACTTAATTTCCGGGCCTTTCAACTACACTGAACAAAATGGCTATCTCAAAATTTTTACTGAATGTTTTTGGGGAAATGGTAGGCATGGGAGGGGGTTAGTTGCCCTCTCACAACATTTGACTATTAAAAAGGGCACTAGCCCCTTCAATTTTCCATCAAATGAGTCCTTTTTGAAGTTTCTATGATAACTCTTTTGATTGGAAGTGCCCTGGTCTAAACACACAAAAATAAATAACACATTGTGCCAACATTGTTCTTTACTTAGACAGCACCGTTGTACTGCCTATGACATGGCTCATTGTCACTTTCATTGTTCATTGTTTCATTTCACTTTCATTGTCATTTTCACTTGATTTGGGACAATTAACTCTAACTTTGACCCTCCCCCCAGGATTTTGAAAAAATTACACCATTGCTCTGGAGCTTTACAATGAGAAATCCCTAGATTGCTTTAAGTTGCAATTTAAGGGAATTTTGAAGCAGGCTAAGAATTATTGTCTTTAACCCTTTTCTATAGCTAAAAATCAGAGAAAAATTTATCATTTTTAAGGGTTCATATAGGAATTAAATTAAATTTTTAAGTTAAGCAATTATCATATTGAGAATAAAAAAAAAAACATAAAACAAGGTATTAAGTGGTATGTTCACCTAATTTATAGCTTGGTAATGGAAATACCTTTAAATCTACCCCAATATCTTTGGACAGAGAAACTATGATGTATGACTAATTCTATCAATGCAGAAATGTTATCAGAGTTAGCATAGCCTTATTTTCATCAAGGACAAAAACATTCTTTAGTGAAAAAGAAATCACCAGTGCAACAGCACAAACACAGAAACAAATGCACACCATAAAACCAAACATAAGAAACATAAACTATAAAAAATAATAAAACAAAATAAATATTAAATAATAAATAATATATGACAAATAATGAATAATAAATAATACACACACAAAAAATAAATAAAATTTCACCATATAAACAAAAAAGAAAGACAGAAGGAGAAAGGAAGACTGTTTTCCTAGATTAGTAATTAATACAGATCAGTACTTGAACAAGGCCTTAACCCTACTCATCCATCCAATTACATAGGTCAAACAGCATAGCCATACACAATCAACTGCAAAGAATAATCCATGGACAGGTAGTCGTGTTGTAAGTAAGTATAAGTCGTCACATACCGAATATCTATAACAATAAATAAGACAAATAGTGCAAAGGCGACCACCCAACACAAGGACTCAACACGAGAATACGCACTGGCCTATAGGGTTTCGGCAGTTTAAAATGCAGGCAAGTGGCATGCATGCCAATGCATCCAGCAGAAAGTAGTCAACATTAGGAGAATCTCCAGTGAGGCAAACGTCCAGCCTGACATCAATAAGTTGCTGCTCTCAAGCCTACCAGCTGACACTGAAAGAGATCTATACAAAAGTATTTTCAATTTCCTCAGACACAATAATAACTGCGAGTAGATCACAGAGATGGTAGCAAGACTTATTCCTGACCCATCATCAAGTGCAGATTGAAAATCGTCATGAAGTCAAAAGGAGACCGCGGACTCCGGAAAGCTTGGCATTCCAAGAAGAAGAAGCCTTTAATGGAACATCAGAGGGGAACACTGTCAAGGTAATAACTAATATTATATTGAAAAGGATCAAAGAGAAGGAATCTAACAGCAGCCTACTACTTTGGGGGCCTACTACACGGAAAGTACAACTAAACCCCTCCCCCCCACGCCTTTTTCCCCCAAATACATCAGATAAAAAATTTTAGGTAGTCATTTTGTTAAAAATAGTACAAAGATCATATAACAAAAACTACAGGGTCAACATATCCCCCTAGGGCTCAGGGACGGGCATTGTAAGTTATGCCCTGGATAATAAGCCCAGAAATGGCTTATTTGATTGGGAATCAAAAGTTCTGGTTTGTTCTTTCAGAGCCAAAGCGATCATAGGGCAACTGCCCCCCCCCATTAACCCTTTTTCATCAAATACATCCAATAAATTTTTTTAGATAGCTATTTTGTTCAAAATAGTTTAAAAATCAAATAAAAAACTCCAGGGTTGACACATCCCCTCAAAGTCCAGGGACACGTGTTGCAAGCTATGCCCAGAGGGAATATAAGGTTTTATGTATGGGGTGGTCAGATAAATTTCAGAAATGACTTGTTTGATTGGAAATTGAAAGTTCTAATTATCTTTTTAAGAGTCATCAAAGTGATTGGAGGGTATCAACCCCCCCCCCGCCTTTTCCCCCAAATACATCCAATAAAAGTTTGAGACAGCCATTTTGTTTAAAATAGTCCAATATCAAATTACTATAAACTAGGGGTTGAAAAATCCTCCATTTCACCCAGAAAAGAATTGCAACTTATGTAAGTTGCAAGTTCTTAAGAATCAAAAGTGATCAAAAGGTAATAAGCCCCCCCCCCCCTGTGCCTTTTTTCTCCAAATGCATCTTATCAAAATTTTGAAATAACCATTTTGATCAAAATAGTTCAAAATTCAAATTAATAAAACTTATGGGTTAAGAAATCTTCCATAGCCCCCCAGGGCAAGGATTGTAACTTATGTAAGTTGCCTATTATTAGAAAAGAGGGTTCTGTGGAAGGGGTGATTGTAATAACTTTGGAGGATGCTCATTTGACTGGAAATTGAAACTTCTAGCTCATTTTAAGAGTCAAAAATGATCAATGGCCAACTAGCCCATGCCTCCTTTCCAAAAGGGCATCTGGTCAAACCTTGGAGATAGCCATTTTGTTCAAATAGTTCAAAGGCCAAATTACTATGATTCTGGGGTTGACCCCCTCCACCAAAAGCCCCAGGGAAATGGCTCTGAGTTATGGAGCTTAATTATTATTACTTTCACATTTTTTTTAGTTTAACACTGTGATTTAGTGATTTACATGGTAACTTAGATTTATGGTGCAAGGGCTGTAAGTTCTGCAAGCTGCTTATTGTTACTTTAACACTTTGTTTCCCACTTTTTGAATCACTTTTGTATCACTTTGTATCACTTTGTATCAAATGTGGTACTTTTGTACCACATTTGTATCACTTTGTGATACATTGTTAAATTTGATCCTTTCTTTACTTTGTTACTTTCTAGTTTTGATACTTCAATAAAAGTTTATGTTGAAAAAAAAAATCTTATTTTGAAATAAGGAGTTTTTCGAGAACTTGAAAATTTTGGCAATCAAAAAATGAACAAAAATTAATTTAAAAAACTTGCCAAAAGTTTTTCCCCAATTCTTTCCAAAAGGATTGGGGTTATGTACTTCTAATAATGGTGTCTTCACTACAAACAAGAGTATGATTACTGCCTGTTTCTCTAATGGTAAAAGTATAAGGCCTAAGGAATTACATTACAAATATTTTTTTTTTGTTCTATTGCAACATTGAAAATAAAATGAAAATTGCAGTGAAACCAGACCAGGATTTACCAATAGGCCCACTAGGCCTTGCAATTTTCACTATTCCTAAAGTTTTGGGGATTTCCCAGAAAACTGTACAAATATGGAGCAGCAAAAATGCTTGGGCCTAGAGCAATACAGCAATTCATAATATGATATGGATTTCATATCATTATATATCTAATATTCAGTTTCATTTATTAGTTCTTACCATAACTGTTAATTTGTTTTAGAATAAAAAAAAATATATTTTGAAATAAGGAATTGTGAAAAGCATGAAACTTTGACAATCAAAAACAAACAGAAATTAATTTATAAAAAAAACTTTCTGAAAAAGAAGTTTCCTAAATGAAAGTAAAGGCTGTATTAAACTTAAGATCAGAAGAAATAGAAACTAACTCAAACTCAAAACAACCAGAAATAACTATTAAAGAGTAAATGAAACTCAAAACAAACAGAAATTAAATGAACAATCATGGCAAAAAACCCTATGCCAGGTACTAATATAAATGAATAAATATATCTCAAAATGAGTAAAGGTTAAGTTGAACATGCAAATCCAGCTTAAAAAAAAACAAAATTATTTTGCTACTGAGGCATAAATGAAACCCAAAACAAACAGAAGTTAAATAAATAATCATAGCAAACAAACAAACAATAGTTACTAATATAAATGAGCAAATGAATCTTAAAACAAGTGAAACTTGAACTGAATATGCAAATCCAGCTTGAAATAATCAGAATTCTCTACAAAGAAGAGTTTGGCTTTTGCCTCCTTCTTTCACTGTAAAAGTCTAATATCTACTGCACCATTGGTACTTTACTGAAAACTATATGTGTCTTGAGCAGTCTTGAAAAGTAAAAATAAAATCAAACTGAATGTTTGATATATTATGGTATTAATTGTTGAAAGATCATCAATTCAAGATTTTATTTCACTATAATTCTATTTTGTATTTTCAATGCTACAATAACTGGAAAATAAAATATTTGTAATATGATTTGTTTTCAGTGAAGCACCAATGACATAGCAGTTTTTAGGCTTTTACAGTTAGGGAAGGGGGCAGTATCCAACCTCTTGTTTGTAGTGAACCTATATTTGTCTTGAACAGTCTTGGAAAGAACTAATAAAATTAAACTAAATATTTGATAAATAATGATATTCATTGCTAAAAGCTCATCAGTTCAAAATTTGATTTTACTGTAATTTCAATTTTTATTTTCACTGTTGTAATAAGCACAAAAAAAAATATTTGTAATATGATTCATTTTCAGTAAGATTTACTTATTCATTTATATTAGTACCTGCTGTATGTTGTTTTTTTTTTGCTATGACTGCTTATTTAATTTATGTTTGTTTTGGGTTTCATTTATTCTTTAATAGTAATGTCTGTTTGTTTTGGGTTTGTGTTATTGTAGGTTTCTATTTCTCCTGATCTTAAGTTTAATATGGCCATAACTTTTCTTTAGAAAACCTCTTTTTTGGAAAGTTTTTTTTTCTAAATTAATAAAAAGAAAATAGTAAAACACATAACAGATGACTATTTGTCCTATCTTTATTACAGTATTGATACTTCTGTCAAAGAGCATAGGAGAGAGGGGGGGGTCAATTTTGGAGAGAAAACCAAAAATGCTGAGAATAAAATATTAATGGGATCTGCCTTAAGGGGAAGGCTCAGAGACCCCTCCTCCCCTTTTTTGACAGCAGGGGAGGTTGTTTTGGGGGGAAACCAAAAATACTTTGAATTAAAAACAAATGGGATCTGCCTCAAAGTGAAGGTTTAGAGAATAGAATAGAATAGGTTTTATTTGCACAATCTCTCGTAGTCATAAAACTAAATGGCACTTGTGCTTACAAAAAAGAAAAAAGGATTAAATCAAACGACAAAAAAAAAAATCAGAAGACAAATAGTTTAAAATCAACAATTGTTATACTTTGATACAAAGAAAGGGATGAATGAGTTGGAAAAACGATTTGTGCGTGAAGGAGGTGCTGCTAATCTGTCAAATTTCTTCAACCTAGTACTTCGATGTTTCACTAAAACTGGTGGTAGTATCGATCTGTATTTATCACTTCTGAGAAGATATTGGCCAAATTCAAGAATCAAACTGAGACAACGCTCTTGAAGAGAGGGAATTTGTAAAGTGGATAATGCTAACTTATATTCGATAAGAGCATTGCACAATATTACTTTGACTGCTCTTTTTTGTATTGACTCAAGCTGGTCACTTAGGTAAATAGTGTTATTGACTTGTGGGCCCCATACAGGACATGCATACTCTAAAATTGGTCGAATGTAAGTAAGATAGGCTATCCTTAGTTGTGTCACTGAAAAACCAAATCGACACATTAGTATAAGTGTCCGCATCGCACTATTTGCCTTTTTGATAATTGTATCGACATGGAGGCTGAAAGAGCAGTCAATGCTAAACTTGACACCAAGCACTACTGCCGAAGATTCACTAGGATAAGGAGGAGGAGGGCACACAAAGTCTCTCTTCAGGGGATTAAAGCGAAGGATTTTAGTCTTTCCTTCATTGATTTGGAGGCTGTTCGCAGTACATTCATCTTTGAAGTTTTTGATTATTTCGTTACAGAATTGGGGGACAGCCTCAGACTTCTCAACAATGTACTTCAGTAGGACTGACAAGTCGTCTACATACTTAAATCTTTCTTCATAGCCGGAAAGGATGAAATTTATCACTGCCAAAAACAGTAGACTAGCGAGCTTAGTACCTTGTGGGGCTCCGCATGTAAGCTTGACCCATTCAGAGTCGGTATCTCCTGGGAAAAGACTGTAAACGAACTGATAGCAGGCTTGTAAAAAATTGATCACTAAAAGGAGAATATGTTTTTGCGCACCCATGGTGCGTAGATTTGTGATAGCAACGGAATGGCGAATAAGATCAAAAGCCTTTTGGTAGTCTATGAGGAGAAGGTCAACTATAGCACTTCCTCAGTCGAGCCACTCGACAATGAGATGGTACATCCGTACTAAATAAACAGTTGTGCTGCTGCCTCTTAAGCATCCATACTGATACGGGTCTAGATGTGCAGAGACCTGTGACATAAGTTTGCAGTAAATAAACGTTTCTGCAACTTTAGAAAGGTTCGGAGTTATTGATATAGGCCGGAGTTGATCACAAGATTTTGGACACCTTACTTTTGGAATAACGCGGACATATGCTCTTTTCCAAGCACTAGGGAATACTTGCTGAAGGAAACATTGGTTGATTATAGAAGAGAGTGGCTTAGCAAGAAAAATGGCGAATTCACGTAACAGCTTTACTGGAAGCTCACCTGGGTAGGATGCACAGTTCGCTTTCAGTCTTAGGAGTTCCTTATAAACAGTAAATTCAGAGACCTCACATACGTCCTCAATCTCTGCACCAGCAATGATAGTATCAATTTCTGATTTGGTGATTGATGGAAATGAGGTACAAATGTCAGCAAAAAAAGAATTGACTTCATTAGCTGAGGTTAAGGTACCGTCCTCTTTGAGGAGCCTTAGATCTCTGAGTGTTGTCTTACCGGTAAGTCTTTTTACTGAGGAATGCCATTTGTGGGGGTCTATTGTGAGTAAGGGAGTAATTTTATCCCTCACATACTGCCTCTTGGCACGCTTGTTACCCCTCTTTCCCCATTTTTGAAGGGAGGAGGTCAATTTTGGGTAAATATTTTTCAGTTCATATTGTTGACTTACAAATAAAGTAACTATACCACTTGATGTCTTTTTTATGCTCCTTACAAGTATAATTATTGCTTCCCTTACAAATTTAAATTTAAGCCCTTTATGAACCCTTGAAAATGGCCAAAATGTTTCTAGCTTTTGGGGATAACAAAAAGGCCTAAAACTTTGGTTTCAAACTTACTCTTTTGATTATAAATCATTTTTTGAAGTCATATAATTCATAAACATTGATTTATCCTAATAAAGTAGGATGTAAAATTCAAAGTAATTTCTCCATTTTTCCATCTGGCATGTTTCTTCTGTCAGCTTTGATATTTTTGAACTATAGTGAAACAGCAGTTTTAAGCAGCCTAACAGAATAAAAAGAAAACATGGCAGATTTTTTTTTTTTTTATTCAACTTAATTTTGACAGATAAATGTTTGTAAATTATACAACTTTGCAAAATGGATTCATAATGAAATAGTAAGTTTAAAAAAATGTTATAACCCATTAATATATCCAAAAATATATTTACCCTAAGGGTATTTTTCACCAAAAAATAGCATTTAGTGGTATGTTGACTTACTTGTAGGTGAATAATATGAACTGCAAAATATTTACCCAATTTTGGAGGGAACACCAAAAATATTCAGATTTGAGAGTAAATAGGATTTTTCTTGAGGAAAAGGCTTAGAGACACCTCCTTTCCCATTTTTGAGGGCAGGAGGAATGGGAAGGGGGATCTTATGACTTAATTTATGTTTGCTCTGTAATATAATAAGGTACAAAAAATTCATCTGTTTGACTTTTTATTGTTTTCTCTTTATATGAATGGACCAGTATACCCTAACGTTTTCCAAATGACATTTTATGTGGATCATCAATAATAGATATTTCAGATGAAGTTTGTATTAGTAAATCTTTTTTGTTATGATAAGCAGATAAAACAAAAACAAAACTGGTACTTGTATGATAAATACTCTATTGCTCAAGTTATTCATGTATTGACACATTATAGAACTGTTTTATTTTATTTTTTTAAGGTTCTTTCAGCTTAGTGCAAGACAAGACAAAGACATGTAATAAAATAAATGAAAAATATATAATTTGGGCTATATATTTGCACATTAAAGAGGTGGAGGGGGGCATGGGGGTAAAGTATTTGGATAGGATGAAGCTAGAAAACAATTCTCACTAGGCTACATAATATGTAGAATAATTGTACCTAGCATATTAGGCATGCAGACCAACCATACTTTACCCTAATCCCCCTTATTGTACAAACATATAGCCTAATTTCATTTCTAAAATATTAGATTTTTATCTTAGGCTACTTTGTTATATTCCATTTGGATTGAGTGTCAGAGAAACATATTAGAAGAACATTAGGTAGGGGGTACAGGCTATCATACAAGTACCAACAAACCTATTACAAATATTTTGTAAATGTAGAGGAAACCATAAGTCATCTCTATGGCTTTATTCATGTTTGCTCTATAATAGTATGAGGGGTAAATGTATAGTTTGGTTCCAAGTGCTCTAAAGTGCATAGGCCTATTACTGCATATAGCAACATTCTAATGATTGCATATTGTTTCTTTGTCATTATTAGAGAAGCATATCTGTTTTTTAGCATTCCAAGATCTCTCTCTAATGAGACTAAAAATGCATAAAGTGGGCTTGCTTACAGGTAACATTACCTATAGAGCAAAGCATAATAGTCCATGAGCCCTGTGGGCAGTAGAGCAAGGTCTGTATTCTATATATATTCAACAAAGATTGATAAAACTCACAAAAAAAAAATCTCAAACAAGGTTTAGGCCTATTAAATAAACAAAGCCTAGAATATTTTGCTCTATAGGTAATGTTACCTGTAAGCAAGCCCACTTTACACATTTTTAGTTTGCCCCATAGAGGAGCAGCATCAACCAGAAATGGATGTACTTCTAGAACTAGCATTTCTAAGTGCTCTAAACTAAACATTTACCATATGAGGTTTAAAGTCATCTGAATGACTTTATGTTTACTCTATATAAGAATGGGGCATAAAAAGTTGTGGGTATGACTTCTATCATTCTAAATATCAAGAGAAAGCATGATATGGTCTTATGATTGACTTTATACTGCTTTCTATATAGCCTAGTAGTAAAAGACACTATTTGATTCTTAGTAATCTATCCTTTATAAAGGATCAATGACTATTATTGTCAAATATTGGGTATTAGATTGGCACACTTTCTTTAGATGTGGTCATACACTATATATAATTCAAATTGTGACACCAGTTATCTATATCTTTTGTCAAGCTTTGTCTCTACTGTGCCCAAGGTCTATGAAAGATACTTGCCTAGTCTTTCTTGAAGAGTCAATATCTGAAAAGAAATGGTTAAAGGAATTTTTCCTTTGTATAAGTAAATCTTCTTTGTGAAAGCACGCAGACAACTTTTAAGTGCCAATTCCAAATATCCACAAAAGTTATTTAGTGGCTTCTGTTTCTTCATAAATGTAGAAATGGTTGCCCTTGCTGTTTTACTATTTCGGCGTTAAAAATAGACCTAGGCCAAGGTGAGCGAAATCTGGCCCAAATGCATGGTGCCATAACGTCTTTACACTTTAGGAAATTGCTGCAATGGCAGCTGGTAAAATATACTGAGCATAGGCATTTTCTGCTTTAAATGCTGTTTATCAAAGTCAGCATAAGAAAACATAGGAAACGAGCTGGTTTGGAGCTAGCAAAAAGGACAAGAAATGAAAATATTTCGGCCGGTACCTCCCGTCGCCCGTTCAATGTGCTAAAAGAACAAGAGATCAATCATAAAAATAAGTGAAAGTGAAGAATCATCTGCTTGAACAGGAAAATACAACTGAATCGATAAATCAAACTTGAATAGCAAAGTAAACTTCCAATTGATAATTGATTTAATGCAAGGATTTTCTTAAGTTAATTTTTATAAAAGCTTTTGCATTCAACTTACAACATTTGAAACAAATGAAGATTGATGTAGCTTTTTCAATAATATCCGAACATTTCATATCTTTTGTTAATACATGACACTGTGAAGTCGTTTTATGAAAAAAGAAGGATTATAAGAAAAAGAACATTGTTCAATCCCCTAAATTCCGAATATTTTGCAACTTCATGACTCATTGAGTCCCTTAAAAGGCGAAAACTATTAATCCCAGTTCCGGTTCCAAAATTTGTATATAGGTTATATAAACTACCAATTAGTCCTTTCACCTTTTTGACTCTCCAAAAATTATCATTGGATACTTAGAAATCCATCGTCCTCTTCTGTAGCCAGGTCTTCTTATCAGTTAAAAACCAATCATCCCACTTAATGTTCTTAATTCTATTGATGGGCTATGGGAAGTGCGGGTATTTGAGTTTCTTAACACCTAATCTTTAATCCCAAGTGTAAAATATAAAAAACAGACGAAAATTTTGCAATGAAATACACTGAAAAACTAGAGTACAGGGATGAAATGACCGAGGAAATGACAAATTACGACTCATGATGTGAGATAGATCTTAAAAGTAAATAACTTGACTTGACTTAACGCTCTTGCTCAGCAAGGTCGCCAGCGTAGAGGGAACTGGTTGACAACGACATCAGTTTCCTCCATGTAGCCCTGTCCAGGGCTAAGGATGGAGCCTCGTTTAGTTTGATGTTGTTATTGAGCAGGTGTTGGTTTATTACATCAGCCCATCTAGTGCGTGCCATTCCTCGAGGGCGATTCTAGCCATTTTCCGAAATGATATCTGAAAAGGTAAAATATTTATTTCTTTGAATAACTTAGAATAAATTATCCACCTATGCTGCTTGAAAACCCTTGCCAGAAAACCCTTGTGACATTTGTGGGGTGTCAAGCACCCCTTTAAATACGCCCCTGCGTAATATGGCTGTAAATTCTCATTCCCGTTTAGTGGGTAGAAATCAATAGAAATTGGCTTTAATAAAGGTAATAAAAACAATAGCTTACTCAGAACCCCAAAATCAACAAATCACTGCAAAAACACAAGGCTAAATTTAGACAGATTGTTAGTGCACCGCAATACCGATGGTATGCCAGTACACCACAAAAATATTTCTCCACCTTGGCATGTCTCTCATTGGCTGTGCGTCACCAATAAATTGGCGCGGCATCGGGTTTATCTTTTAGTTCTTGGAGGTTTTTTCTTATGTAGAACAAGGGACTCTAGTAAGCACTACTAAATAAGTGAGATATGATGAAGTAAAAATGTCAAATAGAATTAATCAGAGTATTGCAAGTGAGGCTAAGATAAAATTTCTCAGTTGCTATTACTTACAGTTGGATATATTCTTTTTATTTCAACTGCCCACAGACAAACTTCCGTGTAATCTCGGACGGGACAATAATAGAAATGTTATCAAACAAAACGAAAAGAATCGTATCATCGCAAAAGTGCAGGGCCAAACTAAAATGAAACTACTGGGTCTTTGGCGTAATTTCAGAACTTTGTTCATTAAAGATTTACATTTCATAACCTCTCTTCTAGTTTTTGGTTTATCCTTCACATATAAGTCAAACAACAAGGACAATTGGCTCCGTAGGTATCATCACCCGAACTTAGACTGGTTTTATCCCTACCGCAGTTAAAAAGCTCTACATCATGTTTAAGTTTTATGGGTGACAATCAGGATATGTTTCATGGCATACTTTTAAGTATGTCTGTCAGTTTCGGACTGTAAGTAAAAGGGTAAAATTTTATTTATCAGCCTACATGTAGCAGCGTCACATGGAGAACCAAAGAAATAAAAAACGACAAGTTTGCCCCTCTAGACCTTAAAAAGTATATTTGCCTCCCTCCTTGCATTTGTTCGTGAATTGGTTCCCATTGCCTCTATGGGGACGCTTAAGCTCTGTTTTACTTTTATTCTTTTTTAATATTAGATTCTAGGAATTTGATGGGATTACCGTTCAAAGTGAAAATTCTTTGAGATAATTCAATTGTGGGATTATGTTAGCTACCTATAAATATGTTAGCTTCAGAACATATTTGTAGGAACCGATCGAATATGGATGCTACTAATCCTCTTTTCACACAAGGAGGGTGGAACAAAGCACGTGCAAGGCTTTTTATGAATCAAACTCAAGAGTGAGAGTTTTTGAAGATGAAAACACAAAGAAAAGGCAATTTACTATTACCTTCTGGTTCCAAGGTGAACTGGAGATAGCAATCTAGGGTGTTAATATATTATGCCAACAATACCCTCAGAGGTATTACTCAACGACATCACCCAAAAATAACGTCATTCTAAAACCAACCCCAGAAACGATGCTCTAGAGTACCCATCGAAAGGCCCATATTTTGGGTAAAAAGTTAGTTTTATAGAGGAATCATTAACCCAAGAGTGAACAAATAGCTTAATGATTTCAATATACAGCGTTTTGTAATTGATTTGTTAATTTTACCTTCCAGGTTTCTTTGACGCGCACGCTCACATCCTTTAACGTCATAAGAGATCTATACAGGGACAGAATCAAACCTAGCCAAACGCAAACTTATTCATCAGAGAAAACTGGATGGCTAAGGACGTCATTTGGGGAGGGGTGGTTGTCCCTCCCCCCTACAATTTAGAGGACACATTATAATACAGCCATGCCCCTTGACTATCCGAATATGGACCATTCTCGCATCCCCCCTCCATCAATCAAAATGCTGGAGCGGGGCCCCTCTTCGAAGCTACCATAAAATGTTAGATATGGATATTATTATGCGCCTTGAACGCAAGCGCAGCAATATTGATTATTATTAAAAACTACAGGGGGCTGTAGCCCTGCTCTAATTGGCTATAATTTGTGTTTGCACTAACAATTGTGTAAAGATTCATTTCAATTCCTGTTCACTTCTGGATTCATTTATTCATCAATAGCAGCATTTATGTTTGATGTGCCTGTCCCAAGTTTTAATGTGACTCTTTACTTTTCTTTGAAAAACGTTCCTTTTACATTTTTGTGATACTTATCTTCTAAATATTGACGTGGCTGGAATTGCAAGGGTGCAAAAAGTAACGGAAGCGCTAGAATTTATCAATAAAACTTACCATGCATCGGAGCTTCCATTGAAAATTTGCCTGATATTTGGATAATGATTTTCAAAACCTTTTAAATTTTTTTGGCTATTATGGGCTAGAGTTACTAGGTTGCAGGTACTGCTGCATCCATGATGTTATTCCCCAAGAGTATGGGACACGATCTGACATGTTATATAGGGGTAATTCTTTTATCTATTTCGAAATTCAATGCCTACTTAATTAATTTTTCGTTTACCTTATCTTTCTGACTGATTTTGTGTTTAGGGTAATAGCCATAAACTTCTCCCACTACCTCTACAATAACCACGAAACTGTGCTACGAATTCCAGTTTCCAGTCCCCAACATTGTGTTACAGTTGATATATGTAAAAAAAAATGCACTGAAGCCATATAGCTCTTGGATAATGCCAGTTGGCTTATCACTTTTTTGAGTCGTCCTAGCCGAGTGGTTGGCACGCTAGGCTTGAAATTATTGTCCTTGAGGGGGTTCGAGTCGTGGTATTACTAGTTGTATGGTTTGAAATGGGGGTTATTGGCGTGCCTTTGCAAGCTCATTCAGAGTCAACCCAGCTCCAAATGGGTACCTGGAAAAACTTGGGTAGGGTAAACAGGAAGGGTGTGCAAAAGCACAGGATGGCTGAGCCCCAGCCCCCATTGAACTTCATGACTGAAGGTCCAGGATTCTTCACACTTTTTCACCAATATTTTTACCTTTTTCTATTTCTCTCTCTTTTACGTTGCTGTCCTTCCCAATCTCTTCCCCTTCTTTCCACCTCTGCACATGCCCTTTTTTTCCAGGTGTTTTTTTTTATAATATTGAAAACTGTGATCTGTTTTTTCTACATATTCCCGCACAAGCATACTTATGGAGGGTAAACAATTTCTTATGTACGAATCTTAGAAACTAGATTTTATTTGAGTATTTTGTCTATTCTTCTCTTTATTGCAATAAAACTTCGAATTGAACTAAACATAGAAGCACAAATAAAAAACAGGTATTTTATTTCAATACAGAAAACAAAATTAGAATCTGAGAATTTCAGAATTACCTCTTGATCTGAAAACAAAATAATATAAACACATATAAACTATCAAAGAAGAAAAAACAAAATAAAGTAAAAATGAACTTCGAAGTTACAACCACAGACTCAGATTGGTAAACTATTTCACGATAGCTTGAGCATTACTAAGCGTAACATAACTAAGTATATGAAGACGTTTCCAGCAGTGGTGTCAATTCACACTAATCCAAGTGGGAGGGGGAGGGGCAAAATACGTTTTCCAAATCCAGGGGATGGGTTGGAGGGATTTTTTTTCCATTTTTCGATACAAATGTTTTTTTTATGAAACTACAAAAAGTTATTTTTAGAAATAAAAGGAGAGGGTACAAATCTCGATGAAGGGAGGCAAAAAAATCCTCAGAGAATCGGGGCAAAAGTCTTGGGAGAATAAGACAAAAAAGCCTTGAGAGGGACAAAAGTCCCCTCTCCTTAACCTCACGAGATTCCAACCTTGACGCTACGGAAAAGTTATTAATCCAACTAAACTAAAGAAATAAAAGATATTTCAAGTAGCTTCGTCAGATGGCTTCATAAATTACCAAAATATTAATTACCAAATTACCATAATTTTATAAAACTGCGCATTTTATCAAGATACCAATCGAAATTAACCAAGATACCAATTTTTTTTTAATCTTACTTGGTATAAAAGATGCAAAAAAGTATTTAAGTTTAAGCATTATGCAACGTGATGCTTTGCATGCGTTTGGCTGCTTAAGTTTCACTTTGTGCATGGTTTCAATCTTAATTCTTCAATAAGCAAAAACAAACTCATTTCATTTGATAAACAGTTTTTTAGACTACATTACATTTCTACTTACAATTCAAACAAAAATATATAAAAAGCGGATGAAATATTTTTAATAAGACAGAGAAAACAAACAAGTAAGACTTGTTTATACCACAAATTTAAGTCCGAATTAGTCGAACATTAAGATAGAAGTCAAACTGCCTGCTGCACAGTGTTTTTTTATGTACTAGTCATGGACTCTTTGAATTAGCCAATAGTAAACAGTTCGTGGTAACAAACTGTAGGTAAGAAGTGATTCGGCTCATTAGTAAACAAAACTATAAAAAACATGAATTTGGATATATTAACGAATCTTAATTAAAATTACACCATCAGATTACACATGGAAATGTCTCAGTGGCATTGCCGGGGAAATTTCCAGCGGGGTTGGAATTGTCTGGAGAATTTTCCATGGGATGAGATTTGCAGGAGAAATTTTACATGGAGGAACTTTCCGCGGGAGAAATTCTTCATGGGAGAATTTCCTGCTGGATCAACTTTACGTGAGGCAGGGGGAGGAATTTTCTGAAAAAAATTTTCCACAGAGGGGGGACTTTCGGCATGATTTGAAAAACTCAGAAACTGAAGTCTTTTTCAAACGAGAGTATGCTAACGAGAATTTTCAGGCGGAATCGTCCATAGCAAATTTTCAGCAAGGATGGAATTGCCCAGGGGGGGGGGATATTATGATAGAGAAATTTTTTACGGGGTAGGGAGGAAATTTTCACGAAGGGGGAGCCAGATTTCTCGGCGTTATTTAAAAAATGAAAATAAATATTTTTTGTTCAACATAGTAAGGAACAACATTAAAACTTAAAACGAACAAAAATATTCCGTCTATAAAGGAGTTCTCCCTCCTCAATACCTCACTCATTACACTAAGTTTGAAATTTTATCCCAATCCTTTAAGAACGATTCCTGAAACACAAGGGCCATTTAATTAGAACATAAAGCTTTATTAGAAGTACTAAAAGCTTTTGCAAGAAGAGTGAGCGATTGAGGAACGGGCAACCCCCTTCGTATACAGAATAATTTCTATTCATTTTTAGGTTTAATGTTGCTCCTAAATTTCAATGGAATAAAATTGTTTTTATTAAAATTTAATTTAATATACAAGGTTGCAGCAGTCTCTGACTTGCAACATAGTGTTTTTTGGTTACATATATTTGAATTTTGTTCAAAAGTGAGTTTCTTTTTGTTTTTTTCTTTCTTTCTCTTTTTATCTTTTTCTTTTTCTATCCTTTTACCTGTTTCCCCGTTAATAAAGGCTTCCCCCTGGGATTTAAAAATATTCGGACTTATATTATAGTTTTGTACTTGTGTTTATATATGTCTGTTTGTGTGCTTGTATTTGAGGTTTGTAAGTTTTTGTATGTTTATTTTTACTGTTCTGTTAAAAAGAAATACCCGTTTTTCAATTTTTTTTCATTTTACTTATTCAATTATAATATTTATTTTCTATATTTCATTGTCACTATTAAGCATGTTAAACACATTAAACATGCCCCTGTAAGCTTAACATTAGTATGCTGATGATTAATATTTTGCATTTTAATTCATAATAAATTACTTATCAACGAAAAAATAAGAAAAAATCGGAATGACTCAAGATTACCAATAATAATAATTAATTGGACATGATAGAAAATTCTATTAAAATAGCTATTAACTGAACACCAAGTTTTTTTTCCGAACATTTCTTTCACTCCACACTACTAGATTCATTTTCATTGTAAACAAAGATTATGAAAATCTGGTAAGTGAGAAAGATGGTTCACTTCTAAAAAGTAGAAAAAAGGGAAAAACCTCCAATATCATATAGGGATACCCAGCGAAACCAAACACTTAATTACAAAAATCTATGAACAAATCACAGTTAAAAAATATACATTTTTTTACTGTTGCCTTACATGACGCCAGCAAAAGGGACTAAATATTTGTGGGCCTTCTTTTTCTAGATAAACGATGTTCCGTTTTATAATCCTGAATAAGATTTAAGAATAAAAGAAATCGTCCAAGTTTCAATAAATTTTAGACTAGAATCCAAAAATAAATAAACCTTTTATCAAAATCCATATGTTTGACAAAGAGGGACTTAGCTCAATTTAAATTTAATGTCGATTTAAGGCCGTATCCAGAGGGGGCTTAAGGGGTTTGCCCCTCACCACACCCCATCCTCTCCAAGAATATTTGTCTGACTCGTAAAAACGTAACAAAAATGGATATAAACAAATTTTCTATGCGTTTTTAGACTTTTTTTTTAATAAAGCAGTAGCGATCCCCTTTTATTCAGTTTACTATTTTCTTTGTTTGTCGATTAAAAACACAATCTAAACCTGACACTATTCCAGAGTTATTTATACATCCAATGTTTGACAGGGTTGTTCTCCTCTTCAATAAAGAACTTGGTATAATAGATTTTCTTTTTTTTCGTCCTTTGTTATTGATTACTTTCTTTTCTTCTATGGTATGTATTCCTTCAGAGCCCTTACTGGAGTTACTTAAGGATTCCCTTTTCTCTGATTTGATAAGTGATCTGGGAATTATTCGCCGCCATCTTTTTTTCTTCTTTATACCAGTAGACATGGGTGTTTTCTAGAATTTATATAGAAATACATTATTTAAGTAAAAAACAAATTACTCGAGATATAGTTCCTTACGACCAGTTCACAATGAAGTTTTACAAACCTCAAGATTCGTTTCGTTCCAAAGACTAAACAACGCTAGTATTTTTTCCAAAACCACACAGCCTTTTCAATGATGGAACAAATAAGAGTTCCAAATAGGGAACGGTCCTTTTATTAGGCAGTAAAAAAAATATAGACAAAAGCTATTACAGAAGTCAAGATAGTTAATGAATCCTATAAGTCAATGGACCGGAAACTGGCCGTGACCCGGAAGTTATTATTTTGTTCAGTATATATATAGTTTGTTTTAATTTTGATATGTTAGTTTCTCTACTGATGATGATGACTGACTATGTAACCGAAATATCTAGAGCTTTTGTATCTATCCTTTAGTGTCTAATAAAAAGACCTATCCCTATTTGGAACTCTTATTTTTTTTTCACCAAAGACTAGCAAGATCTGACGCTAGCGATAGCATTTTAATTAGAGTTCAGATCCTAAGTTAAAATTTTTCGAAATAGTCAAAGAATGTCAAAATAGTCAATAATAATGATTAGCCAAAACTTTGTTTCATTAGACAAGCGGGTGATCACGAAGCTGCGATGTGTTTAAAATAAAGAACCCAATGTGACGCAAGACCATTGTCACTCAGGACCATCTCTTTTTCGTTGGTATATGCCTCTTCAAGGCATGGGTGGGAAAGTATTGAATTTAGCAAAGGAAACCGAAACAATGCTGCTACAAGAAAAATGACACGTGAACTAACTTTGGCGTGGTCCACTACAACTAGAACAGCTGGATCCATTCTCATGAGCCCAGCAAACCCAGCAAAAAGCGTCTTTCCAAAACTCTGACAAATTGAAGTCTCGCAGTAATGGAAGCTGATGGTTTGATTTTTAGTTGGTTTATAGTTGATGGTTTGAGCTGTAAAAAAGACTAAAAGAAAGCAATAAACGAGAGGGAAATAAGAAGCAAAATAAGTGCCACACAAACACACACACACACACACACAAAAAAAAAAAAAACAAACAAAAAAACACTAAAAAGAAAATAAGCGCAAAAAAGTTATTTGACAGCTAAATCCGTATCTGGTGGACCAGATGGGAAGATGGGAAAACAAAGTGGAAGGCTAAAAAAAAAAAAAAAAAAAAAAAAAAAAAAAAAAAAAAAAAAAAAAAAAAAGAAAAAAGATGAGCACCCGTATTAATTTTGTACAAAATCATGAGATATATATGTCACGCCTTCTTAATTCATTCGGCGAGAACCAGAAATTGTGCCGTTCTACCCGGCACCAATAGGTTTTGGAACTACTTCCAACGACCACTTTGATCTGTCGGCTGTAGTTTCCACAGCAATCTCCATCCAGCTTCTGTCCCACTTCCCATCAAGCACCCTGTAAGCCTTCCCATGATTCTAGATCACCTTTGATTTTTTTTCCATAGATTCTTGTTCTATCCTCCGGGTTGCTCTCCCCAGGAGGGTGGTGGCTCTAATACAAAAGCTTTTGATTTATTTTAAGGACCTTGGAATAACCTCTAATGACTATTTTAGTTGATTGGTTAAGTATCTTCTATAATCCTCAGCCAGTATGTGTCCCATTATGCATCAACAGTCATGTCTCCAGAAGTTCCCGAATAAAGTTTGACTCTTTCTCTCAAATCTACCTTTTAAAACAGTTAAAAACTTTAGCATTAAGAGCAGATCGTTGAGGAGGGAACAGTCCCTTTCATACACGGCGTAATTTCTGTTCATTTTAAGTTTTAATGTCGTTCCTTACTTTTTAGTTAAGAAAAACTTGTTTTTCTTTAATTTAATTTCTGAATGTTTTTGAATTAATGCATGTTTTGATTTTGGTTCTGCGCACATAAGATAATTAAAAGTTTTAAAGATACCCCTTACTTTCAGTTGAATTTTTTTCATATTTATTTTATCATTGTTTTTTAAAATAATGCTAGAAAGTACTGCACCCCCTGCATGAATATTCTCTTCGCCCACGATAAATTCCTCCATGGAAAGATCCTCCCACATAGCCCCCTCCCCTCAACCCCTCCTTTCAAACCAAGAAAATTCCCCTAAAAACGTCTGTATACATCCCAATAACCATTACTATAAGTAATGGTCAAAGTTTGTAAGTTACAGCTCCTCCCACGGGGACTGTGGGGGAGTAAATTGTCCCCAAAGACATAGTTAGCAGAGTAGCATGGATTAATCTTTGAGATAAGCATATGCTACTGGCAGGATCAACCAGATAACACATTCACGTTACCATCAGGCACATTAGAAACACACTGAACCAACGAGATTTCCCTCTAGGAGTAGGCCACCTTGCCATGTCCTTTCAAGACCCTTTTTAATCCCATAATCCCCATTATCGACTATTTTGAATAAAATAACTATCTCAGAATTCTGATCCGGTGACTTTGGGGAAAAATGAGCGTGGGAGGGGGCCTAGTTGCTCTCCAGTTTTTTTGGTCACTTAAAAAGGGCACTAGAGCTTTTGATTTCCGTAAGAATGAGCTCTCTCATGACATCCTAGGACCACTGGGTCGATACGATTACCCCTGGAAAAAACCCAAATAAACACGCATACGTGATCTGTCTTCTGGCAAAAAAATACAAAATTCCACATTTTTTAAGATATACAGTAGACTTCTACAGTAGGGTTCTCTGATTCGCTGAATCTGATGGTGTGATTTTCGTTAAAATTTTATGAGTTTCAAGGGGTGTTTCCTCCTATTTCCTAAAATAAGGCAAATTTTCTGAGGCTCGTAACTTTTGATGGGTGGGACTAAACTTGATGAAACTTATATATTTAAAATAAGCATTAAAATGCAATTATTTGATGTAATTATTGGTATCAAAATTCCGTTTTTTAGAGTTCCTGTTAATGTTGAGCCGGGTCGCTCCTTACTACAGTTCGTTACCACGAACTGTTTGATCTAGCAAAGAAAAACCGCGGACTGGATGAGCAAATTTACACAAGTGCCTAAATGAGGGGAACCTACTTCTAATTGAAGACTTTAATTGGCTTAAAACCATACAAGATCCAAAGCAAAAGAGCATAAAACAGGAGCAGTAGCATAGCGAAGAAATAAAAGAATAGTGAGAACCTGAAGAATATGGGATACTTGGAAGGAAAAGACTACGGAGAAAGACTCCCTTAAAGTGGATAAACGCAGAGGAAGCAGAGTAGATTGAATTTATTGCAGTGAAAACATAACAGCAACAAATTTTGAAACATTTTTTTTTAGGATTGAAATAGCGATCAAAGATAGAAAAAAAAAGGATTCAACAAGAACAGAGGAACAACAGAAGAATTCAGACAGGGTATCTAGAACATAGTCAAATCTCAAACAGAAAATACAAAAGTACATACGCGAAATTAAAACTGAGAAGAATAGAGAAAAGAGATCATATGAAGCACGCCACTACAGTACAGGGTTGCTAACTTTTTGGTCTATGAATGTGTCTCCTGAGCATCCCAAAATGTGTCTTTTATTTAAAATATGCCCATATGTACAAATGGGAAATTTGTACCATGGGCACAAATTTCATTCAAGATTCTAGATTTCAGGGCATCTGGGAAATCATTCTAAATGGCGTCAAAATTGAAGTAGGATCGTATCGTTCTAGTTCAGATCTCAGATCGTTTCATTTTAAGTATCTATGACGCCCGCAACTTTCATTCAAGATTCTAGATTGCGTGGCATATAGATGGATAGATACTTGATTTTGTGATTAAACCAAAAACAGGTATTTCAAAGAAAAAAAAACAACAAAAAACACGTACACACTACAAAAAAAGTAGAAAAAAGAATACACACTATATCTGGGAAATTATTCTAAATGACGTCAAATTGAAATACGACCGTATCGTTCTAGTTCAGACCTGAGATAGTATCTTTTTCATTACCTATGACGCCCACAAATTTCATTCAAGATTCTAGATTTCATTGCATCTGGGAAATTATTCTAAATGGCGTCAGACTGAATAGACCAATGTTCTTATACAAAACGTTTCTTGGCACAGACTGGGCTAGACGAGGAAAATATTATAGTTATCCTTACTGTTTTTGAAAATTATAGAGCATTCTAACAAGCTCTGCCTAAAAATAATCCTCAACATTACCTGTGTTCCTTCCAAAGCAGATTTTTCAATACCCGTGTCTTCTGTTACAATAGACTTTTCAGAGTCGTAAAAGTCTGAGGCTTTTATACAACTCTCATCGGTCGGCTCACATACCCCTTGAATGTCTGCTATTCGATACCCCTCTTTCTAAAAATAAAGAAATATATAAATTCACTTTTTCATATTTTTTAAAGTTATTAGTTAGTTATAAGTTATTATTTTTTTTATGTTAGCACAGCGTCTAAATATTTCATCGATTTCACTTATTTTTTATTTCAACTTTTAAAGGTTCTGAATTTTTAAAGGTGCACAGTAGATTTAGAATTCAGCGAAAACGATCTCCTCTAAAAAAAAAGAATTTTTAGTTGAATACTCTTTCCCGGGCCCTAGTTTAGACTATAAATCCATTCCTTGGCGCACCTTATTTACCTAGCACAGTAGATTCAGAAAACGATCTCCTCTAAAAAAGGAATTTGTAGTTGAATACTCTTTCCCGGGCCCTAGTTTAGACTATAAATCCATCTTTTGGCACCCCTTAATAAAAGAACATTTATACTTTTAAAACCTTTAAAAGTTAATAACAAATAAAACCACCACAATATTAATAAAATAAAATTGTCACAACTGATCCACAAAGGTCACAGAAGCTAACAGAGTTACTGCGATAAGAACAGCTGCTTTGACGTTCTCATCAGAGCAACTCTTTTAGTTTGTGTGACCTATGTGGAACAGTTACAACAATTGCGTTTTTATTTTAGTTATACAGTTAAAATATCAGTTCGTTTTAGTTTTTTTCATTTTTCCTCTCTACTGGCCGCAGTCTCCTTTGTCGTTTTTCATTGAGTTTTTTTTCTCTTTGTTGTTTTTCACATTTAGAGGCGCTGATATCTTCTCTGACCATAGCCTGATGGCAGCAAAAATCAGGGTAAAGTTGTCAGCCCCAAAAAAGGTGAGGATAGCTAGGCAACGGCCCACTGACTGTGAAAAACTGAGTGATTTAGAAACCCGGGTACAGTTTATGTTAAAACTGACGAACAGATTTGAAACCCTGGATCTACCGCTAGATCTCTGTTCTTGGAGCAAGAACAGACGCATATCTCTCATCATGGGATTGCGGACCCTTTAGCCACAGTTATTCGTAGAGGCACACCTTTTTTGAAGCACCTGATCCCTTGTTTTCACTATCTACATTGGCATAGTGTTGTTTTGTCCTCAGTGCTTCCTTACATTTGTTTTATTGTTTTCTCTTTTTTTCTTTTTTTTATTCAATACAACACTTTTATGCGTCTTGGGAAATAAATGTGTCATCGTCATCATCATTACTACAATCAGCTTACCATTAGATTTCGATCAGTATATATAGAAACTACCATGAGGCCAAATCCAGGAGGGAGGTCACCGGGTTTGACCCCCCCCCCCAAAAAAAAAAATTGGGAGGCTCATAAAACAAATAAAAAAATGCATTTAAAATAATTTGATGCGTTAAAAAAATAAAATAAAAAATATGACCTCTTTGCTGCTAGAAGTGATCTCTTTTCTTTCGGTGCGACAATCTTGTGCTGTCGATAACTTCGTGATATCCTTGCCAATTATTTTGGGTGCTATACTATCTCCATTTTTGTTCGAAATGTTTACTCCAAGCATGGCCGCTAATTCAAGAATTCTTTCCTGAAAAAATAAATAAAGTAACTACGTATAAAATGAAAAAAAAGCCACAATCAGCATAATGCAATAATAAAAAATAGTTTTAAGTAGTTCAGAGGAATCTTCAATGATATCTACTAGTTTGTAACATATCAAAAAAGGACTATTTACAAACGGGAAATTTCATTATAATAGATTTAGATTCATATATTTATCACTTCCCCAAAAATAACATTATTCTCTAAAATATATGGAACTCTTTTTCTGCAAAATGTCATGAAATTTGTTTTTCAAATACTCACTACCAAATAACCAGAACTTGTAAAACTATTCAATTCATTGAGTTTTCAACTCATTGGGAAACTATTCAATTCATTGAGAAAAAACATTCAAATTCAATTCAATCTCTCTCTCTTTAGTAAACAATTACATTATTTAAAAGCTCGAGAGCCACATAAAAGACATAAGTCCCAGGGGGGCTTTATCTTCTAACCATCTTTTGACATAGAAAATATTTAAAAAGTGGTTACACAAACATCTAATTTAAAAATTTTCCACAAAAAAAGAAAATCAATCTTCCAAGAAAAAAGATTTAAATCTTTCTTTCGTGCCACAACCTACCAGCCTGCGAACCACCCCATTTCCCGGCACCCCTCCATAAAATCCATAAATCTTAACCATCTATTTCAATACAAGAACTTTTTGACTTTGGTTTTAACAAAACTAAGTTACCAGCAGCTCTAATACAACCCGGGATACCATTCCACTCTGAAAAAGCATTGTTTCCGTGAACCAATTATTCTGTGAAACAATAATAGTGAAACCCGACCTCGTGAATAATAATTAATACAAAATAATAACTTATTTCTAACCCAATTATAGAATAATCTGTAATAATAAAGAGAAAGAAAAAATTAAGATTGACGCACGGATTCAAAATTTTGAACAGCTGGTAATTAACTTACGTTAATGTCTGATTTTAATCTGAAATTAATTTATTCCAATTGCATGAAACATCCTCCTAGTACAAAGGCGAAAGAAAAACCAAAATTTACAGAAACGGAAACATTAAATACGAATAAAAGAAGATCATTCTTTCCCAAAAGTATGTAAAGGCCATAAACACAGACAAAAGGTAAAACATTATGAATTTGTTAAGACAGAAAACAATTTGCATAAAGCTTTACATGAATATTTCCCTCTGATACCAAAAATCTTTGAGTACACAAATCCTAATGTTCAGCCTGTGGAAACTAGCCGTCGGACGAACTAGGATGACTAATGGAAATTGGGGAAACTAGGTCGGAAACTAGCCGTGAACGAAAAAATGTAAATTAGTTGTAACGTTAATATTCCCTCCCCGAGGAGACAAGACAGTAGGGACGAAAAATATTTTACGAAGAAGGGGGCAAGAGGAACAGAAACCGAAGGAGGGGTACTCAGATTTATCAATATTCAGGTGAAGTTTTCAGTTTTTGAACAAGCGCAAATACTTTGCTTATACAATTTATTGATTTTGAAAGATTATTTTTAGATCTACTCGAAACTAAAAGATCATAAACAAAGGCTAGGAATGAAACGGTAGCAAAAGCGTAGAAATGATTTGGAGCTAGTTTCAAAAGTATTCGAGAAATTGCTAAATTAAACAGACCAGGAAACAAAACTCCTCCTTGTCAAACTCCCTTTCGATCACAAAGAGAACCATTAACTTTGATTTTAAGAAATGAAGACAGGAACCAGTATTGAAGTACAAAAATGATGGACATTGTTAGAAATAATGAGCACATTGGAAATTAGAAAAAAAAATACCATTAGAAAATGACGAATGTAAAAGTTGAAAATAGTTAATGACCTTAGAAACATCAAGCACATAAAGACAAATATCTTAATATCTATTAACAGAAGCAAGTGAAGAATAGAAGATAGAAAATGGTGAACGTAGCTGCATCCAACATGAAATCGACACCCACGCAGACTCCCCCCAAAATCGATGCTAGAAGCAACATGAGGAAGAATAATTTATTCTAAAACTTTAGTTAGATTACAAGACTCTATAATACGACAAAGAGATGAACAATACAGGGGAAAATTATCTTTTTCAATTACTGCACAAAAAGCTGGCAGGTACAATGGACGAACCCTTCGCATTTGAGAAAAATAATGGAAGATGCAAAAAAACTGGTTATATTTAGGCTGAAGGGGGATTGTTGAAATACCATCAAGATTAGTCAAAGAAGATTTCAGTCTTGACTGAGAGTTCGTTCCGTAAATTTACCTAAATACTGAAGTTACCGTACGGCACAAAAAACTGTCAGGTACAATGGATGAAAAAAGGCACATTTGAGAAAAATAATGGAAGATGCGATATCAACGGCTCATATTCAAGTTTAATGTGGTTTTCTAAAAAACCATCAAGACCAGTCAAATAAGATTTCAGTCTTGACTGAAAGTTCTTTGTAAAAGTTTACCTTTTTAAGTACTGAAGTAACCGTAACGCAAAACAAATTGATAAGTACAGCGGATGAACAAGGTACATTTGAGAAAAATAATGGAAAATGCGATATCAACGACTAACATTCAGGTTGAAGGAGGTTTACTGAAATATTATCAGGATCAGTCAAAGAACATTTCAGTCTTGACTGAGAATTCTTTGTGTAAATTTACCTTTTTAAGTACTGAAGCAACCATGCCACTTAAAAAACTATGAGGCACAATGGATGAACCTGGCACACTTGTGAATAATAATGGAAGATGCGGTATCAACGACTAACATTAAGGTTGAAGGAGGTTTACTGAAATATTATCAAGATCAGTCAAATAACATTTCAGTCTTGACTGAGAATTCTTTGTGTAAATTTACCTTTTTAAGTACTGAAGTATCCATACCACACATTAAATCGTCAAGGACAATGGATGAACCTGACACATTTGAGAAAAATAACGAAAGATGCGATATTAACGGCTAACATTCAGGTTGAAGGTGGTTTACTGAAATACCATCAAGACCAGTCGAAGAAGATATCATTCTTGACTGAGAGTTCTTGTTATAAATTTATCTTTTTAAGTACTGAAGCAACCATGCCACTTAAAAAACTATGAGGTACAATGGATGAGCCGGGCACACTTGTGAATAATAACGAAAGATGCGGTATCAACGACTAACATTAAGGTTGAAGGAGGTTTACTGAAATATTATCAAGATCAGTCAAATAACATTTCAGTCTTGACTGAGAATTCTTTGTGTAAATTTACCTTTTTAAGTACTGAAGTATCCGTACCACAAATTAAATCGTCAAGGACAATGGTTGAACCTGACACATTTGAGAAAAATAACGAAAGATGCGATATTAACGGCTAACATTCAGGTTGAAGGTGGTTTACTGAAATACCATCAAGACCAGTCGAAGAAGATATCAGTCTTGACTGAGAGTTCTTGTTATAAATTTATCTTTTTAAGTACTGAAGCAACCATGCCACTTAAAAAACTATGAGGTACAATGGATGAACCTGGCACACTTGTGAATAATAATGGAAGATGCGGTATCAACGACTAACATTCAGGTTGAAGGAGGTTTACTGAAATATTATCAAGATCAGTCAAATAACATTTCAGTCTTGACTGAGAATTCTTTGTGTAAATTTACCTTTTTAAGTACTGAAGTATCCATACCACACATTAAATCGTCAAGGACAATGGATGAACCTGGCACATTTGAGAAAAATAACGGAAGATGCGATATTAACGGCTAACATTCAGGTTGAAGGTGGTTTACTGAAATACCATCAAGACCAGTCGAAGAAGATTTCAGTCTTGACTGAGAGTTCTTGTTATAAATTTATCTTTTTAAGTACTGAAGCAACCATGCCACTTAAAAAACTATGAGGTACAATGGATGAACCTGGCACACTTGTGAATAATAATGAAAGATGCGGTATCAACGACTAACATTCAGGTTGAAGGAGGTTTACTGAAATATTATCAAGATCAGTCAAATAACTTTTCAGTCTTGACTGAGAATTCTTTGTGTAAATTTACCTTTTTAAGTACTGAAGTATCCATACCACACATTAAATCGTCAAGGACAATGGATGAACCTGACACATTTGAGAAAAATAACGAAAGATGCGATATTAACGGCTAACATTCAGGTTGAAGGTGGTTTACTGAAATACCATCAAGACCAGTCGAAGAAGATATCATTCTTGACTGAGAGTTCTTGTTATAAATTTATCTTTTTAAGTACTGAAGCAACCATGCCACTTATAAAACTATGAGGTACAATGGATGAACCGGGCACACTTGTGAATAATAATGAAAGATGCGGTATCAACGACTAACATTCAGGTTGATGGAGGTTTACTGAAATATTATCAAGATCAGTCAAATAACATTTCAGTCTTGACTGAGAATTCTTTGTGTAAATTTACCTTTTTAAGTACTGAAGTATCCATACCACACATTAAATCGTCAAGGACAATGGATGAACCTGGCACATTTGAGAAAAATAACGGAAGATGCGATATTAACAGCTAACATTCAGGTTGAAGGTGGTTTACTGAAATACCATCAAGACCAGTCGAAGAAGATTTCAGTCTTGACTGAGAGTTCTTGTTATAAATTTATCTTTTTAAGTACTGAAGCAACCATGCCACTTAAAAAACTATGAGGTACAATGGATGGACCTGGCACACATGCAGTATCAACGGCTCACATTCAGGTTGAAAGTGGTTTGCTGAAATACCATCAAGATCTGTACAAGAAGATTTCAGTCTTGACTGAGATTTTTTTGTATAAATTTACCTTTTGAGTACTGAAGTAACCGTACCACACAAGAAACTGATAGGTAGAATGGATGTACCTAGAAAATTTGAGAAAAAAAATGGAAGATCCGATATCAACGACTAACATTCAGTTTGAAGGTGGTTTGCTGAAATATTATCAAGATCAGTCAAAAAAGATTTCATTCTTGACTGAAAGCTCTTTGTATAAATTTATCTTTTTAAGTACTGTTGTGTAAATTCACCTTTAAAGTACCAAGTATACGTAACACATAAAAACTGTCAGATACAATAGATGAACAAAGGCAGAAAAAGGGAAATGCAATATAAACGGTTTACATTCGGGGTGAAGGTGATTTTCTGAAATACCATCAAGTTCAGTCGAAGAAGATTTCAGTCTTGACTGAGACTTCTTGTTATAAATTTATCTTTTTAAGTACTGAAGCTACCATGCCACTTAAAAAAATATCAGGTACAGCGGATGAACCTGGCACATTTGAGAAAAATAACGGAAGATGCGATATTAACGGCTCACATTCAGGTTGAAGCTGGTTTACTGAAATACCATCAAGTTCAGTCGAAGAAGATTTCAGTCTTGACTGAGAGTTCTTGTTATAAATTTATCTTTTTAAGTACTGAAGCTACCATGCCACTTAAAAAACTATGAGGTACAATGGATGAACCTGGCACACTTGTGAATAATAATGGAAGATGCGGTATCAACGGCTCACATTCAGGTTGAAAGTGGTTTGCTGAAATACCATCAAGATCTGTACAAGAAGATTTCAGTCTTGACTGAGATTTTTTTGTATAAATTTACCTTTTGAGTACTGAAGTAACCGTACCACACAAGAAACTGATAGGTAGAATGGATGTACCTAGAAAATTTGAGAAAAAAAATGGAAGATCCGATATCAACGACTAACATTCAGTTTGAAGGTGGTTTGCTGAAATATTATCAAGATCAGTCAAAAAAGATTTCATTCTTGACTGAAAGCTCTTTGTATAAATTTATCTTTTTAAGTACTGTTGTGTAAATTCACCTTTAAAGTACCAAGTATACGTAACACATAAAAACTGTCAGATACAATAGATGAACAAAGGCAGAAAAAGGGAAATGCAATATAAACGGTTTACATTCGGGGTGAAGATGATTTTCTGAAATACCATCAAGATCAGCCGAGGAAGATTTCAGTCTTGACTGAGAGTTCTTTCTGTAAATTTACCTTTCTTAAGTACTGAAGTTATCGTACCACAAAAAAAATGACATGTGCAATGGACGAACAAAAGGTACATTTGAGAAAAATAATGGAAGATGCAATATAAGCGGTTTACATACAGGTTGAAGTAGGTTTGCTGAAATACCATAAAGATTAGTAGAAGAAGATATCAGTCTTGATAAAAAGTTCTTTGGGTAAATTTACATTTTTCAGTACTGAAATTACCGTACCACACAAAAAACTGTCAAGCACAATGGATGAACCTGGTATATTTGAGAAAAATAATGGTAGATGCGGCGTACACGGTTTACATTCAGGTTGAAATACCATCAAGATCAATCGAGGAAGATTTCAGTCTTGGCAGAGAGTTCTTTATGTAAGTTTACCTCTGTACTGAAGTTACCATCCCACACAAAAAAACTATCAGGTACAATGGACGAACAAAGGCTTATTTGAGGAAAATAATGGAAGATACGACATAAACGGTTTACATTCAGGTTGAGGTTGGTTTGCTGAATACCATCTAGACTAGTTGAGAAATATTTCAGTCTTGACTGAAGGTTCTTTGTGTAAATTTACGGTTTTAAGTACTGAATTTACCCTACCACACAAAAAACTGTCAGGTACAATGGACGAACAAAGGCACATCTGAGAAAAATAATGGAAGATGTGACATAAACGGTTTACATTCAGGTTGAGGTTGGTTTGCTGAATACCATCAAGACCAGTTGAGAAATATTTCAGTCTTGACTGAAGGTTCTTTGTGTAAATTTATCTTTTTAAGAACTGAAGTTACTGAACCACAAATAAAAACTGTCAGGTACAATGGACGAACAAAGACACATTTGAGAATAACAATGGAAGATACTATACCAACGGTATACATTCTGGCTGAAGTTTGTTTGCTGAAATACTACCAAGATCAGCCGAGGAAGATTTCAGTCTTTTTATAGCGTTTTCAAGAGATGACAAAGACACCACAAGGGTACGACATTACGATATATTGGATGGAATATATCAAAAAACAAGACGGCTACAGCAGGAGTGAACGGCATAATTTGCTACAGAAAAATTACAGAATAGTATTGCCCCCATGTTTCAGGAATATAGAGAAAGGTGAATCACTCTCAACCTTATCACAGATATTGAATTCTGTCGGTTCTTTTTGCGGTAAATCCTTCTTTTTGGTGAATTTTCCATGTTGATCAAAAACAAAACCATCAAGTTTACCTTTAAGAAATGCAGGCGAGCACCAATACTTCGGTATATACAGCAACGTCTGAATTATGTAACTAAATTAGGGAAGGAAATAAAGAGGGTTAGAGAAAAGAAGAGAAAGGGGGAGAGATTGTGTGAAAGTAGCATTTTTGTTCCAAACCTTTTCTTTTTAAAGAAATTTTTAAAGAAGGGATAATAATTTTTTCGTTTTAAAAAAGGGCTACTAAAAGCTGTAAAACTAAACTTTCGTTCATTACTTTAAGATAAGAGACAAACAGGTCTTTTGAACAACCTTCCAATCAGTTGGCAGCCTTCCCGAAGGCAACATAATCGAAACAATAGCAAAAAATATTGGAAAAACCACAACTAGAAAGTATTTTGGGTACTCTTTATAAATCACAGCTACTATACTAAAAGAGACAAAAAAAAAACAGCTATAATATGTACCTTTAAGTCACCTACCTTTGAGCCATGATACACTACAGTTGTTTCAATGACTTCTTCCATGTAAAAAGTGTCCAATGGATCGACACCATACTAAAAATAAATGATATTCGGTAGAGCAAATTCTCCTAGGTTTACAAAGGTAAGCCCTATCCTTACAGAGAGAGGATCAAGCATGAGAGCATGCACTTACGGAGGTCGCATCCAATACTCGGATCCAACTGGTTCTAGGAAAACTTTTCCGTTAGTTTCCTAGATTCCATTAATTTCCACTTTAGGTAGATTAAGTTGTGACAAGAATTTAGGGATCCCAGCCAAAGTTGATGAAGATCCTTGATAAATTTATAAGGAATACCCTAATATAGGTTTCATCAGGTGTATACACTGAAAAGTCACACAAACAAGCCTAGATTTTACTTCTCAGTTCTTACCAAGTTTGGTCGGGGTAAAACGTCCCATTGAGGTAGAATAAGGTGTGACAAGAATTAAACATCCCTCTCAGGAATCCATACCGATATTGGTGAATATATTTCGAAAAATTAATACATAATTCTCTAACAGAGGTTTGATGAGGTGTACACTGTGCTCAGATAGTACATGACCTTCAGGTAGGTTAACGTGTGACAAGAATTTAGCGATCCCTGACAAAGCTGATGAAGATATTTTGATACATTTATAATGCATTGTCTAAGTGTTCCATAAAAAATGAGAATTTTATCTTTTTTAAATAATTTTGAATTTACCAGGTTCGGCGGACGTTTTCTTCTTCATTTCATCAAAATAAGATTTTTGGATTTCTACCTATGGTGGTTGCAGAGCTACAGATCGGCGATCAGGAAACATGAGCGCTGCTAAGAAATAGCAGCGCTGCTCTGCCACACTATGAACCAAATGCTTCCGCATGACAAAATTAAATTAAAACTTGAATGTAGGTGAAGCGGCCTCTCTATTTGTGTGCTACTTTTATAGAAATAAAACATTTAAAAGATATTCTTTTAAAAATAGACAGGATGCTGTTTGACATTTTTCATTTGGATTGTTGTCATTAATGATACGTAATGACAATGACAACAACGACTACGCCAATGTTATTGTTGATAAGTAACTTTTAAGTTACAATGCAAACAGGAACGACCAATTTTGCATCGACTACAAAATAAAAAAATGTGGCGTTATATTCCATCTACAAGAAAAATTTCATAGAGATTTTGGCCTAATAAGAAAAACTGATATTTACACAAATATTATTCTGAAACCTTCTTGTCTTAGCAGACCTTAGTTGATCTCTTCTTAGTTTAGACCAAACCAATTTTCAACTGAACAGCTAAAATCTTTTGACCTTGTCAGGGAACCATTGTGACGCATAAATTTTTTTAAAAAAAATTATGCAATATTAAACAACAACTTAAATTTTACATTAAAATGGAACTAATCAAGCCACAGCATAAATATTAAACAGTAACGAGAATTCCTATTCTCTCCACTAAGGATTTTTGGGACGCATCAGTCGCACAGCCTTATTCATGACTAAGCCTTCTTTAATATTTATATTGTAGTAGCAATTGAAACTATTGCTGTGACGCAAAGGGAAACTGCGTGTCTCATTCTTGAACCAAATTTTCACAACTGTTTATTATTCATGCTGTGAATATTATGGTTGGATATACTGACATAGTTTTCATACTCACAAACAACAAAATTTAAACAAACCATAAAGTTTAACTTCGTGAGTGCTTAGGTTAATACCCTAATATTTAAAAACCTACGGCACTTGAGCCATATTTTCATTTTGACCTTTTCAGGCGAATTCGCCCATACCTTTTTGTTTTTCTGGCAGCTCCAATCTCTCATTGGTGCTTCTTAAGGCTCACAAGGCAAATTGACAAATTTCATTTGTTTTTTTTTCTTGGGGTGCGGGGGGGGGGAGGAATAATATCCAGTGAACAAAAAGCTTTTTTCACAGTTGCCTATTATTTATGGTATTTTGACTTGTAATAAATTATTATAAGATTATGATATTATAATAAAAAAATTAGTATTACTAAAAAGAATAATATAGTTGTTATACTAATAACAACATTTTACTTGTCTTCACAGTTTTTAGCTCCCTATGTAACTACTGGCAAATTATACAAAGAAACTAAGGCAGGGGTCAGAAGCATATGAAACGCGTGTCATCAAGTGATTCATTCACAAATTTTAAATGACAAACTTTGGTTCAAAGAAAGTAGCCTATAAAAAGTAAAAATGGATAAATTATAAAATATACACATTGATAAAAAAAACTTGAGGGAAAAAACTTAAATAGCTACTAATACCAATGGTCTTGATCAATAAAAAAAAATATAAGAATGGATCTTCCAGTGAGAACAATGGAAAACTTTCCAGTGAGATTCTTCGAACGAACTTGATTATTACAACGCGTATTGTGTGTAGCTTTCTCGGTTGACAGTCAAATTAAGTAGCACAATAATAGTGAATAAGTTACTAAGTTAAAAAATAACAGCGCATTTCCTAAGTTAAATAATGATTATTACTTTTGAAAAATATTATCATGGAAACACAAATAGCAAAATTACGGTTATGTCAAGATGATCTGCTTGATAAGCATATATCTGTTGAAAATATTTATGCATTATACATACAGAATGTGTGGATATAGATCTGCACGCATGTACTTACAGAAAAGCGTGTATGTACTGAAATAGTGACAAATTTATATGTACTCTATTAAATAACACCAAGATATAAGAGTATGGGTAACTTATAAGAGTGGGAACGGGCGCTAGAGTCGACAGAGAGAACTGCAACGCCATCTAGCATTTGGAGAAATTTGGCATTGTTTTTTTTTGCGAAATAATAAGAATTATTACCTTAATTAGTGTTATTAGTAAAATTAATACATTGTTGTAGCTCTTAACATTGGTAAAAACCGCTAAATTGTGGAAAATAAAACTAATTCTTAAAGTTTTGTTATCAGGTACTGCAAACTTTGTTGCAGTTCTTAAAATTGGAAATTTATGTTAGATTTTAGAAAAACAATTCTTAAAGTTTTGTTACCAGGTACTGCAAACTTTGTTGCAGCTCTTAATATTCTTTAAAATACATTTAATTACGGAAAAAAAAACAAATTCTTAAAGTTTTGTTACCAGGTACTGTAAACTTTGTTCCAGCTATTAACATTAGTTAAACTACGTTAGATTTTAGAAAGAAAAATGGATTCTTAAAGTCTTGTTACCAGTTACTGCAAATTTTGTTGCAACTTTTAAAATTGGCAATCTACGTTAAGTTTAAGAATAAAAAAAAATGAATTCTTAAAGTTTTGTTGCCAGGTACTGCAAACTTTATTGCAGCTCTTAAATTTCTTTAAACTACGTTAAATTATGGAAAGCAACACGAAGTCTTAAAGTTTTGTTACCTGGTACTGCAAACTTTGTTGCAGCTCTTAAATTTCTTCAAACTACGTTAAATTATGGAAAACAACACGAATTCTGAAAGTTTTGTTACCAGGCACTGCAAACTTTATTCTAGCGCTTAAATTTCTTTAAACTACGTTAAATTGTGGAAAACAACACGAATTCTGTAAGTTTTGTTACCAGGTACTGCAAACTTTGTTGCAGCTCTTAAAATTCGGAGACATCGTTAAATTATGGAAAAAAAATCTTAATATTTTGTTACCAGGTCTTGCAATCTTTGTTGCAGCTCTGAACGTCGGTGAAACTATTTTAAATATTTGAAGACAAACTTATTCTTAAATTTTTGTTACGGGTACTGCAAACTTTGTTGCAGATCTTAAATTGGCAATCAACGATTGCCAACGATTGGCAACGATTATAGAAAGAAAAAAAATTCTTAAAGTTTTGTTACCAGGTACTGCAAACTTGTTGCAGCTCTTAACGTTCTTTAAACTACGTTAAATTATGAAAAATAATACAAATTGTTAAAAATTTGTTACCAGACACTGCAAACTTTGTTGCAGCTCTTAAAATTGGTAAACAATGTGAAATTATGGATAACAAAACAAATTCTTAATGTTTTGCTACCGGGTCTCGCAATATTTGTTGCAGCTCTTAACGTTGGTGAAACTATGTTAAATTTTTGAAAACAAAACGAATTCTTAAAGTTTTGTTACCAGGTACTGCAGACTTTGTTGCAGCTGTTAACATTGGTAAACTACGTGAAATTTGGGAATTTTTTCTTGAGAGTTTTGTTCCCAGGTACTACAAACTTTCTTGCAGCTCTTAACATTGGTAAAATACGTTAAATTTTGGAAAACAAAATTAATTCTTAAAGAGTTTTGTTACAAGGTACTGCAAACTTTCTTGCAGCTCTCAACATTGGTAAGCTACGTTAAATTTTCGAAAACAAAACAAATTTTTAAAGAGTTTTGTTACCAGGTACTGTAAACTGTGTTGCAGCTCTTAACATTGTTTAAACTACATTAAATTATAAAAAAATAATAAATTCTTAAAGTTTTGTAACAAGGTACAGCACAATTTTTTTCAGCTCTTAACATTGGTTAAACTACGTTAAATTATAAAAAAAATATTAAAGTTTTGTTACCAAGTACTGCAAACTTTGTTGCAACTCTTAAAATTGGTAAACTAAGTTAAATTACGGAAAACAAAACAAATTCTTAAAGTTTTGTAACCAAGTGCTGCAAACTTTCTTGCAGCTCTCAACATTGGTAAGCTACGTTAAATTTTCGAAAACAAAACAAATTTTTAAAGAGTTTTGTTACCAGGTACTGTAAACTTTGTTGCAGCTCTTAACATTGTTTAAACTACATTAAATTATAAAAAAATAACAAATTCTTAAAGTTTTGTAACAAGGTACAGCACAATTTTTTTCAGCTCTTAACATTGGTTAAACTACGTTAAATTATAAAAAAAAAAATATTAAAGTTTTGGTACCAATAACTGCAAACTTTGTTGCAACTCTTAAAATTGGTAAACTAAGTTAAATTATGGAAAACAAAACAAATTCTTAAAGTTTTGTAACCAAGTACTGCAAACTTTGTTGCAGTTCTCAGAACAATCAGAAAAACAAAAACACAAAAAAAGAAAAACAAAAAAACACAAAAACAATCAGAAAAGGTACAATCAGAAAAACACAGACGGAAAGTAGATTTTTGAAAGAAGAAAACTTATTTACAAATTGTTTTATAGGCTTATTTAATGGCACATAAGAAGCAACGGGAAAAAAGGAGAAAAAAATAACCAATGACAAAAACAAAAATTTAAATCTTGAAGCAACTGGCATATAAAATAGAAAGAAAAAGATAATGCATTAATCGAACTAATATTTCAATTACAAACAACAAGGTGTATTTAAGAGTTGAAAAGAAAAAAAATAAGCCGTAATAATGTTGAAAAAGAAAAGCATCTATAATCAAAGGAGTTGTTTTATTGTCTTTTGAATTCTAATGTTATCCTTTATTCAAATTTTGTGATTTAAGTTCGTCCTTTTCCAACACCAAGGACGCCATATATAGGCGCAATATTCGTTTGTTTCTTCTTATTTTCCTTCCTAGTGGTCTGCCTCGTTTGTGGCAACTGTAGCCAGCCTCGTTAGTGGGCGCGGTTTGCCTCGTGTTCTTTGTTGTCCTACTTTTCTTGGTTTGGAGGTTATATCTAACTTGTGATCATAGAAAGTAGACAGTTTGGTCTTAGATAGTTTGGTCATAGGTCCATTGTAGGAAATGCGCAAAATTTCTATTATAAAATTAGTTCCTTCCTTCTTCTTCTTCCCAGTAGCCATAGACCTATTGTTTTAAGTATTTATTTGGTTTCGAAATGGTTGAGAGAGTTGGGGAAATGTATTATTAGCTATAGCAGTCCAGCAGGCTAAAAATGCTAACAACAGGGTCAAACACAATTTGTCTGGTGACTCAATTAAAATTGTCGTTGACGAAAGTAAATTAAAAAAAAATACTTTTTTTCACTGAAATAAATTGAGAAACCAAATTTTTTCAACTAAAAGTAAGAAGCAGTGTTAAACTTAAAACGAACAGAAATGATTACGCATATGGGAGGCTGCCTCTTCCTCTTTATCCTAGATTCTAATTTTTTTTTTAATATTTCTTTTTCAAAGTCAATGACCTTTGTGTTTGAGCAGTCTTTTTTGAAGAATTGCAACAAAAAGTGAAGTTTTAGCGTAAAGGGCGCATCCTATACGAAATAATTTCAGTTCGTTTTAAATGCTACTCCTTAGTTTCAGTTGAAAAGATTTTTTTCAATTTAATTTGTGACCCTTTTTTCAAATCATGCAAGAATATCCCTTTCCCATCCTCCTACATGAGTAAAATTTCCCTGAAACTTTCCTCCCCAAGAAAATTCCACTGTGAAAATCCCCCTCCCCAAATAAAATTCCTTCCAAATAATTTCCATATACCAAATACTAGAGCTACAGATGAACAATGGGCCAATTGCATAACTTACAACCCTTTTCCTGGGGACTATGGGGGGGGGAATATCATCCTGAAAGGCGTAGTTATTGGACCTTTTAACTCTGCCGAATCAAAGGTTTATTTCAAATTTTTTATCAGATGAATTTGGCAAAAAATAGAGCGGGGAAGGAGGGCTAATTGCCCTTGAATCTCTTTGGCAACTTAAAAACGACACTATAACTTTTGATTTTTGCTAAAATGAGCCCTCTTTTGATCTTCTAGAACCATTGTTTCGATACAATCATCACTGGAAAAAAAACAAGCATCCGTGATCTTTCTCGCGGTCAAAAATACAAAATCCCGCATTTTCGTAGATATGAGCTTGAAACCTCTACATTAGAACTCTCTTACATATTGAATCTGATGGTCTCATACTCGTTGACATTGCTTGAACTTTCGGGGTTGATTCTTCCTTTTCCGAAAATCAAGCGAATTTTCCCACGCTCATAACTTTTGATAAGTACCATTAAATTTAATAAATTCTATACATTTAGAATTACCTTAAAAACTAATTCTTTTCATGTATGTATTGTCATAAAAATTTCGCTTTTTAGAATTTCGGTTACTATTGGGCAGAGTTGTTCCATACTATCAGTTCGTTCCCATGAACTGTTTGAAATATCACTGATCCGAAGGTCCTTTCAAAATTTATGTTTTTGCTGATGACCTGCAGCCGAAAAGGATTACCAACCCTTGACTAAAATATCGTTTTTTGACCAGCACCACTCCCATTTTGTATTGAAGTTTTTTTTTTTTATTAATCTTAGAAAACTTTTTTCCGCAATGAAGTTTTTCAAAGAAAAGTAAAGAATTACATTAAACCAACGATGAGCAGAAGTAAAGTCGAACATTTTTTTCAATGGTAAAACTGCCATAAATCAACATCAATAAACAAATGAAATCTAAAACGAACAAAAATTACAATAAATAACCGAGCTAAACTCAAAACAAGCAGAAGCTAAGAGGAGTAGGGCTGATGCCCCCCATGTCTTCTAAAGAGCAGAAGATAATTTGTTTTTTACTGAAGAAAAAATCCTTATTAGGAGCATGTGTCATTATTTCTCATTATATAAAAAAAAGAATCACCATCATAACCAAGATTACTGGAAAAAAGGTTGTGGATTGACAGTTAAATACATATTGATATTCATACTAAATCTTAATTATTTTGGATTTATAGAAGTCAAAAAGCAAAAAATATTTAAAATGTATTTGGTAAATGCAAAATGTAAATGTATGCACATAGTACATTTTTTTTTAGTTCAATATACCCCTAAACATGCACTAGAAGTTTCAACCTAAGGCTTAAAGCCTTGCTTCAGATGCTATAAATACGCCCTCTTGACTGTCTGAATAGACATAGCATTTTTCAATTTAATTTAACACCCCCCTAAGTATTTACAGAAAATATCTCCTTAGTACCCTTAGCCGTAGTAGTAGTAACAGCCATATTACGAGTAGCAGTAGAAGTATACAAAAACTAACTTTTGCTTGTTTCAACATCCCACTGAGTATACACTAAACTTTCCGACCTAATACTCTAAGTCGTTACTAGGATATTGCTTTTACGTCTTTTAAATAAACTGAATTGACAAAGTGTGTTTCAATTTAGTTCAAGATCCTCCTCAACATTCCCTGGAAGGTTCACAGTAGTACCTTAGCTTTATTAGTACTACTAGTAAAAGTCCTTGCATTAGTAGTAGTCGTTATAGAAGTAGTAGCGGTTATAGTCGCAGTAGCAATAGCAGTAATAGCAGCATACAGATAGTGCCTTTTAGTCAGTCCAAAATCCTCCTTAACATACTATGAAAGTTTCAAGTTGGTACCCTAGCTAGACCAATCCCAGGATATTGCTCATTCGCCCTTTTGACAACCTTCATACAAAGAGTGTGTTTTGGTTTAGTTCAACGTCCCCTAAACATTCACTGGAAGTTTCATCTTCATATATTTCTCCTCAGCAGTAGTAGTCGTAGTAGCATCAGTATTAGTAATAAAAGTAGTAATAGTAGTAGCATACACAGAGTGCCTTTTGATTACTTCATCATCCCTCTCAACACAACCAAAAAGTTTCAACAGCTCTGAGTCGTTCCTGAGAAATAGCTCATATATCCGTACGCCAACTTGTATGCATATAGCGCGTTTTAATTTGTTCAACGTCCCAAAAAATATTCCGTGAAGATTTCACCTTATACCCTTAGCCTCAACAAGTAGTAGTCATAGAAGTATGAATAGTTGCAAGAGTGATACCTTGCAAATAAGTCCTTTTGGTTAGTTCACAATCCATCAGAAAATACCCTGAAAGTTTCAACTTAATACTCTAAAGCTGATTCTCAGATAGTGCTAGTGCACCCTTTCGACAATATACACATTCATAGTGTGTTTTGATTTAGCTGAACATCCACCTAAATATTCCCTGAAAGCTTAATACCATTAGTTTCAGTAGGAGCAATAGTTTTAATAGTAGTAACACCAGTAGTAGCAGCATGAGCATAGCACCTTTATTTTTTCAACGTTCACCTCAACAACCTCTGATTCAGCTTAAAAACCTATACAGTTCTTGAGACATTGTTAATACGTCATTTTGACAATCTACATTCACATAGTGTGTTTTAATTTAGTTAAATTTCCTCTGAATATTCATAGAAATTTTTAACTTAATATCTTTAGCTTTAGTAGTAGTAGCTGTAGTAATAGTTATAGCAGTGACAGTAGTAAAAATAGTAGAAGCAGTGGTATTAGCATGCAAATATTACCTTTTGGTTAGTTCAACATACCCCACAATAAGCCTAGTAAATCTCAACTTCATACCCCAAGCCTCTCCTATGGTATTGCTGACACGCCCTTTGACAACCTGCATGCAAACAGTTTGTTTTGGTTTAGTTCGACTACTCCTAAAATATTCCCTGAAAGTTTCACTTTAATATTCTTAGCCTTACAGGTAGTAGTTGTCGTTAGAGTAGTTGTCTTGGAGTAATAGAAGTAGCACAGGTATTAGCAGTAACAGTAACAGTAATAATAGTAGCAGTAGTAGTATGCACATATTGCCTTTTGGCATGTTCAACATCACTCTCATCATGCACAGGAAGTTTATAATTTAGTTCAACTTCCCTACCACTATTTCCTGATATTTTCGCCTTAATAACCTATGCCTTAGTAGTAGTCAATCGTAACAGTAGTCAAAAAGCAGTTAACGTCAATTGATCATCCCTCTCTTCAATATCCTCTTAATACCCTAAGCGATTCTAATTCCCAATTTCATAATTATCCAACCACTCATTGTTCAGATTTTTTGTATGAATTTCGTCCTACGTCAAGAGCGGGTTTCAGCATCCGTCATACTGGGTCAAAAATTTGATCAATTCCAGAATCAGTACAAGAATGTAGCAATAAGCGAGAGTTTTTAAAATTATTAAAAAAAAGGTATGATGGATTTTTATGTAAGTTATGATGGGTTTTCAAATATTTAAATAAATAACAAATGATTAAATGATTTGTGTTTAACCTGTTGCAGGGAATTATTATTATTTTTTTGTATATTTATGCTGATGCTGTAGGCTTGCATTTATTTTGGCTTGATTTATTTTTATTTTGTCAGTGCTAACGTATGTAACATTGTCAGTGATAGTTTCTATTTTCGTAGTGAACGTAACATTGTAACTTAATCACTGCTAAAGTATGCCACCAGGCATGTGCACTGGTTTGTCATATTTATTTCTGTAATTGGTGCAAATAAAAAAGTATCTATCCATCTATTAGTAGCAATGGTTGTGGCAGGAGTGATAGTAGCAGCAGTGGTAGTAGTAGTGTAAATCTATTGTCTGCTGAACAATTGATCATTCTCTTCATTATTCCCCGAAATTTTCAACTTAATACTTTAAGTCATTCCTAAAATGCACCCTGTTGACAATCCGCAAGCAAACATTATGTTTTGATTAAGTCCAACACTCCCCTCGACATTCCCTGAACGCTTTGCCTAGATGGTCTTGGCTATTTTGGACACAAAAAGTCAAACATTTCCCCCTTTCATAATAAAAAAAACACTATATGCAATTTCCAATTGGGTTAGCCCCTTCTGAAATTCCTACAACAACTTCTTCCACAAAAAAAGAATCTTGGTAAAAAAAAAAGAATAGGTAGTACATTGTGCCCAATTCACTCTTTACTTAGGATGCACTACTGCACCACTTAGGATTTAAATTGTAGTGTTATTAATTATTTTCATAAATACAATTGAACATCAAAGTTAAAGAATTTGAAAATTACCTCTTTTGAAATGCTATTGATTATATCTGGTTCTGATTCCATTTTGAGTCATACACTGTCAATCTGAAAAATGATTATTAATAAAATACCAAATACAGTACATATATATAATTCATAAATATAAGGTTGTAATGTCAAGATAATAAATCTATTCTAACGGCAGATTGCTGAACAAAGCCACTTGAGACCAAGGCAGCTGTGGACACTCCTCCTCATCTCCAATTAGCTCAACGCCTCACTCTTTACTCCTCATTAAAAGTTGCTATTCCTATTTAACCCAGTGTTTTAACCTTGTACCAGTGCATTTTGTGACAAAATACTTTTTGCTTAGCCACAAATGGATGGCTAAAAATCAAGTCTTTGGCCATTTGACATAAATAGTGACCAAGACCACACTGCCTTTCTATCACATCTTCAGTGTGTTAACCTTGTACCAGTGCATTTTGTGACAAAATACTTTTTGCTTAGCCACAAATGGATGGCTAAAAATCAAGTCTTTGGCCATTTGGTTTTACCATTTGGTAAAAAATAAAAATAATAATAAGTACAACCCTCTTTGCTCTTTACTTAAGCAGCACAATTAAGCTACCAATGATAAAGACTGTCATAAAAACACAATAGTGAAGAAATCCCCTTTCTAGGTGGTCTAATTTAGGTTTGATACAAATTTAGAGGTTGGCCTCTCTAGAAGAAAATATTTTAATTCTATAAACTGCTTAAAAAAAATATATTTACTAATATCATCCTTAAAAGCATCTCACTTTACTCTACCTCCTCTCTCATATAGCCCAAGTTATGCATTCTCCATGAATTTTCTGGAACAGGCAATACAAATAAATATTATACCATTAGATTCCTTATTTTAAGCAATTTCTATACATAAGGATTACTGTCTGACAATCTCATCCCTCTCCCTGATGGTCTCAAATATAGCTCGAATAATAAACCCCCTCCCCTTTAGTCAATTTTGGAGTATATCCTCAGTTCTTTGACTAAACAGGTTTTTGTAGTTTGATTTTGAAGAATGCAATTGCAGTTACACTTCATCCAATTTGCAGTTGATGATGAAAATTAGTCTTGTTGAACTAAAACTAGAGAACTGTGCACATAAATATTATTTGAAATGATTTTAAAAACTGAATAACAATGGAGAGAAATATGATAATCTATTTAATAGATTTATTTATTCTCCAAAACAGAAGCAAAGTCTACAATTTGCTTTTTCTGAAAAGTTTTATAATGTGATTCAAAGATCATTTGTAAGTTTCTTTTCTTGAGTCAATTGCTCATTTTTGAAATTTGGATAAATCCAAATCTTAAATCTTTTTTTTTTTACTGGTTCTTGTTTTAGAGTTATCATAAGTTTTTGACTTTGTAATGAGTAAAAATTTGTAATTATGTTGCTAACTTCAATTTCACTCCTGTGGTTGACAAGAGAGAATGTTGCTAATTTGACATACAGCCATACAATTGCCTCTACAAAGTTTTGAAATTTGTCACTTTTACAATCCAATTTTGCAATAGTGAAAGAAAAACATTCTTTCTTAAAGTATTTGATACACTAGCCAATAAATACAATAAAAAACTAGCCTTTTAGAGTCAACCAGCTTTTGCAACCTTCACACAAAAACACAACCTTCGCACACTTCATACAACCTTCGCACACTTCATACAACCTTTGCACACTTCATACAACCTTCGCACACTTCATACAAAAAATAACCTCTTATCAAGAAGAAGACCAATGTTTTGACTTAGACCAAAAAATAACTAATACAGAGGCCTTGTTAATTTTATAAATAATGGTTTCTTATCAGATTAAAAAAATACATATTGTGAAGGCATGATATCCTTTTGGGGAGACATCAAACAGTGTGAAAGAGCAGAATATATGTACAAAAAGAAAGCTTTTGTAACACAGTCAAGCTTTAGGATAGACACTTGGAAGTAGACCTTGAAAGAACTAAAATACAATTTACACATTGTTTTAGATATTGAAGTGCCTTATCAGACAATTTGTACATAAGTACTGAAATAAAATATTGATTAGGCTACTAACCATCTTTGCTTATGTATCCAGACACCAGGTATCATTCCTGTGGTATTGGGAATGCTCTCTAGGGAATCTATACAATAAGGTAAGACCCATCCATCCCTAAGATGATTTTATTGCAGAGAATATTAAACATTATCAGCTGCATGTTTCTATCTTAATCTCTCACCTGTTTAACCCCCATAGCATTATTTTAAGTTGAACCTCCTGTAGTATTTAGTATGGTCATATTTATATTAATGAAACTCTGCATTACATTATAAATAAACCACCTCCCATATTATTTCATTATTAATATACCCCTGCATAACACTAATAGGGCAAAAGGGATTTTTTGCAGAACCTGCCAATTTGGGTAAAATTTTCTGCCACCATTGTTTTTTGTTGGTTTTAATGCAAGGCCAATATCAAAATTATATTTTACACTCTTAAAAGGAATATCATCCCCCCTCACTTATGCTACACATAATTTTTACATCCATTTTTTTTTGGTTAGAAAAGTTCTAATTTAATGCTTACCGCTAATTTTAACAACCACTAGCTTTAAGTGTCGTATTTACTTAAGTTTAAAAATTACATTCTACCAACTGGAAGTTCAGAAACTTATCAGCAACCAATCAGCAGGCCAATATCAAAATTATATTTTACACTCTTAAAAGGAATATCATGTGTTTGTATAATAAGAGGCTCTCTAATTAAAATAATGAAAGTATATATAGATATTCAAGGATATAAAGTATTTTCTATAGCCACCTCCCCCCCCCCCATAAAATTCAGCTTGTGGGTGCTAATGCATATAAATGTGGATAGGACACAGCCACACTTAAATCCTTATTTAATACAGAACCTGCAACTAACCCAATTTCCTATCTTAACCTCAGCAGTGTTATTCTTGTACATAGTACTAATTACTTAAATGTATTTGTCTAGTATACCATACAAGAATAAAACCTTTGCTTAAGCTCTTTTATCATCTGAATCAAATTCTTGCTTATAATCAATAAAACTGAGGACTAATGGTGTTTGATGGCTCAAGAACTTCTTAATTTAATTAAAATCAATTAGTTGCAGGCATCAGGTAATGGTTCATTGTAGAAAAAGCCAATACATATAGATTTGAATGAATGAGAGGCAAATCTGGCATAAGCTCTTAAGGACTGTATAAAATGATGTTATTTCACTTGTTGACAAGCGTGGAAATTTGGTCAACATGTCTTCTACCTTTCATAAAACCACACTTTTATTGTCTTAAAATTTGTCAACAAGATCAATAAGTCTAAATAGTATCATAATACTAAATTATTTGCTATTTCCAAAAACCAGGCCAATTACTCCATTGTTATTGCACTCACTCTTCTCATCTTTCTTAGACAGTGGCTTAATCAAGATTTTCTAAAAATTGCTAGGTACGTTCTCCTTTTCAGAAACATATTCATAATGTTTAGTAACTTTTTTCTAGCCTCATAACCACTTTATGGAAGAAACTCATCTAGCCTACCAAACTAGGCCTGTCAGCACCTTGGGGCTTATTATAAATCTTCCTTCATATCCTAAGTGACACATAATTTTTCATTTTTGTATATTCATTTATGATGCAAATGAAGGTTATATTTAGATTCAGAAGGCAATTCCGGGAAGGCTATATAGCCTATTTGCACGTTAGGGGGGTGAGTCTACAGGCAATCCCTTTCCGAGATAGCCCAAAGTAGCTAAAGTAGAATTATACCTTTAATACTAGCGATAAGCTTCAAAATGACCAGATCCTGCTTTATTTACCGTAGGCTGGGGTAAGCATACTTCATACTTGGCCTTAATCGTGGCGTTCTTTTAAAATTTCAAATATAATGCCAACGAACAGACTAATCGCTAAGTTATAAACCTTTCGAAAAAACATTAATGTAAAAACCAAGAGAATATTTTTTTCGTGTTTATGTTTTTTTGGTAGTAAAGTGCAAACAAAATCAGCATTTTTTAGAGGGTTGGGTGCTTTGAAAGAGACACTTGATTGAAATATACTAGTAAGGGGTCCCAGTGGACAGAAAAAGTTGATGACATGTTAACACAGCGAGTGAGACTCAAGCTGCTCAAACAATAGTGGCAATTTAAAGGATTGGAAGTTTTTCAAATCCCATATCTTGTTAATCCATCTAAGACGTTTCATTTTATTTAAAGACTTTGCACAGACTGCATCAACCTTTATCGACTCCGTCTGAGCCATGGGCCAAGACTTAGATGAGTATAACATAAAGTTACTGCTTTTGTGCTATCCTGAAGCTGTTGATCTATGATTTCTGAAATATTATTCTCGGAATGCAGCATTTTCATTTGATTAGCCAATCAAACCGAGGTAAATGAACCGCCTATCTACCTTAAAATTTTTACCGTTGGTTTTAATATTGTTGAGGAGGTTGTCCTCAGGTATTATTTTGGTCTTACAATAGTTCAATTTTAGATTAAGCTTTTTTGGAGCATTCGCTAGTCTTTTCAATGTATTTTTCTGCTCACCAAGACTTTCACATATCAGTGGCACATCGTCAGCAAAAGCAACATTCGACATAAGTTTTTAAGCACATCCAATCCCAAAAAGATTCGCCAGTAATATTTTGTGACGAACGTGATCCATGACGAAGCTGAAAAATTCAAATGCATTAACCAAGGCTGTTTTTTTTTCAATTTGGGGGGGGAGGGTACATAAAAAATTAAAGACAAATAAAAATTACTTATTTTTATTTATAGTTACGTTTTTACGAGTCGGACACACATGTCGGAGGAGGGGGGAATTTTTTTGATGCTCTAGAGTTTTCCATACCAGCTGTCTAATTGTATGGATTTGCTCAATAGCGGACAAACTGGATTTTCTCTGAACCCACCTTTCTCTGGAAGAGAATGGGACAAAGGCAGCTCGTTGCTATCTTAATGAACTACACCTCATGAAAAGTTTTTCAGGTACTGAAATTCAAACTCATGGAAATATTTATGAATTGAAAAGCTAGCTGGTGTGCTATGACTTTGACATTTAAAATACATATTTCTTTGCTTGTCTGCAGTCATGATCTTTTAGCACATGCTTCGTAAATTGGATTCACAGAATCTCCTTAATAGGCTTAAATGCTATTAGCCTGTATATCTGCTAAAAATACCCTTTTTAAAACTTAGAGGCGCATCGTGTTTCTATAACATTCAACGAGGACCAACTAATATTCAGTGAACCAAAGGAATAACCTTCCGCTGTTTCTTATTTGAAGTCTAGTAAAGAAAAAACGACAAGAAATTAAAGCGTTAACTCTATTCCTGTTAAAATTAGTTTCAGTTCTTTGTGTGTGTGACTGGATTATCAATTCTAATTTGTGTTTGTTTTGGGTTTCATTGACCTATTTAAAGTGATTTTTGTTCGCTTTACGCTTGAGATATTATTTGGTTTCATTAGTAGTGTTGGTTTAATATATCTAGGCAATTTTCTTTAGAAAACTTCTTTTTTAACAAAAGTTTTTTTTTTAAATTGAGTACCTTTAACAAAAATTGAAAAGATTGGTTTTGACAGGGGTGGATCTAGAGCAAAATCTGGGGGGAGGGGTGCTAATGAACAAAATCTTAATGTAAGAAGGGTGACAATAATCGACTAAATTGATAATTTATTATAAAAACGGAGTGAAAAAAAATAAAAAATAAACAAGTAATAGGGACACCAGATAAAATCTTTGGGGCACTTTCTGGATCCTCTAGAGGGTTTTGAACCTACTAGTTCTGAAACCACTACAAAGAGACATAGTTGATAATGAAAAGAAGGAATTTATATAACTAAAGAATCAAAACGATACTGCAATACTGACTAATTAAATCGTTTTTAGAAGTGTGCAGCGTAATAACTGGTTTAAGTAAAACCGCCACGTGACAATACTTTGAAGCACTACCCTTATTCTAAACGTCCATTTTGGTTTGAGTTTAAATCATCGTTTCCCGTGGTTGCACAGTGCACGATAGTACGTAAAAATAAACCCCTCCACATTCACTTATTGCTAGTTTAAGCAACATGATTTTCTTGGAACTTATTTTCAAACCTATTCTTATATCCTGAACTTTTAAAACCTTCAAAAATCATTTACTTTGCTTAAATTTTCAGTTTAGACGCTCGAATCATTAGCATAACCTAAGTATTGGATAATTATAAATTTGTTCTTTGATTTCAAGCTTTTTCATAGCCTTTGCCTTGTTACTTAGGACAAACTCTATCGATATTACCCGTGGTAAAACGCAACCAAACCAAATGAAATACAAAACCAGTAACTAACCTTATTTCGTGCAGCATGTTTTTGTCTTACACGGTTATAGTTTTTAACTTCGTACCACACACGGATAGCAATTTCGCTAACGCTCTTTTGTATCGGCTGATTCAAACACTTGCTCAAAGTCTATTAAGCTGAGGAAAAAAGGGTTCTGATGACCCAAGGAATTCTCAACTATTAATTTAAGGGTGAACATTTTTACGAAGCCTTTCCAAAAACCATGTTGTTTTTCCCTTAAGCTAAACTCCTAGATCTAAAACTTATCATCAAACTAAGTAATTTGCTCCCTATGGAAAGTCAGATAACTCCTCTGTAATTATCTAACTCTTATCAAACTTAGTTAGCCCAACATAAGGCTAGTTAAAGTTTTCACGAAATTGCTATTTTCTTCCCCTTTGAAGAATCCGTTCTCAAACAGCTCAAAATGTCCTCTCTCCGCGAGTACTGATACCAACTTATCCTCAAGTTTGGAAAGCTACTACTGGCGATTCAGAAGCATTGTTTAGTTTTTGCCACCTACTTCTTCAAAGCGTTTGCCTACCCAAAGCAAGAATAAAATTGGACCGTTAAGATGACGCAACAATCGGTTTTCGGACTTTTGTTCCTGTTTGACAGTGCATTTGATTGTTCTTGTTTTTTTTTTCACTGTAAAATTTATTGATTTTGCAAGAAAAGTGTAATTTATGCAATTTAGTTACGTCCTAGGCCAAAATTGTGAAACTTATTTTTATTAAATGGCCCTTGACTTTATCTCAAAGACCGGTCAAAAGTGGTCTTAAAGTAAACTTAAAAGTTAAATAAATTAACAACAGGGATATTATGTATGTACCAATAATACATAAGTCACAATCAGATTTTACAAATACCAAGACTTAGCAACAATTATTTTCAGTCAGTCAGATTCTTCATAGAATTTTTCAACTGACTCAAATATTCACCAAAAAATCCTCATTGACTTAAATAACCGATAGTTGTATCTCGATATTATTAAAATCTCATTGTGAATGAAGCACACAATTCTTCTAATTCTAAGCATAGAATATAACTGAAGTTTAATCACTGCTGGTCGCTAATCATATTTTTAAAGAAGTATATTTTGAGCCCCGCTTGCCCAACAATGTACAAACTTTTATTTCACCTCCTACCTTCCGGTATTTGTATACAACTTGTCACACTAATGCAATTTGCGACTTTACTTATTGTTTTTATCTTCATTACAATTTAAAACTCCTCTACTGTCGATTTAGTTTATAACTAAGACGGTCAAAAGTGGCGTTAAAAGGATAGTTAAGTAAAATTAGGATGAGAAAGAAACTGCTAATATACCCATGACCTACTCGAGTACACTATAAATTTGTTCCTACAACTGTAAATAGAATTTATCTGAATCACAACTGTATTCATCAGTCGATTCTACCAGGGACATAAGTAGGTCTACTTATTACAACCCTAATTTTTACCATCTACACTTATCGAGTTAATTATTCTTATTATTACACTGGAAAAAATGTCAAGTGTCGCCAAATGCTCTTTGGCATGACCAACTTCTAAGAGTGGAAAATGACACTAGTGTCAAGGAAATGAATCATCAAACACCATCTAGCATTTGATGTTTTATCAAACACGGTAATTATAATTTTTTTTAGAAATTAAATCAGACATATGCTATATTACATTAATTTTGCCTTGAAATTGCACTAAAAATGCTGAGAAGCCCTAAACATTGACTCCAGCGCCACTTTCCACTTTTATGGGTAACCCATAGACAAGCCCCCCCATTTTTTTTTTTTGACTCGTTAAAACATAACAAGAATGCATACAAACAAATTTTTGATATGTTGTAAAAAAATCATAACCCCCTCCCCTCACGATAAAAATACCCCCCCCCCCCGAACAAAAATACAGGCCTTTCCCTTGTACACGAGTCTTTGCCAACTCCTTTACATATTGCTGTGGATGCGCTTTGGAACAATTTTTTTTTAATTAGTTAGAATGAGTGAAAATCCTCTTTTTTATTCATTTTTAGCACACATTTTAAAACGTTTATGCCAAGAAGATATTCTGCCGATTTTTTTTTGATTTTTTTAATTTTTTTTTTTTGTTGCTTGAATTTTCCACAGTGTTTAGCTTTAGAATAGAAAGTGAAATACTCTTTGTGAGTCGAATCACTAAATAAATTCATTCATTCATTCATATGGTTTAAAATTCAGAGAAATAGAGAAAAAGGGAAGGAGAGGAAGAGAAAGATAAAAATACAGACAAGCAGACGAGTGAAGATGTGATACAGAGAAAAGGAGAGAGAGAAAATGTGAGGGAAATACATCTTGATAAAAATCATACCAATGAAAGACAGGTATTTTTTAGAGCCAAATGTTCGATTTTTTAATGTTCATTTAAATTTTATAAACGTCTAAATGAGCTATTATTACTTTCTTGCATTCAATTTTTTAAGGTCTGTAAGCTTACTAGGTCCTTAATTCTTCAATGCCTTCTGGTACAATCAATCCTAACGATAAACTTAGTTGATTTCAGAAATGATACGCTTGCTATTTAGTTTGTAGTCTTTGGTTTTCCTTCTTTTATTCGTGCGTTTCTCTTTTTTACTTTGCTATACTTATTTTCTTTTATTTCTCGTTTCAACTTAAATTTATTGTAGAAATATCGGGTTTCCGGTAGAGCCAAAAATAAAGGATCTATGTATACATTTATCAGCAATTATTTTGAATAAAGCCTCGTCTTAATTGACATCATTCACCCTGTCAGCAGCATTTTATTGGAAGTGTATCATTTTCGGAGAGCTGGATGTTATTGAATAATTTGTAAAAATTCCTTAGGCTACGGCTGGCTGTACAATCAAAGCCGATCTTGCTAGTGGCAAAGAGAATGGCGTAAATCAAGACAAGCCTTAAGCTGATGGTTCATTCAGTGAAGGATAGAGAGAGAGAGAGAGTAGAGAAGGAGAATAAAAACAATTCTGGGTCTAAAATGAATTCAAGACAATGAGAGACATTATCATTTATTTATAAACTTTTCTTTCCTTGCGACCAAATACTGCGCAAAACAAAAAGACAAGAGAAAACTGTACAATATCACTGCCAAGGAAATGGCGAATGTTCGATACGACCCAGCCTAGGAAACAAAAACTCCAGACTTAAAACAGTGAGACTGTATTCAATGTGACAAGTCCGTTACAATAAAAAAAACTTTTTTTTTGTCAATTTTTTTCACTTTGACTACCTCAAACCACCTAGCATTGAAAACCCTAGATGGTTAGAGCTCCTTCAAAAGAACAAGAAAGAAAAGAGGAATACTCCTTGGAGGAAACAACATAATTTTCCTTTGTATCATAATAATCACAAGAACTATTACGACCCAGTAGCTTAATCGTGCTTGGAACAACAGATGTTGACAGAATTAAAAAAAAAAACAAATTAAGTGTGCGACCATAATGAGGTCAGCCGAGGTGATGACTTCAATTCAGATCCCTGTCTTCTAAGTACTTGTATTCAAACGTGAAGCCTTCTTTTTTCCTTTGACCCCACTTTTCATAGTCGAAATAAATGTACGTGCCCTGGAAATAAAAGAAAAATAGTGAGAAAATAATGAATAAAAGAAAAAGAAATAATAAAAATAAATAAAAATAATAAAAAGAAATAATAAAATAAAAAAAGAAATAAGAAAAATTAATAAAAGAAATAATGAATAAAAGAAAAAGTAATGAGAAAAGGCAGCAATGAATGAAACAAAGTTAAGTAGCACAAAAATGGCACTCCTATATATAACGTGTATTATATTATACAATTATAGGGTAGGGATATGGCCCCCAGCACAGAGTACCGCCTGGAAGACAGCATACCGCATATATATATATGTATAATGCATAATATATATACGTATTATATAGTAATACCGCAAAATATATGTAACAATTCGAGCAATGTTTCAGATTTAAATTTTACGAATACGGATACTGAACTAACATTCATTCAGTGAATATCTCTCTTTGCACTATACAATTTTCAGCCGGATTAATTTTGACAAGTAAATTCTTTGATTTTTTTTCAATAAATTCAGAGTAGTGGCATCATTTTTGCGAGCGCTGTACAAAATTCGATGTGAATTATCTTGGGCGTTCGTTTATAAAATTTTTGGAAAATTACAAAAACATAAAAAAATATAAAAAAACATAACAAAAACATTATTGAATCTAAATCTGGTTAGGAAAAGCGGGAAGCGATCAAGACAAAGTTATTTAGAGGATTCAAGAGGATCCACAGAGTAAATACTTATTAAATCAAATACTAAAATGCACAGAGGAGTAAATAAAAGAAAACACAGAATAGACAAACAAAAAGTACAACATAAGAAGAAAAGAACACCGAAAAATGAACTTAAATTTAAAGAAAACTTCAACTGGGAAATTAAAACATGAAAACCTATTTAAATACTATTTAAACATGGATACAATTAAAACGAAATTCAATGGCACGTTCTGTACGTTTTATACACGTTCTCAACTAGGAGTTTTATTTATCATTCGGGGACAATTCTTTCGACATTGCATGTTTTTCTTGACCTTCCCCTTTGGTACAGGAATATTTATATCGCAAAAAACACAGGGTTTTCGATAATACGGAGAAAATGGACGAACTCTTGTTAGGGATACAAAAGCGATAAAAGGAATAATACTGGTTTTAAATTACCTGTTCATATTCTTCGGTAATAGTTTTAGGCTCTTCATGCCTTTGAAACCACATCATATATTTGGTATGAAAACGCCAGGACTGTTTCTTCAGCGCCCTCGCAGCTAAATACTGTGCCTTTGTCCCTTCCATATAATAGAATATAAAGAATAATGTTTCTGTTGGCAGTCTTTGAAAAAACTCCACTGTATCAGAGCCAGGAAGCATTGCCTAAAAGAAATTAACAACTTACAACGACAACTCCGCTGTATCAGACAACAGTTAAACTAACAGAATATAGATATATAACAGTAGCGATAAGTTTCTTCAGAAATGCGCAGACCAAAGCGCATAGAAATGGAAAATCCGTCTACGTCACATCAATAGTTTCAGTTCGGGTTTCCTAAGAGCCAGTCGTTATGCGCTAAACATTTGTCATTGCGCGTACGCAAAGGTGGAGTCATGAAGAGAGGTCTAGACTGATATGTGCCGAAAATCCTTAATGGAGAGTATAGGAGTTTTCGCTACTGTTAACATACTTATACTGTGTACACTAACAAATTTCACTCCATCAGAGCCAGGAAGCATTGCCTAAAAGATAATAACAATATGCACTGACAATTCTTACAAATAATTTTCAACACATACACTAACAAATCCACTGTATCAGATAGCACATACACTAACACAGCACAGATATACAACAATAGCGAAAAGTTTCTTCAGAAATGCCCATACCAAAGCGCATGGAAACGGAAAATCCGTCTGCGTCACATCAATAGTTTCAGTTCAGGTTTCCTAAGAGCCAGTCGTTATGCGCTAAACATTTGTCATAGCGCGTGCGCGAAGACAAATTAAATGAAAAAAAAACAAGTTTTTTTTTAACTGCAAGTAAGGAGCGACATTAAAATTTAAAACGAACAGGAAATATTCCATATATGGAAGGGGTTTTCCCCTCCTCAACGCCCCGCCATTTACGCTAAAGTTCGAGTCTTTGTCACAACTCTACTGTTTAAAACAATAAAAACCCTTTAGCGTAAAGAGCGAGGCGTTGAGGAGGGGACAGCCCCTTCATATGCGGAATAACTTTCTGAACGTTTTTGATTTCGGCTCACCGCACATGCATAAATAAAACGAAATGTAAATTCCGCCAATACCTCGCTCTTTACACTAAAGCTTGAATTTTGTCCCAAATCTTTAAGAATGATCCCCGAATCACAAAGGCCGTAGAATAAATAGTTGAAATTACTAGAAATATTTTAGCGTAAAGAGCAAGGAATTGTGGAGGAGACGAACCCCCTTATATGCGTAATATTTTATGTTCGTTTTTAATTTTAATGCTACTCATTACTTCCAGTTTAAAAAAAATGTATTTATTTTCTCATTGTTTTTTTAAATAATGCTAGAAAATCCTGCATTCCCTTCATGGAAATTCTCTTCCATCATGATAAATTCCTCCATGGATAGATCCTCCCACGTAACCCCATCCCCCGACTCAACCCCACCCCAAAGCGAAAAATTCCCCCTGAAAACATCTGTGCAATTCATAATAACCATTACTATATTTAAACAGTGGTCAAAGTTTGTAACTTGCAGCCCCTCCCCCAGGGACTGTGGGGGACAAAGTCGTCCCCAAAGGCATAGTTATTAAGTTTTCGACTAAACTAAAAAGAATGACCATCTCAAAATTTTGATCTGGTAACTTCGGGGAAAAAATGTGCGTGGGAGGGATCCTAGGTGTCCTCCAATTTTTTTGGTCAATTAAAAAGGGCACTAGAACTTTTAATTTCCGTTAGAATGAGCCCTCTTGCGACATTCTAGAACTACTGGGTCGATACAATCACCCCTGAAAAAAAAACAAAAAAACAAATAAACACACATCCGTGATCTGTCTTCTAGCAAAAAATAAAAAATCCTACATTTTTGTAGATAAGAGCTTGAAACTTCTACATTAGGGTTCTCTGATACGCTGAATCTGATGGTGTTATTTTCATTAAGGTTCTATTACTTTAGAGGGTGTTTCCCCCTATTTTCTAAAATAAGGCAAATTTTCTCAGGCTCGTAACTTTTGATGGGTAAGACTAAACTTAATGAAGCTTATATATTTAAAATCAGTATTAAAATGCAATTCTTTTGTTCGTTTCTACAAACTGTTTGATTTGAAATTAAACAGAGTGGAAGAAAAAACTTGAGGGGAGGAGAGGGAGGAGTGAACTATAATATATGTGGAGATTTAGGAGATCTAAACTTCAAAGTTTACTATATGAAAAAACTGGAGGGGAGGAGTGAACTACAATGTATGTGGATATTTAGGAGATAGAAACTTCAAAGTTTGCTATATGAAAAAACCTGAGAGGGGAGGGGGGCTAAGAAGGTGGAGCGAACTACAATATATGCGGAGATTTAGAAGATCTAAACTTCAAAGTTTGATACATGAAAAAACTTAAGAAGAGGAGAGGAAGGAGTCAACTATAATGTATGTGGAGATTTAGGAGATCTAAACTTCAAAGTTTGCTATATGGTTAGTTTCAGCCAGATTTGGACTTTCATAAGAAAAGTAACGTGTTCTTAATATCCACCCATTTTAACTTTAAACGTAAGTACTTTTGCCAAAATTCAGGGAGGTTACCATCCTCTTCAGCAAACACATTATATGGACTTTCATTTTTTATGTTAAGAATCTTTCATAAAAAGTCTTAAGAACAAATATCTTATATAGGGATCAGGCAACATTGCCAGAAAGAAGTCACAACACAATATATCATCACCAAACACTAACAGTTTTTTTTTTTTACACAAACACTAATCACTAACATACACCAATTTTCTATAATCCCTAGTTTAATACGATCCAGCAGTTATGTATCTGGGTTTTCATAAAAGAATCAAATGGTTATAAGTACTTCGGACTAAAGCACAAGTTTAATAGCGAAAGGAATAGAGCACTCGGTTCTTTGTTTTGTTTTTTTTTGGGGGGAGGAGGAGGAGGGGATATAAATGTTAAATATCTATAGATATAACAATAAAGGCACATTTACTCTGGTACATTTCAACAATATCATTCTATCCTTAAATAAGTATCTTTTTCAGGTCTTCCTCAAGCCATATTTTATTATAGTGGAAGATAAAATTTTAGACCTTTTATACAATGCATAACGTCTTATAATGTAAAGTTTTTTAGACCTTTTATACAATGCATAACGTCATAACAATGCTACCATGCATCTTTTCCGCTTTTAAATTTATTTGAATGTGATGCCATGTCCCCGATGATGAAAGTTCCATGTCCCCGCCCATAACCCATCAAAATACTGCCACGCCCAACTGGTGGAGTCTGCCTCCAACTAGTGGAGCCTGGACCAACTGGTGGCGCCCAAAGTTGGGAATCACGGTTTTAGATGCTTAACATTTGAATAATTTGATCCCACTCCTTAACAGGCTATGGAGCCTTTATGGAGATAAGTGTATTTATTTATTGAATGATTTTTGTTCTATGTTTGAAATATACCTATCTATACATCTATTAAAATATGTCTGAATCCTCTGTTTTGAAATCAGCTATTTGAATAATTTTGCACCCTCAAAATACTGCCACGTCCAACTGGTGGAGCCTGCGTCCAAAGTTGGGAATCACGGTTTTAGATGCTTAATATTTGAAGATGTTGATCCCACTCCTCAACAGGCTACGAAGCCTTTATGGAGATAAGTGGATTTATTTATTGAATGATTTTTGTTCTATGTTTGAAATATACCTATCTATACTTTTGTTCTATGTTTGAAATATACCTATCTATACATCTATTAAAATATGTCTGAATCCTCTGTTTTGAAATCAGCTATTTGAATAATTTTGCACCATCAAAATACTGCCACGCCCAACTGGTGGAGACTGCGTCCAACTGGTTGAGCCTGCGACCAAAGTTGGGAATCACGGTTTTAGATGCTTAATATTTGAAGATGTTCATCCCACTCCTCAACAGGCTATGGAGCCTTTATGGAGATAAGCGGATTTATTTATTTAATGATTTCTGTTGTATGTTTGAAATAAACCTATCTATACATCTATTAAAATACGTCTCTGAGTACTCTGTTTTGAAATCAGCTATTTGAATAATTGTGCACCCTTTCCGCTCAGGCTACGCGCATTATGTTGTCCTAGGAGGTATTTCTAGATTTTTTTTTTCAATGAAAATTTTTTTTTCTAGCATTGAGCCGTAATTTGATTTTTTTTTTTTTTTTTTTTTTTTTTTTTTTTTTTTTTTTTTTTTTTTTTTTTTTTTTTAGCTTCAATTGGTAACTCCTTGTTGGCTAAACTTACTTAAGTCAGGGTTTCATATAAAAAAAAACTTCAAATGGGTTTTTGTACCAAGCTGGTAAACGCAATAAATATTTTGCGAAACGTAAAAACAACGAACTGAGCGGAAAGTGGGAGGTAGAATGAGATAGCCCACACCAGGTATTGGAGAAGTCTGGTGTACTGAAGATGCAGTTTTTCATTGTCGCTTGTCATCTAACTATGAAATGTGGACTTTTTCTTGATGTCGTGGCATAATCATGAGTTCGATACAACCACACTGGGAAAAATGCGAAGTTCCGTGAAGTTGTGAGACACAACTAAGGTTATGAGAATATGGTATCACGTGAGAAGTAAAAACTATCCTAGACTTAGGATATGCTGGCAATTTGAGTGACCTAGATAAAATAATACCAAAATTAATGAAATTTTGGAAGTTTTAAGAAAAGAATACTTTAACAACAAAAAAGATTGTACCTTCACACCATCACAAAAGAATAAAACAATAAAACAGCTAAACGGACACCGCCTTTTTCATCTTAATACGCTTAGCCTTAAATGTAGTTACGATAGAATTAGTAGTTGTAGTAAATACACAGATTTAATAGATAAATTTTAATAAATATATTACAAAGTCATGGACAAAACCTTTTTTTATGGGAGATCTAAAATGACGTCATTTGTTATTTAACACAAATAATAAAATAATATTGACTATTCTGAATCAAGAAATGAGAATTAACTTCAAAGTAGCATATGATGATCAAGGTTATTAGTAGACTTGAATATTTTTAGTCTTGGCAGATCAGCCGAACGCCATAAAAGTTAACGCCATTTCGTATGATGGGATGGATTAAAAATACCAACAACAAAACACAAGAATAGAACAAACAGTTGGCGCAAAAAATCATATAATCTAAATGTTTTGTGGAAGGAGTGTGGAACCGAAGGACTCACATCCCCTAAATAATTGGCAAAGCCTTTATTTAGGGACTTTTGCAATAAGAAAATATAATCACCTGTGGGTAATAAGGAGGCGTGTGACAAGGATTCCTAGGTAGATAATGCCGCAGCCTTTCCGAATCCGAGGGATGAGGCAGATGGAAGTACGCACTTTCGAGCATTTGATATTGGTACTGGTGTTCTTTCTGTAGAGGAACGGGCCCAAGCGGCGAAACACCCAATAAAGGTGGAATATGTGCAACACGAGTGGCACTCGGCTCAGTTGTACTATTTCGGTTGAAAAATGCGGCTGAAACAACAACAACAATTATCATGTGGTTGTTTACAATAACAACCTAACGGTGATGTCATTTTGCTTATCAATTAACTGATTAAAATAAACTATGGGAAAATCAACAAAGAATGTACATCGCAATGCCAAGCAAAGAAGTTATATTACTTTTATATCATTAAAACTTAAGAAAGGAAAAATTAAGCAGGACAGATTCCAAAATTTTTGTTTGGAGAGGGGATGAGGGTTAACAAAAAGAACTTTAGCAAAAACCTATTTGTATGCATTTTCGTTACTTTTTTACGAGTTAGTAAAATGTTCGTCGGAGGGGGCGCTACGACCCCCTTCCACCTTCCCCCCCACCCCACCCCAGGACATGACCATGCTGCGTAGTCTATTTTAGTGAGACCTTGAACTTCTTGGTTATAACGAGATGTCCAAAATAATTATTACAGCCCAGTACGAGAGTACCAACCTAGTGCGCAGAAAATCATGGTTCCAAGTTCCATCGATGGTTAATTCAACCGAAGAACTTACTATAATCCGTAAATCGACAATTTTTATCTTTTTTCGTTTTAGATATGGTGAGAACGAATATTTTAAAAAGAAATCTGTTCATTTACAAACTAATAGACTTCTAGCTGACCTGGTCACTGTCTACTAGACAGTACGTAATCAGTATTCTACACACTTGAGCTTCTTTTTTGGATGTTTTTTATTTACAGAATATTATGTTTGTCTTTCCTTAATTTCAGAACTGAAAAGCCTTCTTTAATAAAACGACATCAGGACTCTTTCTTTTTCAACCATCTTTCTTACTTTTAAATTCGCAACACAATACAAATAAAAACTACATAACTGCATATGGAGGTATTAGTCATTAAAAATAACTGACTTCTCTTCATTTTTTAAGATACATATGGCTGTGTAGGTTTCCACTTAACCGATTAAATAAACAAATTTCATTTCCACTGTCCTTGGTACTTTAATAGGACCTGAAATAAGAGTGGTTACTTTTTTTTTTTACTTTATGCTAGTGTTAATTCTATTTCATCTTTATTTTAATACGTATTGTTTGACTTAGGGTATTATTTATGGTTCCTTTAGTGCTCTACTATGGAGTTGTATGGCCCATAACAAGCAAAGCTTCTTGGACCGAATAACTTTTTTGCTTTTGTAATAGTGTTTTAGTATTGATAGAATGATTGATTGATTGCTTTTCGTTACAGGCATAGGAAAATTTCGGAATCCTCTCACCAAAATAGGAAAATCTGATTCCCCAGTTTTTTGAAATTGTGAGACAGCTCTGGAAGCTGTCTCTGGAACCTGTATATAATAGAATAATTAAACACCAGCGGAGACTAAATAGGAGGTGGGGATAAAATATGGCATTAAAACGGGGATCAGGCACCCGCCGGGTTGGGAACAATTACTTGTTGGTGATGTTCAATGAAGTGAATGTTAAGCCGAGGACATAATTAGGGAAGATAATGTCCAACAGCTAGCAAAATATATGATGAGGATGGAAAAATTAAATATTAGGTTGCTTTACCCTTAACTAATTGTTGTTTGTTTTTTGTTTATTTTTTTAGGGGGAGGGGGTCAATGGGCCTTTGTAGGCTGAAAATTAACTTGGACTGGTGAGTCTACCCATAAGACTAATAATTTGAAGCCTCGGGAGGGCGGGCACAGGAGTTTAGGAGGAATTACAACCTATATCGATACGAAGAGAACAAACTGAAAGATGTCGGCCAAAAATATGTTTCTCTTCTATCTAGCCCCCCCCCCCCCCCCTCCAAAACAAAAAAGCATTCAGGCGAAACAGATATTGGAATTCAGTTAGTATATACGTGATTTAATAAGGCCTGGTGAATAGTGTTATTTCCACTTGAACAGTTTCCCCCTCCCCCAGGGTCGGACATATCTACACCTATAAGAGTAATTAAAACAAACTTGATTTAGTTTGTTCAGTTGACTAAGCCTTTTCTCCTTGCACATTTTTGCTCTGACAAACCATCTTCCACCCAAAGGCTGGAGCAATCTGCTCCTATGGAAGAAATTAAGTAAAAATTAAATAAATTAAATCAAGTAAATAGATGGGGTAATTCTATTAAAATTTAGTTTAGTTTTTTTTACCACTATTCTTCTTTTTCTTGCTCTATTTCTCCTTATTATCAAATTTATTAAATCACCTGTCGGACAGTCTGACTTCTTTAGCTCAGACTCCTTAGGGATTATCTCTATTTGTAGCCTATTTTGTTGATGGCACTCAAAATTAAGATGACACCACAAAGAATAAAAAACAAAAAAGAAGAAAATGAAAAAAGGATTTTCTAAGGCCAAGGAAAATACGGGATGAAACAAAACGGGTAGGGAGTACAACCGCTTCCCTTCTTCAATAATATTAAAAAGAGTTTCAAAGAGTCCAGTTCATATTTTCTGAGCCAAAATGCGAACGTTTTGGCCCAGATAAAAATATAGAGACAATGACAAACAACGTGGAGACCAAGATGAACGAGAACCCAAATTGGAAGAATTAAAAAACCTAACAACAGAAAAAAAGAAGATAAAATCAAAATTAAACAAATTAAAAACCGATAGCAATTAAAAAAGCTAGCCGCTCACCCAGAATCCAACGATTAACAATAAATAACGCTCTCATTACGAAACTAGACAAGCTCCTTATTGAGGAAGAAAAAAAAGGAGAAATATTTTAATCCACAAATATCCATTTTGTCTCATCCAGAATTTTCGTTGGTCTTATAAAGCCCCATTCTCCTCTTTCTCCTCTTATGTTTCTTATTCTTTGCGACAGCAAGCCTTACGAAATTATTTCAAAATGACATATGTGTCAAATTGAGATCCATTATAAAGACTCAAAGACTCATTATCATTACCAGGCTCTATTAAAACTGTCTTACCATTTGCAGAGTCAATTGAAGGTATGCTGATTCCTGTTTTCCCGGCTTTGTCCACTACTTCCTGTGCTATCGACTTCAAAGATGACATGGCATCACTTATCACCTAAAAAGGAAGGAATGGGTCTAAACATAGACAAACATTCTAAAGACCCTAACAAGAAATCATAAGATTTTTCCAGCATGTCTATTCTCCCCCCCCCCGTCCTTAGTCCTTAAAATGGGCTAATAATAAAATAACTAGGCGCATACACATAAGTCATAGAAGCTGAGAAAGGCAGAGCTGTACATACCTTGAATGAGTGTCACCTTGGTATACAGACCCAATTAGAGTATACAAACCCAATTGGAAATCATAAAATTTTGCCAGCATGTCTATTCCCCCCCCCCCACCTCCTCTGTCCTAAAAATAGGCTAATAATAAAAAAAACTAGGGGCATACACACAATGTCATAGAAACTGAGAAAGGGAGATCTGGGCATACCTTGAATGAGTGTCACCTTAGCATACAAACCCAATTATACCCCATAAATAGCGAAAAAACAAAATACAACTTCAAAACCAAATGAGCTGTGCTTCCATTTCTGCTTACCATAGAGTAAGCAATCGCTTATATAATTAAACAATTAATTAAATATTTTTTAAAACGATTTTTTAACTCAAAATCAAGACCGTATCCAGGGAAAGGGGGAAGGGTGTCTGACCCCCCCCCCCCCGAAATGTTTGTCCGACTCGTAAAAATGTAACAAAAATGAATATAAACAAATTTTTTATGCGTTTATTGTTTTGAAATCCCCACCAAAGAAAAAAAACTTTTGTAACCCCCCCCCCGGAAAAAATCCTGGATACGACCCAGTTTAAACTATTTTTAAACTCTGATAGTCAAAGAAACTTTCAAGAAACTGTCAAAGGTAAAGTAAGGTCAAAGAGAGGTTCAGAGAAACTTTCAGGATTTGATCTTTGTTTTTGTTTAGTTGACTCCTGCAAATTTCATTTAACTGGCTCTACTTCTTTCTTTAAAATGGAAAATTCCCCCAACCACCTAAATGAAGGGATGAATAATGCTTTAGCTTTTTTCTCTCCCTTTTTTCTATAGGTTTGCAATGATGGCTATCGCAACATAGTGGAAACACAGCTTCATGCTTAAGGTTTTTCCCTATTGACATCATTGACATTATTGACTGCTGACATTATCTGGTAATGACAGGATTTCAAATCTGTTTTACATCTCCAACTTAAAGGCTCTAATTCCAACTAGGTCTGAGGGAGCCTATTCCTATTTCATTCTATTTCTGTTTCTATTGCTTTTCAGTTTAAGGCAGACTTTTGCTGCCATCAGGGTGTGGTCTGGGTAGATAATTTGAACTTTCATATCAAGCATGCTTGTTCTCCACTCCTTGCTTAATAAACAATGGTCGATCTGGTTTCGGGAGTGACCGTTAGGATATGTTTAAAAACATTTCTCCATATGCTTAAGAGGAAAGAAGGTGCCTCCTATCACAAGGTCACTGAGGAGTGCGATGATTACCAGTAGTTTTCCATTTTCGTTTCGCTGGCCAGGCCATAAGATGAGGGTTGCGAAGTCAATCAGTAGTTTTCCATTTTCGTTTCGCTAGCCAGACCATAAGACGAGGAGTGCAAAGTTGATTAGTATTTCTCCATTTTCGTTTCGTAGCCAGACCATTAGACGAGGAGTGCGAAGTTAGTCAGTAGTTCTCCATTTTCGCTTCGCTGGCCTGGCCATTAAAGATTTTAATACATTTGCATCGCTAACATTGTCGAACTATACTAAAAATTCAAAAGAATAAAATGTCCAAATTTCCACATCAAAGCACAGGTTTGTTTCTATTAACAGTCTTTTCTTTCAAAGCTAGAAAATGGGATGTGAATTCACAAACTTTACGTCCCTCCCCCTCTTCGCGATAAAAGACCAATCTTGTATGAATATATTTTTCTGCTCCTCGAGATTTTTTAAAAGACAGAATCGCATAGGAGTAATACAAGCAATATAAATACAAAATAAGCAATGTAACCAAACATAAAATAAGCAATATAAAAAGTTACTATAACCTGGAAAGATATCGCGAAGTAGGATGACAACTAGTCGATAAATAAATAAAGAGAATATTAAAATAAACGAGGTAAACAAAGAAACAAATAAATCAAATAAATATAAAGTAAGCAAACCAAATGCATAAATTAAAGGAAGTAGAATAATGAGAACAAACAAACGAATAAAATAAATGAGCGAAAATAGGCAGCCTAAACATGAATGAAAGAAGAACATTGCAAGATGACTTAAATAAAAAGCAAATTTGGAGTATATACCTGCCCTTTGGGACCTGGCCCATTCACCATTGGCATAGACGTTGGCACTCCTCCAGGAAGCGACCTCAGGGTGGCTAACGACATATGGAGCAAACCTGAAGTATCCCCTGTGCTCTGTTGAGATAACGAAGATAAAGTACCAGGTGTTGTTGAAGGGGTGGGCGGACTCACAGGATGTGGCAGAGGGGACGATGATGGAGCAGAACTAACTGTACTGAGTGGAGCTGAGCCAGAGTCAAGTGACAGTGAGTTGACAAGTTTTTGTTGAGTTATGTTAGTGTTCGTTGCCGAAACGGGATGAACTGCTTGTAGCTGCACTGTTGATAATGGAGTCGTTGATGGCTGCAAATAAAAAATAGATAAAAAAAATAATAAAAAATTATAAAATAAAAATAAATAGAAAAAATAGATGGCTGCAAATAAAAAATATCTGCAGAAAAAAAAGGTTTCCATTAATATCTTACATTGTTTTTTAAACCCTCGGCATAATGTTTGTCAAACAGACCCAGCCAATTCAGGAGAATGTTTGGGTATTTTCACCCCCCCCCCCCAAAAGAACCTATTTCACCCACACCCCCTCTAAAACAGAATTTAATAAATAAAAATATAGAGAAAAGCGGGTTTAATATTTAAACAAAGCAATGGAACAAAACAGAAAAAAAACTTTAAACAAATAAAGATACGAATATTTTGACTCCTCTCCCATGAGCCTTGATCAACGCACCGCACCTTAGTTTGCAAACAAAAATATCCAACCAATATATAATACATAAATTTCCTTGACATGTTGCCATATGTAACCTTAGATTTTTTTTTATAGTTCAATATATTTTAACTTTGCAATTTAAATCATGGGTCATAACCAAGAGCATATGTATTTTTTTTTTTTTTTAGATAAATATAGTATTTCATTTTTTGCTACATCTCATTACCAAATTAATATTATACGAAAGACAATTTGTTTGTCCTTTTCGCACTGCTTATTCAGCACAGTAAAAGTATATATATACATGAACAGTAGCGAAAAGTCCTATACTCTCCATTAAAGAATTTTGAAACACATAAATCAAAACCTCTCTTCATGACTCCGCCTCTTCCCGTACGCGCAATGACATATGTTTAGCACATTATGACAGGAATGATCTGATCAAGTGCCAAGTAGCAACTGAAACTATTGCTCTGGTGGCCTAGGAACTTCCCATTCAGCGTGGTATGACCTGTGTCATTTTTCTAGAAACTTTTCGTGACTGTTCGTCTATTTAATACTGTGTAATTCAGATTATTTGCAGTGAATGCAGCGAATATTCGAAATTATTAAGATATAAGTTTTATTTATTTTTCTTTTTCCCTTATATGTTGTGTTTAATCTAGCTTAACTCAATTTTTTCGTTGATAAAAGCTCGCGTATATGAAGTTGAAATATTCGGATTTTTATTATTAAAACTTCGTTTTTGTTTTCTTGTTTTTGTTTGCCTGCTTCGTTTAAATTTTGTAGCCGTTTTCCTCTCCACATTTTCATTTAACCCTTTTATTCCTCTCTACATTTTCAATTATCAAATTCTGCATAAAGAAAGGCAAAGATGTGGTCTAAGAAATTATTTACGCATGCCCTAAAAAATTATCTGAGCCAGAGTCAAGAGACAATGAAGCAAGGTTGCCACCCAGTGAGAAAAAATCACTAGAATTTAGTGATAAATCACAAGGGGAGGGGTAACCCTGCGGTGAAGTGACAAGACTTTGCTGAGTTATGATGGTATTTGTTACCAAAACGGGAGGAGCTTTGTAACCACACTGTTGATAATAGAGCGGTTGATTTTTGTAAATAACAAATGAACACGTAAATACATTTCGTCACTGGTACGGCCAAGGCCATGTCTGATATTTTCAAAAAGTCTGAGGTAATTGTGAAAAACTATTTGACAAGCTGTTCTCAAAGGGAAGATCAGCATGATAATGTATATTTTGAGAATTTAAGTGTTATTGAACACATATTGCCCTGCTGATTCCCCCTTTGAATGCAGTTCAGTCAACAGTTTTTGGCAATTATTTTAGAAGCTCAAAAATGTCAGATAAGACCTTTAGACGTGACAGCAAAAATTTGTAGAATGTAATATTTTAAAAATATAATCAATTAATTCTATTTTTGCTAAGGTTTTCTTAACTCTTATATTTTAACTTATTCAAATTCCGTCGGCAAAAACATGAAAAGAACGGAATAACAAATTAAAAAAAAGAAGAAAAAAACAAAAAATTACATTTGCAATGCCAAAACAATGCAACAAGATGTAAATATAGTTCACATGGCTGTATCCAGGAGGGTTGCGGGGTTCGAACTTCCCGCATCCCCATTTTTGTCAAACACGTAAAAATACAACGAAATGCATACAAACAAATTTTGATGCACATTTTGAATATTCTTTACCCCCCCCTCCCGAATAAAATCCTGGATACGCCCTTGATAGTCCAGTATACAAAAAACTAACAACTTGATTATATTTCAAACAATAACGGTAAACCATGGGTGACCTACTTTTTAAGTTTTCACAAAGTTCTAAAACTGCGATTTTTAGATCTGACTATATCTGTTGATTATATAAAATATATTTATTAACTAATATTAAAATCTTGAACAAACGAAATAAGTTTTTTTTTTCAAATGAAAGTTAGGAACGTCATTAAAACTTACACGAAAAAAAATTATTCCGAGTATGAGGGACAAGGTCTTATCCAGGATTTTTGTTTGAAGGGGGGGGGGGGGATAATTCTTTTTTAATTAAAAATAAAAATGTCTTTTTCAAGTGATAAATATTAACTCTGAGATTTGATTCCCCCAAAAAAACATTGTATAGTAAAAAGTGGTACATATGGACCTCTGAGGTATTATTCGCCGAAAGTAACATTGTCTTTTAAATAGCGGCATATATTGACTCCTGAGATTTCATTCCCCAAAATAACGTTGTATATTTAAAAAGTGGTACATATTTAACAACTGATGTATTCCCCCAAAATAACATTGCATATCAAATAGTAGTACATATTGACACCTGAGGTATTTTTCCCCGAAAATAACGTTTTTTTCTATTAAAAAGTGGTAAATATTGACACCTGAGGTTTTATTCCCCGAAAATAACGTTGTAAATTCAACAGTGGTACATATAAACAGCTAAGGATTTAATTCCCAAAAATAACGCTGTATGCTCAATAGTGGCATATATTAACCCCTGAGATTTTAATACTCGAAAATAACGTTGTACATTAAATAGTAGTACTTATTGACACCTGAAGTTTTACTCCCCGACAATAACGTTGTATACTAAACACTTGACGGTCTATCTCCCATTTGAAAAAATAAAAATGTCCTTTTTTAAAGTGATAAATATTAACTCTGATATTTTATTCCCCCCAAAAAAACATTGTATAGTAACTGATGTATTATTCCACCAAAATAACGTTGCATATTAAATAGTAGTACATATTGACACCTGAGTGGTACGTCTATCTCCCAATTGACCAACTGATCTTGGAAAAATATAGCGGGAAACTATTTGGACAAGATTAGAATAAATCCAAAGCGAAAAAAAAACTAATTTAATTAGACTAATTTTATAAAAAAACTAGCTGTTGGGGGACGCTTCGCGCCCCCCGCGCGCGTAAGTCGTTACGCGCCATTGTAGTTGCGTCATTTATATATCCCCCTGTGCCCCCCGGCGTCCCCGTTGTAGTTGTGTCCCTGTGTCCCGGTCGTCATTTATATTTCCTGTGTCCCGGTCGTCATTTGTGTCCCGGTGTCCCAGTTTGTAATTTCTCTTTGAGTGTCCCGGTCGTCATTAATATTCCCTGTGTCGCGGTCTGTAATTTCTCTTCGAACAATCCCTGTATCCCGGTCGTCATTTATATATCCCCCCTGTGCCCCCGGCGTACCCGTTGTAGTTGTGTCCCTGTGTCCCGGTCGTCATTTATATTCCCTGTGTCCCGGTCTGTAATTTCATCAGTTGACAAATATGACGTCAGTCGACAAACAAGTTCATGACGACATACAGCTCAATCCTTATAATGACGTCAGTCGACAAACATGACGTCAGTCGACACACAAACATGACGTCACTCGACAGACAGACAGACAACTTATTTTTATATATATAGACAAAGGAATCTTAAGATCGAATAATAAATTACACCTAGGGAGCGGCCTAAGGCTTTTTGTGTCCTTGATAAGGGGTGAGCGCAGAAAAGTTTTTAATGGGGATACGTATCATATAATATAACACGCTAACCTAAAACATTATCCGTAGGCCGAAATGAAGTAGAAAGGGATTGCCAATATCGAGTTGATTACTTGTTTTTTATGGAAAATCTTTCCAAAAATGAGTCCTTTTAGAACACCTAATTTAACAGTAGAGCCTTCTGTAACACTTTTCGAGAAGCTATAAAAGAAAGGGCTATAAAAGGCACTTTTCTAGGGCTATAAAAAAGAAGGGTTGAGATGGCTAGGACACGTCCTAAGGATAAAGGATGAGATTGCCAAAGATCGTCCTTGTCGGCCAACGATCTAAGGTCAAACGAAAAGTAGGTCAACCTATATGGGGTGTTCGTAGGGATAGATTTAAAGAAAATGGAGCTTCTTGGGATGGTGTAAACAGGGAGACCTTGAGTAGATTGGGATGGGGGAGGGGCGGGCGTAGCTATGCTGGCCACAGACGGCTTGGTGCCGCAGTGACTTTGTTAGTGGTAATTGTAGCTTACTTGATTGTGATGAGTAAAATACTCTTATTCAAGATTGCCTTTATATATTTTATCTACATATCCATTACCTCTATTCTAGGCACGAGTAAAAGTAAAAAAGAAATAGAATGAAGTTGCCAGTCTCAAGTTTCGATTATTTGCTTTTTAAGAAAATCTTTAAAAAAAACACATCTTTTTCTTGGAACGCTACTTAATTGTGAAAAATTAAGTTGGGGAATCAAGTTAAAACTTAGATTACGGTTTAAACCTACATATTCAACAACTTGTTCTACTTAAAGAAATTGCTGTTCGATCTCCCATAATATTTGTTTATTCATTTCATAAGAAATTGCTCTTCAATCTCCAACTGTCTGCAATTATATTTTATTTATTTATTTTATAAGAAATTGCTCTTTTATCTCCAATTATATTTATTTACTTATTTTATAAGAAATTGCTCTTCTATCTCCAATTATATTTATTTATTTACATTATAATAATTTGCTCTTCTATCTCCAATTATATCTATTTTATATGAAATTTATTATTTAGTCTTTTTTTCCTAACATATTAATTGACCTAAATATCGTTGACCATAATTAACCTAAAACTAGAAAAAAAAAAGGAATTTCAATTCAAGTGCTATGAGATGAGAGTACTTCAATGCGATAATTTAAAGCCAGCTTTTAACCGTATAGTGGCACATCGGCACAGGATGGCAGCCCTGTAGTCTGCTTGGTAACACATGATCGAAGGTTCAAAAGCTACTACAGGACCCGGAACTATATGGATATGACGTATTCACGTTATATCCATGACGTCATATCACGTTGTATCGTTCCCAAATATTCAAACAAGAAGAAAACCATTTCTTCAATAAATGTACATGCCGAGCTTATAATCTGGCTCATTTAAGTCGTCAACTTACTCTTTGGGGTGTTTGGGATGATTGAGGCAGATTGCTGGCAACAATGGCAGCGGCTGTTAATCCTGACTGTTGGCTCACAATGCTTGCCATGGTTACTCCTTGACTTTGAGGTACTGGACCGTTCTCTATGTGACCGTTTGCTATACTTCCAAAAAAGCCTGAAAAAAAAAGAGACAATTATCAAATCTATCAATATAATTGGCTGTGTCGGCAATTTTCAGCCAATCACAAGTCATCAGCTTTGAATTGTCCAATATCATACAGCATGCATTTGAAAATATGCCCGTGAGGAGAATTGTAAATATAAGCTGGCAACAGTGACAGAGTAACTGGCTACAGTAACTCTGAAATACGCAGAAGAACAGGACAGCCTCTCATTATTGTTATTCTAAGGAAGAAGAGACATAAGTGGACATATTTAGGGCATGTACTCCGTATGAAAGAAAGCCACCTTCCTCAGTCTATAATTGGAAACCAGACAACAGAAGAAGAAGAAGTCGTCCAAGTAACACCTTGCAGCGTACTTTTGACCGAGATCTGAGGACGACTGAGACGTCAATAATACCTGAATAGGAAGACGTCATCGCTGCAGTACCGCTTCGGGACGTGTGGAGAGGGGGCGAGAATTTACAATTCAAAATTTATAAATAATATTGTTAAGTGCAGATAAAAATGTATAAAAATGATTTTGGGCTGGGCGGTCGAGTTAAAACTTTCTGGAAGCTTGTCTTTTTTTTTTTTGGGGGGGGATGTCAAGAGAGCCAATTATACGTTGTAGGGAAGGGAGCAAATTCTTCTTCCTCTATTTGTTTTATATGCATGTTGTCCCAAAAGTTCTTTGCCTAGTAAAGTCCATAATTATTAAATATATTTTTGTTTACGACTTTTTTGGTTTCAAAAAAGAAATATATAATACAAGGCCAGTCAAGGTGCAACTCTTAAAACAGTTTTATTCCCAACTAAGCAGCTACAAAATAAATGCCTTATCCAGAACCAACCAGTCCGATAAGGAAGCAGTACACTGAAGAAGCTCATTAACATCAAAGCGTCTATCATCAAAGGGTAAATCCAATCTCTGCATAAAAATACATTCAGCAGATAACAGACCTACAGGGCCAATAAATAGCAATATATTCTTGTATATAGAATCAACAAGGCCATTAGACGTATGGTCTCATATTTTGAAGAAACTTGTTGGGTTCCAAATTTGAAGAGTACTTCGTCAATGTCACACCGGAACTTCATATCTGCCAATCAAACGCTTCTCAGATAATTACCTAAAATCATTGGCTTGGTTATGCTAGAACGGATGATTAGCAGAAAAGTTTATGTCCCACCCCACTTCATCTTCCTGATCCTTCCATTCCTTTACTGATTCTCTCTTTGAGAACTGCTTAACAAACAGTTTGTGGCAATTATTCAAAAAAAATATTCAAAATTATTCAAAAAGACCAAGTAAATTAAAAGCATTTAAAAATGAAAATTATGCCAATATTCTCATATAGTTAATAATGACTACAATAGTAAAAGTGTACTACTACCTTATTATATACGGCCATTATTTCACTGACATTATTTTAACAACGTTTTTCTGTTGCAGGTTATCAGTTGCCAGATCAAAAATTAGATGGCAAAATCCTTATATAAAATTTTAGCAAAAAAAAAAATATTAAAAAACACATCAAAATTTGTTTAAATTCATTTTTGTTATGTTTTTACGAATCGGACAAACATTTATTTATTTTTTTTTTTTGGGGGGGGGGGGGGTCATTTAACTGATCATTTTAAACCCAATCACTTTAACCGATTGCAGAGCAAAAGCAAGATTTCACAATAAACGAGAAGCCCCCTTTCCCGCGACTCAGGTCTGAGCAATAATATTTTCGAAAATCCTAGTACTTCATTATTTTTTTTTAACTAAAGTTCTAGTTGAGGGGCTTTTACAATCCTAGAAGTACTTACGTTAGGGGAAAGGAACTCTCAAGAACAGATCTAGGGTTACTAAGGGAAGGTGTTACCAAGGGTTACTCAGGGAAGATGTTACCATACTCAGGGAAGGTTTTACCAAGTTAATACCTCTACCCTTTCCTCATTTTTAGGGCTCAGAAGATTGCATAGACGACAGGTAATATAACTATTTAAATTTTGAAGAAAATGATACAAAAAAAGGTAAAATATTAATTTTCAATCTCTAATTGTTTCCCTAGATTTAAGAAATAAAACAATCATGTAAGGAAAGATTTAAGAGAAATTGGAACTTCTTGGGAGTGTACAAAGAGGGAGGCTTTGAACAGATTGGGAAGGAGTACAAGGCTCAAAATACTTTCCTTGTGCCTCATTTGAGAAGTAGATGCATTTGCAAGATTTCACTTTTATGGTACAAAGATTATAAAAGGTCATCAAAAACCAGAGTCCTTTGGAGGGAATGGGGCGGAGCTAGGTAATTTGCAATTAATACCACGATTTTGGTAAGGTAAAAGGACAGACCTGGCGCATTCAACAGTATAGATATCTTTCCTTTCAGCACAAGTCACAATCGTAAGCTTGTCACAAAATCGTATTTCTCCGAAGAAACACAAACCTTTGCCTTAAGAAAAACCTTTGCCTTAAGAAATTACTTTCTATTAGAAAAGTATCCATTGTCTTGCTACAAATGACCTACCTGAGCTTGGTGAACTGTTATTAGGGGTGGATTGCGATGCTGCGGAGGGCGGGACTTGCGACTTCACGGGCGTCGAAGTCGCTGACTTAGGTAACGGATGTGAAGAGTTAGGCACAGGTGCAGACGACACTGAACTAGTATTAGGCGTCGTCAACCCAAGAGCGGGGCCACTATTGCTTATTGCCATAGAAACTGTTGAGGAGGTACTGCTTGACGTCGGAGGCTTTACTGCAGTGGGCTTCACAGGTAACTAAAACAATTCCATAATTAATTAGGAAAATTAAACATCGGGAAGGTTGAAAAAAAATCAAAATGCTACAGTTCATAGGGTACTTGTATGATAAACACCTTACCTACTGCTCTTCTAATATGTATTAGAAAATAGTGACAGTACTACTGACAGAAGATATTCTGACGCTCAATTCTAATGAAATATACCAAAGCAAAATAAAAATATAATACTTTAAAAACAATTTTGGGCTAATTATTTGCACATTAGGGAGGGTGGGGGTGGGGGGTGCTGGTTTGGCAAAGTATAGGGGGTCTGCATACCTAATCTGTTATGTGTATTTATTCCGCATTTTATGTAGTAAGAATTGTTTTCTAACATCACACTATCCAAATACTTTCCTCCGCCCTCCTATTGAGCAAATATATAGCCCAATTTCCCGTCTATTCTGTCACTTCTCTTTGTCTTGAATCACGCTAAGCTGAAAGAAACTGATGAAAAAAAAGGTTTCTATAGTACGTCAATGAATGAACAACTTGAGAGGTAGGACGTTTATCACACAAGTATCGTTTATAGGAGAGTAGAGAATGATCCACAGGGTCTTCAAGAAAATCAAAAGCAGTTACTATAGCCTGAGGAAAGCATCGAAATTAACTTGAGCGGCAGGGCGTTTATCATACAAGTATCGCTTATAGGAGAGTAGAGAATGATCCACAGGGTCTTCAAGAAAATCAAAAGCAGTTACTATAGCCTGAGGAAAGCATCGAAATTAACTTGAGCGGCAGGGCGTTTATCATACAATTATCGTTTATAGGAGAGTAGAAAATGATCCACAGGGTCTTCAAGAAAATCAAAAGCAGTTACTATATCCTGAGGAAAGCATCAAAATTAACTTGAGCGGCAGGGCGTTTATCATACAAGTATCGTTTATAGGAGAGTAGAGAATGATCCACAGGGTCTTCAAGAAAATCAAAAGCAGTTACTATAGCCTGAGGAAAGCATCAAAATTAACTTGAGCGGCAGGGCGTTTATCATACAAGTATCGTTTATAGGATAGTAGAGAATGATCCACAGGGTCTTCAAGAAAATCAAAAGCAGTTACTATAGCCTGAGGAAAGCATCAAAATTAACTTGAGCGGCAGGGCGTTTATCATACAAGTATCGTTTATAGGAGAGTAGAGAATGATTCACAGGGTCTTCAAGAAAATCAAAAGCAGTTACTATAGCCTGAGGAAAGCATCAAAATTAACTTGAGCGGCAGGGCGTTTATCATACAAGTATCGTTTATAGGAGAGTAGAGAATGACCCAGAGGATCTTCAAGAAAATCAAAAGTAGTTTCTATAGACTAAGGAACGCATCTACCACAATCAAGACACGTCACTTTGTAACCGTTCGACAGTTTCAAAGATTTGAGTGGTTTATTCACCTATGATTGGGCTTATACTTGTTTGACTGATATGGATTTGACTATTCACTTAAGTAACGGAATTCCTATCCAAAACAAGCAAAAAATGCGCTATAAAAATTATACGCACTTAAAACACTATTATCAAGCAAATAAATAATTAAAGTGTAGATATGTAGATGTTGTAAAAATACGAAAACATGTCATCTAAAAAGGTTTTGAAACAAACACTTGTTTCTAAATTGCAGAGAATAAGCATACCAAAAAAAAAACTATAAAAAGGGGTAATATATGCATTCTTGACAAGAAAAAAACAAAAAACATAATATAGTGTGGTAACGAGGAGCTTATTTTGATACACTTTGCGTTGGTATAATAATTTTTTCATAATATTTCAAATATTATGGTATAATCAAAAACTAATGAAATTAAGATAATTTTAAAATAATTAAATTCGAAATTAACTGAATTCTATCAAAGTTAAAATATTTTTAATATCGAAAACTAATTTTTCCCAGGTGCGTTATATCTTCTCTTCTCCCTCTTTTGGGAGAGAAATGGAATTTCTGATAACAAAATTACTTTGCTGTAACGTGGATTCTTAGCAGAGCACTCTTTTCACAAACAACTAGTTTATAAAAGAGACTGAAAACTCTTTTGAAACAGAGAGGCTGAATACATATTTTGAGCAAATGCAGACATTTTGTTCTACCAACCGGAGCATACGCAACAATGAGCGCGCTCGGTTTCATGCTCCCCCTTCTTAGATCCTGAATGTTCCCAGGTTTCTAGGCGGTTCTCATTCAAAAAATCAAATAATATTGATCTTTCAACGGAAGCTCCCCATTTTCATTATAGGCTCCCATTTTCATTGTAGACCCCTGCTTTCATTGCAGTCTTCCATTTTCATTGTAGCAGCCCCCCTCCCCCATTTATTACTGTAGGCTCCCCATTTTCATTGTACCCTCCTATTGTCATTGTAGGCTACTATTTTCATTGTAGGCTCCCATTTTCACTGCACTAGACCCCCTATTTATTATTGTAGGATCCCCATTTTCATTGTGCACTCCTATTTTCTTTGTAGGCTACCGTTTTCATTAAAAGCCCTCTATTTTCTTTGTAGTCTTCCATTTCATTGTAGTAGCCCCCTCCCCCGGTTATTGTTGTAGGCTCCTCATTTTCATTGTACACTTCTATTGTCATTGGCTACCATTTTCAATGTGGGGTCCCATTTGCATTGTAGTGGATTCAATATTTATTATTGTGAGCTCTCAATTTATTATTGTAGGCCCCCCATTTTATGATACAGCGAGTTACAGATATTTCATTTACTATACAAAAAATTATGAAAATCACTTATATGATCAAAATATTGAGCTCAAATAGATAATTCAAGGACAATTTCACCATAAATCAACTACCAGTTGTTGAACACGAAATATGAAGATGCCCTAGGAAGCAGTACCAGGGACAGGGGGGCGACAATTTTTTTTAGTATATCTTCTCTAGGGTAAAAGATAGAGTCTTCTTCTTTTTGAAGTCCAGCTATGAACATAACATTTGCTTTGATACATTCTTTGGTTTATCTACAATACAACCAGGGTAAAATTCTCCCTCCTATACTATCTTTACAAAGTCACCAATTTTGATATGACTAAAGACTTCTTCATTCACACCCTCTTCATCAGGAGAACCAGCTTTCAAAGAATCGTCACTTTCATCATCCAGGCCATTTCGTCTTCACTAACTAGCTCTATGCAGAGTTTCGTCTTTGTGTCGGTGTTTTTCTTTTCAGCAGCTATCTGTTCGACTACTTTGCTGACCTTTACTTTCTTTTTTTTTTGTTGTTTTTTTTTTGTTTTTTTTTTTTCAAGCTGAAGTTTGACAGGGGTAACAGTCAGAACTTTTAAAGCTCCTTTCTTACGTCCTCGACTAAGTTAGGTAGCAAAAGGCTTTGGTTTGGGGAATGGTAGTCCTTGTTCAGGCATAACTCGTTCTTGATTTCAAAGGGGAGTGGGTGCTCTCCGAGCTTTTTCATTGTTCACCTCAACCTCAGGGTCTTAAGGATGACATAGGATGTAATTTGCAGGATTAATTGGTGCAGGCCCACGAAGATTAGAGGGAGCAGACCTGTCAGTGACAAAAAGGGTAAGAAAACCTTCTTCAGTGAAGATTTCGAGATTGTCGGGCCATATTCAAGTTTTCGCAAAGCCCTCATAGTATTATTTTGAGTGAACGATAGAGGAAGACTTCCTCCAAGAAGAAAAGCAATGTCATATATTGTCAAGGACTTCCCAGGATTAGAGAACGTTCAGTTATCTGCAGCTACTGTTGAATGGAACTTGAATGGAAAGAACACAATAACATCTAGCAGCTAGATCTTGTGGCTGCACTGAGGGGGAAAAGTAAGTAATGTAATGCCTGAATCTTTTTTCAAACTGCACAACTTTTAAGGAGACGCGAGACTAGACGTTATCTAAGATTAAAAGCTTGGGACTTTCTTGATATACATAGGAATATACCGTTGAAGTGATGAATATATTTCAAAATTAGACCTTGGTTGATCCAACCTGATTGCGAGGCTCCAGCTGCTGAGTTAGCTGGAGCACTAGTTAGCATAAGGCTGAAAATTTTTACTTGGAAATATAAAGTAAGGTTGTACCTACTGACCGATTGCAGAAACAGTCCCGGCCATGGTCATAAGGACACCTGTCTCTGAGGATGTCATCTTTCCCACTATTTTACTCCCAAAGACCTTAGGAGGAACGTGAACTATGCTAATGGAAGTTCACTCCTATATATCTCACTTGCAGTCAAAGGAAGCTTTTCTAGAACTAATTTCAGGTTTGAGAAGAAACGTCCATTGTTGACCCTATTAAAGCTCGTTGCTTGACTCAACCTTGCGGTTTCAGGCTTGCGCAGAGACTGTTGTGTATTTTGACCTCAAAAGCAGGCCAGTCAGTCTACCTCTGCTTCTTTAGCGTTGCTCCAATTCTGAGGGATCGTCTTGTTGTTTGCTATAGCAAAGTGGTTGATGCAGTCAAAGACGCATGCACTGGCAATTGCAATTACATGTGGTTGGGGTTGCAGTTGCAAGTGGTTGAAGTCACAGTCAAAATTGTTTCAGTTGCAAGCAGTCACATATGTAAAAAGTTAAAAGCAGTAACAGTCCGAAAAATCCATAATAGCAGTGGTACTAATTACACAAGTTGTAGCTGTGGTAGCCCTCAAAGGTTCAATTTATTGCTTTCAGCTATTACTTAGATTTTGTTTATATGCCCTTTTGACAACCTACATACTGAGTGCATCTTCATTTTGATACACTGCAATTTCTCTGATAGTTTCACCTCGATGCACTTACCCATACCAGATATATTGCAAACAGGCCATTTTAACATCCATATTTAGTTATGAATCCCCTCAAAATATCCTGGAATTCCAACTGAAAAACTTTTTCTGTTCCTGCGATGTCGTAATACACCTTTATGTCAAACTTTAATGGAAATAGTATCTTTTGTTTTAGTTCAACATCCCCAATAACTTGCTTTGAAATTTCCAACATACCCCCATCCCTTTTCCCGGGAAATTGCATATACACCATTTTGACAGTCTGGATATATATTGTATCTTTTGCTTTAGTTTTACTCCCCCTGTAATTTCCCTGAAATTTGAAACTTAAAACTTTATCCTATTCCTGAGACATCGCATCTATGCTGCTTCGACAACGTGGATGTACTTGAAATCTTATTGAAGAAAATTAACTTAGAAAAAAAAAAAAAAAAAAAAAAAAAAAAAAAAAAAAAGTCGATTTTGTAGACGGATGTCATCTGGTACATACTAGGACATGCCACAATGTGTACAGTTTTTCCTATCCCACCAAATATCAGATGACTAATAATCGAGCGTTTTTTTCTGAATATTTTAGCCACAAGATGGCCACATAAAATGACAAGATAATTTGGCTTTCGTTGGGTACTAGAAGCACTAAATGTTACTGAACTAAAAAAGAATAAACAAAGAAAATCTAAAGGCAAAATAATTTTTGGGGGTAGTTCCCAAACTTTTATGTACGTTTACTCAAAAACAAATATTGTAACATACCAAAATAATTGGTCTAGATGGTTGAACAAGCTAACTATGCTATATGGCGTTTACGGATTTTTTTTTAGAGAATGCTAGATGGCAAAAACGTGGCATGATCGATTATGCACCAGGCCCCACTATACACCACTCTCCCTTCTTATCATTAAGCATTAAATTCTCGTTTATTTTGTAAATTATAGTTCTAATACAAAGGAGAGAGAGTTTTTAAGTATGGGAATATCTGAAATTGCTAGAACACATCTTGAGATTACTTGAAATCATTTTTACAACTGCTGGATCTCCACCCCTTTTTTCTTTTGCAAAACTAAATTCCGATACACAGAGGAGAGAGCAGAGGCGGATCCAGGATTTTCTTTAGGGGGGGGGGGGTGCATAATAGGTTGCTTCGACAAACTTGCGAACAAAGAAATACCCGCAATTTAAAGGGAACCTTGACAATTATTTATCGTAGGTAGAAACCTACGATATGGAAGATATCCATATCGCATGGAAAGATAGAAGGAAAAGAAACCGCTCAAATATTTTTTTTCTAATTTTCAAAATTTCCAGAAATTGCTGGAGAATTCATTTTTCCATTTTCGAAAAGTAATGAAATTTTAATGATAATATTGAGAGAAAAAAGCGAATGTTTCAGAATTTCAGTAGTGCTAACAAAGGCAAAACTCAACTTTTAATAAAGGAAACAGCATAATCCATCAAATTTGTCACTACGTGATACGCAAACCAGACACGTGAATTATACTTGACGTCTTTTAAATTCTGTTATCACATATTTAAAGAGAATGTAGTATTGTTTATCTAAATACAGTTGGCCACAAAAGGAAAAACTAAAGGTCAGTTAAAAATTGACGAGCCACCAAAAAGAAGATCGTTAGAAGGTCCGTCTATTCAATTCTGCTATACGGAGCTGAAACATGGCCTGCAACTGCAGCTGTCCAGCACCGTCTCAACACTTTTCAATCTAAGTGGTTTCAGACAATCGAGGGAATCTAATGGAAAGACTATCAGCAACGACCGCCTACGAAGTATGACTTCCCAGACACCTTTGTCACACCTGGTTGTCGAGTGGCCACTTCATTGGTTTGGAAATCTTTTCCGAGTGCCTGCCGACACCCCGGCTCGGATTCTTTACGACTCTGAACCAACCAGTAGTGGCTGGAGGCGTCCAAGAGGAAGACTCCAGTTCCCATGGAGTGATCAAGGTTCAAGGTTCTTTTAATATAACCAATATATACAAAATATTAGGTAACTCAAGGCAGAGTATAACTCGAATGCAATTGAGCTACCTTTAAGCAACACTAAATCTGCACAAAAATTAAAAATAAATAGTTCTCTAACCAATCTTGGCAGAAATAAATAAAAAACAAAAAAACAAACAACAAAAAACAAATCCCGTGCCGTACGATACCATTTCCATCCTCCACACACCATTTTGAGACACAATTAAATTTACAACTTAAAACCAAGTGAGTCATAAGACATCTGGAGGCCTCATGGGCGAACTCCAGAGACCAACCCATTAACTTAAAAAAATAATAAACATAACTTCAAAAAAAAAAAATTCATATTATTTAGATTTATAAATTTCAATCAGCACTCTTTTCAGCTTCCGTCTTATAGCATCTATGCTTACATTAAAATCAATCTCATTTTTCAATCTTTCCCAATGTAGAGGAATCAAATACCTCAGGCAAAAACGCGACCTCTCTGTAACTACCTTAGGAGTCCGCAGATTATATTTACCACGGGTTTCAACTTGTGAAGATGAAGGAGAAGAAATAAGACCCATCGATGCAAAATATCTGGGGAGCTTTTCTCGTTCAAGCTTAATCTTAAACATAACACTTAAAAATTGGATACTTTGCCGAACAGGAAGAATATTATGAAGTGAAAAAAGGGTCTCTGTTGTGGATTTTAAGTGGAAATTTGATGGCGATGGCAGAAAAGGTTTAAGGATACGAACTGCTTTATTTTGGATAATCTGTAAAGGGGTAACATTACTTTTAAAAGTATTCAAAAAAATAATAGATGCATAATCAAAATGGGATTGCACAAGGGAAAAGTAAAGGGATTTAAGAGCGCAATATGGAAGAAGGTTTTTCAGTCTGCACATTATACCAACTCCACGGGCAGACTTTGCTCTAACCTGATTAATTTGCTCTTTCCATGACAAATTCTCATCAAACACAACTCCCAAATATCTTATTGATACAACCCTTTCAATAACAGATTCAGGTTCATTCGCAGAAAGGGAAACTGATTCTATATCTGGAAACTTGTGACCCGTTCTGCTGTAAATAATAAACTTCGTCTTCTTTCTGTTCAGAAGTAGTCTATTATCAGAGAGCCAAGTAGACAATCTATTATATGTGGATGTTAAATTGACCACTAGCTCTTCACGAGATTTAACAAAAACGGTTGCTGCAGTGTCGTCAGCAAACTGAGTGTCTATAGAAGAAACTCCAGTAGCTGAGCACAAATCATTAATGTAAACTAGGAAAAGCAGAGGTCCTAATACGGATCCCTGGGGAACACCAACCTTATCTGACTGCTGTAAAGAATCAGATGTAATATCATCATATATAAGTATCTGCTGCCTCCCATGAAGATACGATTCAAGTAACCTAAGGCAATTACCACGAATACCAGCATTCGAAAGCTTATACAAAATTTTTTGATGAGAAATGGAATCAATAGCTTTCTGTATGTCTAAAAATATAGTTGCAGGCGTTTCGTCACGGTCAAGACAATCACTATTATCTTGGACAATAATAGCCATATGATGATCAGTGCAGTGCTCTTTTCTAAATCCAAACTGAAGTTTTGAAATGTAATCAAATTCCTCAAAAAAAAAAAAATTCTGTTATATAGTGCTCGCTCTACAACCTTCGAAAAAGCAGAGAGTATCGATATAGGACGATAATTAGCAGGAAGCCTCGGGTCATCACCTTATGTAGGGCCACAATTCTTGCTGATTTAAATGTTGAAGGATAGACACCAGTTACAAATATAAGATTAATAATGTGGCATAACACCGGTGATATAACTGGGAATATTTCTTTGACCAAATTAGTTGAAGATCCATCAAGGGGTTCAGATGAACCGTTCTTCATTTTAGATATGATTTGTTTTAGTTCAATTTCAGTGACCAGGGAAAGGAACATGCTTTTTTCAGAGGGAGGGGGCATGTGATCTTTAAATAAATCATTATTATTATTATTTGGAGAAACATGAGATGCATTAGCTGTTTTTTCACCGATGCTTACAAAATGAACATTGAGCAAGTTCACTATTTCCTGCTCATCGGAAGAAAAAGTACCATCACCACGTAACAGTTCATTCGGAAATGAAGATTTCTGAGACCTTCCCAACAGAGAGTTAATAAGTCTCCAAGTGTGTTTTTGATCCCCACGAGCTTCTACAAAAGATTTTTCAAAATATCTAGCTTTTGCTTTTCGAATTAACTGTGTCAGGACATTTTTATACTTTTTAAACTCTTCTTTATTTTTAGTAGATGGGAATGACATAGATATTTTAAATAGCTTATTTTTTATTGAAATAGAGTGTAGAAGCCCGCGTGAGATCCATGATTTTTTAGGGAGTGTGTATTTTTTTATTTTAATGCGCCTCAATGGACATGCTTTATCCAAGCACTCACGGAAATATTTTAAAAACAGAGCCGTAGAAATCTCAGGGCATTCACATTCTAGAATTGCAGTCCATTCATTTAAATACAAAAGGTTCCTCAACTTATCCATTCCTTCTTTATCAATTTTTCGAGTTGGTTTAAATTCCGAAAATTTTGGTCTGTGATTAATTCCAACATCGGCAACTACAACACAATGGTCAGAAACATCTGTAAATATAATATGCGAAAGAGTAGCGGGGATAGTAGAAAAAATATTATCAATGAGAGTAGCCGTATCTTCCGTAACCCGGGTCGCAGACCTGCATAATGGTAAAAGTGATTTTGATAGGTTCATGCATAGAAACTCAAGCGATTTTTCATGCAAATGATTATAAATTCCCGGTCTATTTGTCTGAGCTAACAATAAATTAATATTAAAATCACCCATTACCAGAACTTGCTCAGAATTCAAATTAGTCACATCTTCAATGAAGCATTCATAAATTCGCAAAAAATCTTGTAACGAAGCCGATGGTGATCGATAAACAACACAGACAAGAACTTTTCTATTATCAATCACACACCCAATGCAAAGGCTCTCAAAAGTCATCTCTTGGTCATGCTTAGATAGTTGCTTCTTCACAACAAATGGAATATCATCCCGAAGAAAAAGTCCAACCCCGCCACCCTGTCTATTTTCGCTATTATTAGATATAAATTTAAATCCATCACAATTCTGAATTCTGCATTTTCATTACTTAAGAACGCTTCACATAGGCCTAAGATACTTACCCTGTGGTTACAAAGTAACTGCGAAATAAACTCGTGGCTACTAGCCAAACCTCTGCAGTTAAAAAGTGCTGATCTTATATTCCCATCAATTACAGGTGTTCCTAAATCCCCTTCAAATAAAAAATCAGTAGCAGGAAGGCTAGCTAAATGATCATCATAAACACCTTTAGCAAAAGCGGAAAAATCATAATAAATATTTTTTAGATCAAGCTGATCACCGAGGCGGCTCCCCAATCTTCCCCCAGACTCCCCACTACTCACGTGTTATATATAAATTTCATCTTTACCTTATGTCCCAGGCAGGGACGACGGAAAAATGGAAATGGCATCGCACCACTAATCAGGCAAATCGGGTAAAAAAGTGGCAGAGAACAAACAAGACCTCGAAACCTGATTTTTTTTTTTCACTAGACCTACTAACACTAGACAAAGAAAGAGAAGACAACAAAAGACAAAAAAAGGGACCATGATTATTACGGCTAGATCGTATTTAAATTTTAAACAAACTATGATGACGACCAGAAAAAAAAGAAACAAATATATATATATATATATATATATATATATATACATACACATATATATATACCTATATATACACATACATATTTCCCTACAAATTAAAATATAACCCATACTAACAGCAAAAATTATCGCTAATCTCGACAAAACCCCATCAAAAAAAAGAAAAGAAAAAAGAAGAACTTTCAACTGTTGTCACTTAAAATGAATAATAGACATTTTAAATAATCATTATAATCTTCACTGGAGTTCAATAATAACTATTAAGCTTCATGATGGTCATCGTATTTTATCCACTTATCAGAGTTCAGGTGACATACTTCTAATCATAGATCTGCTCCCTTTTGTTTGATCCTGGAGGACTCACATTTTCCAGCTTCGCGCAGACCTTTAGCCTTAGCAAGGAGGCTGTTCCTGATATCGTTAAGTTTGGGAGGAAGATCAGACACAACACGAGCTCAAAACCCTTTAAGCTTCCCCACATTACGCATAATTAATTGCACATCTTTGTCTTTGCTAAGGGAAAGAAAAACTGGTTTTAACGTTTCAGTTTTCGATGAGCCTCGCCTAGTGGTAATGTCATTGCTTGTTTTAGACCCCAGTCTATACAAATTGTCAATTGTAATAGGGCTAAAAATTCCCAAAGTATCACTGATCCATGATTTCACGTTAGATTCCAGGGTTTGGTTACCCTTTTCGTTTCGTAGACCATGAATGATGAGGTTTTTTTTCTGCTTTTTAAGTCAATTAGCAATAGTTCTTTCGACAGTAATTCGCAGGAAGCTTTATGAGCATTCAGTTGACTTTCGAGTTCACGAATCCTATTGCCACTTTCTATTCCATCCGATTTTATGACTTCAATATCAGCTTTCAAACTCACAAACTTTAGTGACAATTCGTTTTGGTTTGCCAAAATTATATCAAGTTTCATCAGCTTGGCATTAATGCTAACTTTAAAGTCCTCAAAATCCTTTTTGCTGACGCTCGCCATCATTAAATAAATCAATAATTACGATCTAGTTAAAATCACCTTAGATCATTGCTTGCTATCAACAATAATCTTATGCAAAAAACAGGTTTTGCACGGTTGACTTTAGCGAGATGCTAACACCTTGAATGACCAGTCAGAGAATAACAATTGTCTTACTGTATTGATGTTTATATCCAAAAAAGGTGTTTGCAGTATGAACTCTCAAACAAGACTGATAGTCTTGGGAATTTCCTGGAACAAACCGGAATTTTGCTGTCTGATATAGAGGCCCTTGCTGCAGACCGCCCCACATGGAGAAGGCTGACGACGCTCTCAACGCCATCCCGGCATGAGGATTAATCAAGTTAATAAGTAAGTAATTAACAATTCACACTGGGTATTGTAGCAGAAATTTTAGTGGATGAAGAACTCACAAACCAATAATCGCCGAGTAAATGAAAGCACAAAGATAACTCCCCTCCAGCCAGATACAGTACAATATTAAAGTGAACAGTTTTTTTTTTTCATTTTTGATTTGGCTGGAAATCGCTGTTACAACTACTAGATTTTTTCTTCATTATAGTTTTGATATAAGTAGAGAAAAAGTGTTCAAGCATGGAAAGATATATTCATTCTGAAATTGCTCAAAATATTTCCTAATTTAAGAAATTTCAGTACATTACTGTAAATTTTTTTATTCTATTTTTGAAATGAGATGACATTTTGGTTATAATATTAAAAAATGAAATAAAAATGTAACAAAGAATAAGAGGATAATAAGAAAAAAAGAAATATAATATACAAAGGAACAAATAAAAAGAGTAGCAGAATAAGAAATAAAAGTACATAAACTAATCTATAAAAAGAAAGAAAAACCTATAAAAAGAAAAAAGGTAAAAAACAGAATATTTAAGAATTCCGACTATGTTGACAAAGCTGAAACTAAATTTACTGACAAAGGATAAGTCAGATATGTGAATATGGCCAAGAACAAAAATTTAAAAAAGAATAAGAGGATAAGAAAAAAAGAAATATAATATGCAAAAGAAAAAAAACAAATAAAAGACACTTGATATTATTTAAATTACTGTAATCATGTATTTAATAGAATCAGAGTATTGTTTATCTAAATACGTTTGGCCTCTTCTCTTGGCAATACAAATAACCATAGAACAATATTAAAGGTCAATTAAAAATACAAACTGACTTTTGTAATCAAGAAATATCATGGATAGGTTCACCAACTCCAAGGATTGCTAAATGCATCAAAAAAGAAAAGTGTCCCCTCCACCCAGATATACTGCAATATTCTAAAATATTATTGACTAACGAAATTAATAGATTTTTAACTAAAAAATAATGAAATTAAAATAACGTTAAAATAATTTAATTCTATCGAAGTTCAAATATTCTTCAATACCGATAATTATGCTAGTGGCCAAACCAAATAAACATTCCATGTTACTTTCACATAACAGATTTTAACCCTTATGCTTTTAATCCTTCTTAAACCTTCTAGATTTTAAGGTCGTGATTGAGTGAACTGATGGAACTCGAAAATCCCATGTTAAAATTGAAAATTTATATTCAAAAAATACTCAAGTATTCATTGGCGGAAGATACTTCTTTTAATATCAGGCCGTAGCTTCTTGAAGATGCTACAAAATGTTTGATAGGATTTTGCTCTATTTCCTCTAATTGCTTATAAATCTTAGAAAATGTCTTGATCTTTTTCACAAGTGTACTCTAGGAAGGATATTGCTTTTAGAACAAAATCGGTACTATCACGAGCAAAAGACAATAACCTGTAAGATGATTGCAACCATTTTTCGATGTATTTTCCTGTTTTCGAACAGTCCCATAGAATATTTTCAGCTACCTGAAATTATTACAAGTTTTTTGCCAGAAAGAATCGTTTCAGATCGCACTGGTGACCGAATTTACAAGCTGGTATATTTAACCTGCTATTTCTGCCAATACACAAGTGCCATTTGAAGGGTTTTTGACAATTGACGGTCTCTAGAGAATTGAGAGACAGAAGGCTACCCTAACTTCAATTTTAAACCTCAATGCTTTCAAGTTCACTTAATCACGGCCTTAACCATTTCTAAGACTTTATTTTTTGGCATTTTGTCAATGGGGTAATTAGTCATTATTTTCAAAGTTATAGAAGCATATTAATTCTTCTCTTCTTTAATTAAAAAGAATTTTCTTTTCTTTTTTTATTTCTGTTATTTTCTTTATTTTTCGTTTAATTTAATTTCGTGAATTTCTATTTTTTTTAATCTAATTTTCTTGCAAATCTCTTCATTTCGTTTTGTCCATCATCAACTTTTCACTCGGTAAAATAATAGATTAAGATCCCTAAAGGGACTCCTAGAGCGTAAACCTCAAGGAAAAAAATAGTCCTGGGCTTGGGTTTCCCTTGCTCATGGATTAAATCCATTTTAAAATTTAAGGAAGCCCAACCATTAGCAAATTGTGTTGGTTTTGTCCCGTTTTTTTTTTTTTTTTTTTTTTCGCCAATCTCAGCTTATTCCTGGAAACTGGTAAGAGTCTAACCTGTGCGGTTTTTACGGAAAGTGTGGACCTCAGGCCGGATTGATTAATATGACATTACATTTTGGAAAGCTCCGCAGAACTCTTGCCTGGGGTCAAAAAGGATGGTTTTTGCTTGTCCACGAGCCAGAGCCTATGGTGTGCGAAGTGAAGTGGAGTTATACAGCCTATGTCAGAGAGGAGTATCTGAAGTTGTGCAGCCAAGCTTTCGTTTCATCAAACCATGTTTCTGCTTTCGAGTGGAAAGCTCCGTTCTAGCAGGCAAGCAGGAAGGCAACACTTTCAAATTGAAGATGGACCAAAATCTATAAGCGATAAATATATGCGGCAGTAACCCGGCCCCACAGCCAATATATCTTCTTTGAGTTATAAATAGAAAAATTTACAGAAGCAAAAATGTGGCATTTTCCCATGGGTCCGAAAGTGCTGCCATCTATTGTTTCTACCCATTTCTGTACGTGATTTCAGCTGAGTTTATCATTCGGTTTTTCGGACTTGGGATTGCAGTAGAGAAATGGTTTCAGATGTGCCTAATAAACTTTAAAAAAATCTCTCATTGCTAAAGAAATTGGAGCTTATCCTTTGCTCCTTTTTAAGTGGTGACATTAGAAAGTTGGCCTACGGCAAAAAGATCAACTTTTGAACTAAGATAGATTTTTTTTTCGACGGTAATCGATAGCTCTTGATGAGCTGATCAAAGTGTATGACATCCATTTTTTTATACAAAAAATCCTTCATGAGGTATACCAAATTGAAAGTTTCAAGGGGTTGACAACTTCCGTAGTAAGGTACACACTGAAACGAAATCAGGACTTGTAAGGAACAGTCGGCTGTTAGGGAAGAATAACCTTCGGCAATGAGGGGTTAGCAACTTTTGCTAGTTGGTGTATCTATTATTTGTTTTCAGTGTATTTGATGGCAAAACCAACGTGGTTCCAGTGGTAAGGCATGTAGGAGACTTGTCAGTAATAATCTGCTGTTAGGCTACAGTCAACTTCAGCGATGAGGGGTTTGCAACTATGCTAGTTGGTGTACCCATTTATTTGTTTCCAGTGAACTTGATGTCTATCACGGGAAAGGGACTTGTAAGTAAGAATCTGTTCACTTTGGGCTAGAAATTTGTGCAAATTGGTGCACATTGTATTCGATCTCTTTAAATCTGACAGAATTAAGTGTTTACACAGCGGGTACAAACGATAACGTAAGACAATAAGGTAGTTTCGCAATAATTAGTGTCACCTATGGTATTTTAATCCTGAAAAATTATGGATAGCTTTATAATACCAACTAGATTATATAAGATATTGTTCCAAGCTTTCATTTGTCACGATGTCTACGATTGAAAAGGATTAAGTTCAACTGGCTGCAAAGTCAATTTAGTCCCTTCTTTCAATATTATTTTGTAGTTGTTGTTTTTTCAACGCTGAGGAATAGCCTTTGGTCATGTGATAACTGATTGCGTTCTTGTTTGAACATACCGTTTTAAAAACTTCGATAGGTTGACAACTTCATTATTTAACCGATAGTGAAGAAACAAGCACAAACGAGAATGTAAAACAATGATATAGTTTCGTAATAATTAATAGAATGTCATCTATGGTATTTTGATCCTGAAAAGTTAGAGATAGCTTTCTATTACCAACTAGATTATATAAGATATTGTTCCGAGTTTTCATCCATCATGATGTCTACGATTGAAAATTATAAAGTTCAACTGGCTGCAAAGTCAATTTAGTCCCTCCTTTCGATACTATTTTGTTGTTATTTTTTCAAAGCTGAGGAATAGCCTTTGATCATGTGATTAATGATCGATAGCGAAGAAACAAAACCAAAGTGTTGCTCTCGCAACACTTTAGTCGGTGAAGCCGGACAAAGGTTGCCGCAACACTTCACGTTGCCCGGGCAGCGTAGGTCTAGTTTTTACTTGATAAGCGGATCTATTGGTCTTTAGGCTTCTATATGGTAAATCTAGCGAGACTTATCGATTTCGTTTTTCCACAAGCGTCAATCACGGATACAAGTGGTGGGGTTGGGGTGGAGTTGGTCATTCCCCCTTAGATTTTAAAAAATAACTTTATTGGGTATTTTCATCTAAAATGTCTTGTTTGTTATTTTAATTTGAAAGAAATAAAATAAGATAATTACAGATTTGAACTTTGATTTTAAAAAATAATATCCCCTTCCCCTTAATAGACTCTACTAGGTTTCCCAAGGGTTAAACCCATGCTTGAAATTATAAAAAGCAGGCAGTAATTTTGACTTGTTGCTAGCTATGGGGTAGAACGGGTGACTATCCCTATAACCTTCGTCCCTACTTCCTGCTTAGCCTTGACTTGATAGATGTGGATTGGGCCGGTTGACGGGACTATCCCTAGAACCTTCGATCATACTGGAAACCCAGTCTGGGTTAGAAGATCTTTGGAGGCCTTTTTGAAAACTAAAGATTTATAAGCGCACCTCACTTCGTTTTCTTTTTGTGTCCTGATATACGCTATAAAACATACCATATGAGATCCCGGACCCCGGGTCGAACCTGTTTTGTAGAGTTTGGGAGAACGCAGTCGGTAACTTGACTTGATAGATGTGGATTGTGCCGGTTGACGGGACTATCCCTAGAACCTTTGATCCTACTGGAAACCCAGTCTGGGTTGGAAGATCTTTGGAGGCCTTTTTGAAAACCAAACATTTTTAAACGCACCTCACTTCACTCTCTTTCGCGTCTTTATATAAGGTGTAAAACAAACCTTATGAGACTCATCTCCAGGCTTGGCTTTCCTTTTCTCATCCGTCGTGGAACTATCACTGGAATGATTATTGTTGATGGCGGGTGACGGCGCTGGGGAGCTACCAGATGGTGTTGAGATCGGTGTTTCACCTAAATCACCATCACCGATCCCGCTTACTTCACTCGGCACTAAGTCATCTGACATGTCAATGTCATCATAAAGGAATTGATTCTCTTCAAAACCAGGATTCTGGCACTCCTCCAAGTAGTAATTGACATCCTCTCGGACATTTTTGATCTGAAAGAGATTCATTTAATAAAAATAGCTGTTGTGGTTACGGCTAACAACACAACTAATTTGCATTACCTTTTACAGCAGTATTAAACACAAAACATAGTAAACACTAAAGATACTTTAAAAACAAAAGTTAAAACAAAAGAAACAAATAAATCTCTGAAACGACTTATTCAAAATTGAAAGATTAGTAATTGCCAATTATGTCTTCTAATTTTATATTCAGTAGGCATCCACCAAGAGAGAGAGGAGCAGACCAGGTGTTTTCCCCTCTGGAGACTGGCCAAAAAAGAGCCAAATTTGTGTAGTGTTGAAAAAAAAATGTCACCTTTCCCGTTCTTTTTCTAAATCTCTTCCCCATTTGACGACTTTTTGTTCAATGAGTATTGAAACCAGGTTTTCAGATCTGATGTGGTAATGCAAAGGACGCAAATCCTTTGCGTCAAATCCATTGATGACAATAACGGTGGTTGCATACTCCATCTTCTTCCTTTGGTTTTATACTTGACAACAGTGTTCAGTGTTTCCATCATTTTCAATTCCTTTTGTAGTGAAGGAATTCTGAAATCTCGAGGAGGACACGATTGTTAACCAAGAGGTAGGTAGCAATTAATAAGTGATAATGCAGAAAAATAGAGAAACAATAGAATGATTTTAAGCACCTGTTGAATTGAAAGGATAGTTTAAGTATCTATGGTTATCTATTAAAACTTTGTTCTCAAACCAGTCAGGAGATACAAGGGGTGTCGGACATACCCCAGAAAAGTCAAAATTTGGGGTAAACTCGAGAAGGGAGAAGGTGAGGATTTACCCCGTGTATGCAAGTGGCTAGTCTTGCAATTCTAGCCTAGATGTCAGTACATTTGTCAACTATTCATAACGTTAACAGTTCTCAATCCCAATGATGGGTCTGCTGTAACCTTTAAGCTTTACTGTTGTTAGCATATCAAATTCTTACCATATCAAAAATTCAAAAGTAAAGGACTGGCATACATTACGACAAATATAACAGTTCTATAATCAAATAAGACGTGTCAGGAATATGAACAAGATGGGGAGTTTGGTTCCAGGGGCCTTTAGTCCCAGCCCCTTCCTGGTATCTAAAACTCACCACGATTTCCCTGTCATTTAACCATAACTCACCAGTATTTCAAGCATTTTTCAAATATGTGAAGCAAAGAACCTTTTCCCTACTCGCCCACTGGTACTTGCAGAAGAGCTCCGGAATTGCCACCTTGCGTTGAACAGAGTATGGCAAATTCGCTAAAGGTCATGGAAAAGTGGGGCATGGGGCTTACCAAACATCAGTTCCTTGACGAAGTGCAAAAATTTATCAGTTTGAAAAAAAATTAGTACTCTTTTCACAAACAAACGGTCAGGTGAACACTATTGGCTTGAGTTTAAGAAAAGGATTTAACTTCTCGCTTAAGAAACCTTGGCGACTTGAAAACCTGAGGGCTGTACAACAAGCAGACCCTTTCATCATCCTAGGATTTTATGATCTGCTACAAAAAAAACAGCAGAAGAGCTTGACATCTCAGACAAACCAGAATGTTGCCTCAGCTTAAACGAAACTTCATTTTGTCAGGTTCCTGATAGCCTACCCAGTTGACGTCTTACCACAAAAAGACTACGTGAAAATTTGACGTCAGACCTGGGAGGCTTACCTTACCTATTCACTGATTAAAAGATCATTTCAAACAACCGGAATTTACAATTCCGCTTATTCCAGCATGTATCAATTAGACATAAACAAAAAAGAAACTCACTTAAAATCAAAGATCTTTTACCATGTAAGGCTTCTGATAGTCCCTCAAATATAATTTATCTTTCATATATCCCAAAAATCACTACGAATAAAAAAAAATTGCACACAAAATAATTTCTATATAGTATTTACTAATAATTTTAAAATCAGGAATTTACTAAACATTGGTGAAGATCAAACTCCAGGTACTCGCCAAAGATGGGTTTGTCAAACACCATGTGACTGCGGCAATTACTATGTTGGTAGAACTCACCAGAACTTAGATATACGCCTACAACAACATAAAGATGACATAACCAAAGCTTAAAATTTAAATGGTGCTAACAATTCTTTTGTTTCTGCTTTAAGCAGCTATGTTTTTGATAGCCCCAGCCAGTCAATACTCTTTGAAAAATCCTCCCTCATTAGCAATAACATAGGTATGTAACAGGTTGTTCATGAAGCAATTGAAATTAAACTCGAAATAAATAGTAAAATTTCTTTTAACTAGGGATTTGGGGGAGTACTCACTAAATGTTTTAAACACCAATTTAATTAAAGCCGATTTGACAAATCATATTTCAATTCAACTCAGTTTATTTCTGACTCGTCAACAAAACAAAAGAGGGTTGTAGCCCTAGTGACAGAGTATGACAAAAATAAAAATAAAAAGAGAAAATAAAGAGTAAACGAAAAGAGAGATTAGAATCAACAAACACAAACATAACTACATACTAAGCGAATAGCGATGACCACTGGTGGTTGAGTTTTCTAGTAGAGGATTTGAAATCTTCCACTCTTTTAGCAATAATGTTTGCAGTCAGAATCAATTTAAATTTTTCTACAAGTGAAGAATTACTGGTCCAAGGAGGCAGGTGCAGTAGATGCTTGGCGAATTTAATATAGATTTGGTTAACATTTTTTTTATTTGAAACAGAAAAAAAATTCCAAATGGGAGACATAGCAAGAAGATAGGGCACAGTTAGACTGTTGTAAAGTTTGGAAAGGTGAAACCGCCTAAGGTTTGTGATATTAGATGCAAGCGAAGCATGTGCAATTTCAAATCTTTTTTGGATTACAAGGTTTTGAATTACAAGCTTAATGGTTTCTTTAATACTTCTTCCAATGTACATACCAAGACAAATAAGGCTATCAGAAAGCGGAATAGATGTTTCAGAAAGTTCAAGTTGCAGGTCAGAGTTACCCTTAAGATTGAAAGTGATTAATACAGTTATTATGAAACCAGTAGTCAATACCAGTGAAGTTGTTACAAAAAGACCTTTTAAGTTACCTGCAAAAAAAGCACAAGAATAGCATTGAGGGCGTGTTCTTAATTATTTTATTTTACTTGAAGGGGCTTTCTCGTTTCACCTCACTTTGTCTATCAGTTCAGGTTGAACTATGTTGAAGTGAGGAAACTGGGACTGTTTTAAAAATTATTTTGAATTTTAAAGGTCGTATTTTAATGAATTATCTTATATATTCATTTGTGTTTTGCTGAGGACGGTCCTCGAATATAGGATCGAACTGTTCGTTAGAGTTCCTTAAAAAAAAAATCCCTATTAATCTACCTGTTATTTTTATTTATGGTGGAAAAGCAGTGTGGTCTTCGTTGTTATTTACGAGCCAGAGTCTATAGACATGGACAGAAAATATTTATTAGGTAATGCCCTTGTCGGCCAACCGTCTAGGACTAAACGAAAAATAGGTAGCCCCCCCCAATGGAAAAAATGTCGTCAGAAAAGATTTAAGGGAAATAAGAACTTTTTGGCAGGGTGTAAGAGGGAGGCTTTCAATAAATTTGGATGGAAAAGGAGCGTGCATAGATGTGTTGGCATTAGAGGGCTTAGTGCTGCAGTGAGATGTTAGTAGTAGTAGCATTCAATTGTATTAATACCTTCATAACTATTAACTATTGTTTTGATGCAACTTTGAAGGGATGCTACTCCTTTCTCAATTTTTATTTCAAGGCCTTACTCCACAAATCCGCACAGATAAAATAATAAACTTATTTACATTCCAAAAAAAAAAAAAACAAATAAGGATAAAATTTAAAAAGAAAGAAAAAATAAGCATTTATTTTAAGTTTTCATGAATTATTATTTTATATAATTTCATTATTAAATCAATCTAATATGATTGTTATTCAAAAATCCAATATTATTATATAAAAAAAACAATAATAAAAAGCTAATCAAATAATTTATTTTAACTAAACTAAGAGTAACATAGAGTGTTTAAATTAATCATAAATTTTGTCGCAGTGGACCGTATGCACGTCGTACTACCCAAACATTTTTTTTCTTCTTACATACCTCTACAAAAAACTCTTCTCTTCCTGAATATGCTCCAAAGGACCTTCTTTCCCCCCCCAAAAAAAAACGTAAGTTTAATTTAAAAAATGTTTAAAAAAAATATAGTTTAAAGATTATAATTTTATCTTAATTTTTATATGGATGTTAATGTTAGGTCATGAAACATGATCAAGTATTGCCACGTAATCATAGTTATGGTTGTTTCATCTTCAACACTATTCTGTAATTTTCAGGAGTCTGAATGGTCTCATTTGGACAATCACTGAACGGACTCCTTTAGTTAAAGCGTCTCATTCGGCCAATCACCGAATGAACTCCTCCAGTTACGTTAGGCCACTATGCGCCATTTCAGTGGTAGGCCTCCTCTTATTCAGCCTACAATAACTGACTTGGTGAAGCGTCTTTAAGAAAGTGGTGTGGAATGTTTTAACTGAAGGAGTCCATTCATTGGCCGAATGAGACGCTTTAACTGGAAGAGTCCCGTCAGTGATTGGCTGAATTGGATGTTTTAACTAAAGGAATAGGTTTAGTGATTGGCCGAATGAAACGTTTTAACTGAAGTAGTTCGTTCTATGGTTGGCCAAACTAAGATGGTTTAACTGGAGGACTCCGTTCAGTGATTGGCCGAATGAGACGTTTATACTGAAGGACTCCGTTCAATGATTGGCCGAATGAGACCATTCAGACTCCTGAAAACTGCAGAATATTGTTGAAGATGAAACAACCATATCTATGATTACGTGGCAATACTTGATTATGTTTCATGACAAGACGTTAACTTCCATGTAGAAATTAAAATAAAATTGTAGTCTTTAGATTATATTTTTTAAATTTCATTCTTTTTATTATATCGACGCTTTTTTTTGGGGTGGGGGGCCTTCTGGAGCATATTCAGGAAGAGAAGAGTTTTCTGTAGAGGTATGTAAGAATAAAAAATCTCTGCGTAGTATGAGGTGCATGCAGTCCACTGCGATAAAATTTATTATTAATTTAACCACTCCATGTTACTCTTAGTTTAGTTAAAATAAATAATTTGATTAGCTTCTTTTAATAATAGTCTTTTTATAATAATACTAGCTGTTGGGGTGGCGCTGCGCGCCACCCCAACACCTAGTTGGTGGGGCGCGAAGCACCCCCCCAGCCCCCCCCCCCCCCGCGCGCGTAAGTCGTTACGCGCCATTGTAGTTGTGTCCCTGTGTCCCACCTGTGAATAGAGATAGATATATATATATATATATATATATATATATGTTTTTAACTACGTAAAACATGCGAATATACAACATTCTTCGCTGTCCCATTGTCTGTGCATATAAATAGATTGTCAGGTTTACTGACTCTTGAACATGCAACATATAATTGTCCATGGGATAAACAATCCGTATTCAGATCTATATCTGATTATTCTAATGATGTGTCACTGTGTCCCGGTCGTCATTTATATTCCCTGTGTCCCGGTCGTCATTTGTGTCCCGGTATCCCAGTTTGTAATTTCTCTTTGAGTGTCCCGGTCGTCATTTATATTCCCTGTGTCCCGGTGTCCCGGTCGTCATTTGTGTCCCGGTCTGTAATTTCTATTCGAACAATCCCTGTGTCCCGGTCGTCATTTATATATCCCGCCTGTGCCCCCGGCGTCCCCGTTGTAGTTGTGTCCCTATGTCCCGGTCGTCATTTATATTCCCTGTGTCCCGGTCGTGATTTGTGTCCGGGTGTCCCAGTCTGTAATTTCTCTTTGAGGTTCCCGGTCGTCATTTATATTCCCTGTGTCCCGGTCGTCATTTGTGTCCCGGTGTCCCGGTATGTAATTTCATCAGTTGACAAGCATGACGTCAGTCGACAAACAACTTCATGACGCATACAGCTCAATCCTTATAATGACGTCAGTCGACAAACATGACGTCAGTCGACACACAAACATGACGTCACTCGACACACACATACACACACACACACACACACACACACAGACAACTTATTTATATATATATAGATTAGATTTTAGAATAAAAATCGAATTAAATCGATTTAATAATACAATTATATAAAATATTAATTTATAAAGGGAAACTTTAAATAAATGCTTATTTTTTCTTTCTTTTTAAATTTTATCCTTATTTGTTTTTTGTTTTTGAATGGAAATAAGTTTATTAATCAGTGCGGATTTGTGAATTAAGGACTTGAATTAAAAATTGAGAAAGGGGTAGCATCCCTTCAAAATTACACAAAAACAATAGTTAATAGTTATGAAGGTATTACTACAATTGAATACTACTACTACTAACAACTCACTGCAACACTAAGCCCTCTAATGCCAACACAGCTACACATGCTCCTTCTCCATCCCAATCTATTCAAAGCCTCCTTCTTTACACCCTACCACAAAGTTCCTATTTCCCTTAAATCTTTTCCTACGACATTCTGCCCATTGGGGGGTTACTTACTTTTTGTTTGGTCCTAGACAGTTGGCCAACAAGGGCAATACCTAATAAATATTTTCTGTCTATGTCTATAAACACTAGCTCATAAATAACAACGAAGACCACACTGCCTTTCCATCATAAACACAAACAACAGGTAGAGCAAAAAGGATTTTTTGTAAAATAGTGGAACTCTAACGAATATTTCGACCCTATATTCAAGGACCGCCCTACGCAAAACACAAATGAATATACAAAAATCTTACATTAAAATACACCTTTAAAACTCAAATATTTTTTAAAACAGCTCCAGTATCCTCATTCCAACGAAGTAAAACATCTCATTTGGCCAATTACTGACCGGACTCGTTTAGTTAAAAAGTATTTTTGGCCAATCACTGAGTGGACTCCTCCAGTTAAAACGTACCAAAGCACGTTCTTGAAGACGCTTCACGAAGTCAGTTAATGTAGGCTAAATAAGAAGGGGCCTACCACTGAGATGGCGCACATAACATCTAAACGTTGAAATAATATATCATTCATTTTCAAAATCAAATTATCTTCGCTCTCTCTTTGTTTGTGAATTAATTTATATTCGAATTACCATTGATTTAACTTTATGCTCCTGAAATGAAAATCACAAGAATTTTCTGAAAACAAACAATTTCATTTGAAAGAGACTTATGCGCCACCCTGTAATTATATATTATTCCTTTATCCTATTTATTTCTTTTGTAAACTACTTCCAAAGCTGTAGGGGTAATTTAATCTATCACTATGGAGCATCTTTGTGTCTCTTTTGTACTAAAAGACTATCTATCTGACATGAAACATAACAACAATAAATAAATAATTACAACACGAAAAAAGGTAAGTAAAACCCAGTCCATTCAAACCAACAACATCATCGACTTTCATCAACCCCGGGCATTTGGTACTATCTAGAGGTCCAGCATCATTATAATACCTAATAGATCTATAAGGTTTTTACAAGTGGTATATTTTAGTCTTTCTTACCATACATTTTAAATATTCCATAATAATACCAAGCTCAAGGTCGTATCCAGGTTTTTTTCTGGGGGGGGGGGGGGGTACAAAGAAACTTTAAAAACGCATCAAAAATGAGTTTATATTCATTTTTGTTACGTTTTTACGACTCGGACAAATATTTCGGGGGGGGTGTCCAAGCCCCCTATCCCTCCTGGATACGGCCTTGACCAGGAGTTAATTTTTATTTCAGTGTTTTAGTGTATTTCAGCGTTTCTTAAAACAAATTCAAAATATTCTACATTATTACCAGCAACGTGAACACATGTTTATTTTAGGACGAGTTTCCCAAAACTACAAAAAATGAATGAATTATTTTCAAAAATATGGGTAAATTTGTGAAAATCTGGTCGCTTTGGGAGGAGGGGCAAAAGCCTACACACTCCACAGATTCTTCATTATTACATTTTTAAGTTGTAATTATACACGTTAATATTTAATAAATGAAATATTTTTCAAACCTAGGAATTTCATCAAGTTAATCTTGTAATTCTCATAAGATAATCTTGGGACATTGTTAAATTGTCAGTGGCAACCCTAGACGACAAAATCATTCTTTCCCTGACGAAGTTGGCAAGCCGACAATTTTATCAGTTAGAATGGTCTGTGGCATAAAATAATGGTAATCAATAAGTTAAAATGGGAATTACATGATAAAGGGATACCTGATCAACGTCAATCGTTAAGTTATCTAGCATCCTTAACAGCGTTTCCAACTTTCTAACATGAAACCGGTGCCTTTCTAATAAGTCTTTTAGGGAATCGAGTCGGTCTTGCTTATCTTTATCCAACTTCTTCTTTTTGTTCGCAAGTATTTGCTCAATCTCGCTCTCAAAGGCATCCGCCTGAAAAAAAAATATAAAAAATCTGAAGAAAACATAAAAAAAAACCTGCAAAAAGTAAGGCAAACACAAATTATCAGGGTTAAAGACGTGATGAAACACTTTTTCTTTAAAAACGTAAAATGCTGATGAAGAGCAGCAAATTTTACACTTTCTGTATATTTGAGCGTCTCCAAAAAAACATTTCAATAGTTCCTGGAATCAAATGACCCTCTAGGAGATTGCCAATATGGATTCCAGAGGAACCTTTCAACATTAGACTGCCTAGCGGTCCAGCATCAGGAAAGGATCGAACTTCTGGCAAGGGGGTATGAGATTAGGCTATTGTGATTCGATATTGCCAAAATTGTCGACAGAGTATGGAACCATGCCCGGCTAAAGAAACTACATGCGTAATGTGTTCGTGGATGTCCGTTAATTGTGACTGAGAGCTTTTTTTAGATCGTTCACTGCGGGTTGTCCTTGACGGGTTTATTTCCCGCGAAGATTCGATGAAAGCACGGGTTCCCCAGGGCAGTTTCTTTGGACCTAGACTCTTCCTTATTTACATAAATGAAATGGGAGACAACCTTGCAAGCCATCACATTGCCAATGATACTACGACACACTCAGCCATCCCAAAAACACAAAGACCCAACACAAGCCTCTCTTTCCCTACAGATGGATCTTTTAAAATCGAAATGTGGTCTGATACACGGAGAGTTGAAATCTGAATACTGGGGTTCAATTTCTTCACTGCTCTCTCTTGGAATAACCACCTTGATCGGGTGAGAACCTCCTGCACAAGAAAACTCGTAGATTACTCTTCGCTGCAAAAACCATCTTGATCCAGCTCGATTATCCCACTTTACAAGTCCTCCATTAGACCCACAGCTGAATATGGATGCCCGCTATATGCCGGTGCCCCAAAATAGCTCTTAGCACCACTCCAAAAGATCCAGAATAGAGCAAACAGGGTGGTCTGCGTTTCTACATATGACTCGCTCCAACCTCTTAAGGAAAGTTTTGTATGTAGCGTCGATGACTGTTTTCCACAAGTACATGAATTGCCTCCCTCAACCAAGCTCTCTCGCATTGTCCCCCTTTTGTCCAATCAACAAGGCAGACGCGAAGGCATACAGATCGATCCAATTAGCTAAGGCGGACACGCCAACAACCCAAAACTTGAGGAAGAGCTTCATCCGGTGCTGCACTTCTATCCGGAACGATCTTCCTGTGGATGTTATTCTTGCATATCTCTCCGTTAACTCCATAAAAAGAAGGTCCTTGTATAAATTTGGAGTTGTCAACATAAATTGTATGTAGCTTGTATAGTTTGATAAATTATTGCTATTGCTCACCAATGTTCTACTAATGTATACATAAAGGATGCAGTTTTCATAGGATATACCGTCAATAGCGTTGTGAGTTTTATTGTCAGACTTTTTCTTCACCAAAACATTTAAATCAATAAAAGTGGATGATAAATCGACGAAATAATCTTCATTGGAAAATATTTGAAAGTGCATAGTTTCTGGCAGGGGTTGTTGAGGATGAAATTGTTCATAGCCATAACTGACACTGACATCAACATTTTCAGCATTGAATAGATTCACTGATGAGGTGATTGATGGATGTGATTCTTTGTGGGAGAGATAGGTCATCTTAAGAGAATAAATCCTTCTTTGATCTAACAATCTTTTTCTTCTTCTTCTTATTGCTCTTCTTTATTTTCTTCATACTTTTCAAAGTTGCTCTTGATGTCTTTTGCTTCCCACCTGGGTAGAGACTGATGATTGAATGACGACCACGCACCCTTTTTAACCCCTTCCCATTTTGCTGATATTTTAGTTGTTCGCCAACAGCTCTTGCTGAAGATCTAATATTTTCCTTAAGACACTCCTTGAAATTTTTACCCGGGCCCCAGTCCCGTATTTTTTAAGCAGCAAAACTTGTTGCAGCCAGTACAATATATTTTTGGCAAGGGACAGTTCAGAACGAAATAGCCTGGGAAACCAACTACCAAGGTCATAGCCAGACATTATAGTATGGATGCTTTCAGTCTGCGAATGTCAGCGTCAGCGAATGTGCACTCTATGTGTACATTCCTGCTTCTAACAGCACTCATATCTTGAGTGCCTGACAAGTCCAAAACAATTACACCGTGTGTTTTTGAAAATATGGGATCGGTTACTCCATTTTGAAATAGTTGTTAATCATCATCCAGTGTTTGCGTTGTCAATTCATATAGTGTTCTGTAAGATTATTTTTTTTATCATATGATAAAGTATACAAGGGAATTCCATTCATCTTGCAAACAAGACTGGATAAGCCAAAAAAATCGTGGACGGATGCGGTCCAGGATTTAACGGCACTAGCACTCTTCACAAAGGCCTAGGCGAGTTTTGAGGAGATTTATTTATTGATAAATGACGAGTCGGTATAATTACAAGAACCAGTGACAATGTGACGTTGATTGGTGTCTTTATGGGGAACAAGAAATTTGATTTTATTACCATTGGCCCTCCAGTTTTTCTATTGTTACCATCGTTACCGATGGCCTTTTGTTACCAGTTTTTCCATTGCCAATGCAACAGGGCTCATAATCTGTTGTTTTCGAACATGAAGTATTGCTGAAGTGAGACATTTGCATCAGGCGCTGCAGCAAGTGTTTTCCTCGAAATGAAACTGCCTGGAGCTAGTTTTAACTTTATGTCAGTCTTAGCGTTGGGAGGCAACCATTAATATATATTAAATATTTCATGATTTAGTTTTCCAACTAAATGATGTTATTTGGTCACTGCAGTAGTTAACTCGCCATCAGTATCTACATTCGATCTATGTTCATAGCCCATTGCCTGTCCTCTGAATTCCTTGTATAAATTTGGTGTTGTCAACATAAATTGTATGTAGCTTGTATAGTTTGATAAATTATTGCTATTGCTCACCAATGTTCTACTAATGTATACATAAGTTTGTCTGAACAAGTTGTGTAGGATGCAGTTTTCATAGGATAGACCGTCAATAGCGTTGTGAGTTTGATTGTCAGACTTTTTCTTCACCACAACATTTAAATCAATAAAAGTGGATGATAAATCGACGAAATAATCTTCATTGGAAAATATTTGAAAGTGCATAGTTTCTGGCAGGGGTGGTTGAGGATGATTGTTCATAGCCATAATTGACACTGACATCAACATTTTCAGCATTGGATAGATTCACTGATGAGGTGATTGTTGGATGTGATTCTTTGTGGGAGAGATAGGTCATCTTAAGAGAATAAATTCTTCTTTGATCTAACAATCTTTTTCTTCTTCTTCTTATTGCTCTTCTTTATTTTCTTGATACTTTTCAAAGTTGCTCTTGATGTCTTTTGCTTCCCATGATTTTGCTTGATGTCTTTTGTCTGGCTATGACCTTGGTAGTTGGTTTCCCAGGCTATTTCGTTCTGAACTGTCCCTTGCCAAAAATATATTGTACTGGCTGCAACAAGTTTTGCTGCTTAAAAAATACAGGACTGGGGCCCGAATAAAAATTTCAAGGAGTATCTTAAGGAAAATATTAGATCTTCAGCAAGAGCTGTTGGCGAACAACTAAAATATCAGCAAAATGGGAAGGGGTTAAAAAGGGTGCGTGGTCGTCATTCACTCATCAGTCTCTACCCAGGTGGGAAGCAAAACACATCAAGAGCAACTTTGAAAAGTATCAAGAAAATAAAGAAGAGCAATAAGAAGAAGAAGAAAAAGATTGTTGGATCAAAGAAGGATTTATTCTCTTAAGATGACCTATTTCTCCTACAAAGAATCACATCCAACAATCACCTCATCAGTGAATCTATCCAATGCTGAAAATGTTGATGTCAGTGTCAATTATGGCTATGAACAATTTCATCCTCAACCACCCCTGCCAGAAACTATGCACTTTCAAATATTTTCCAATGAAGATTATTTCGTCAATTTATCATCCACTTTTATTGATTTAAATGTTGTGGTGAAGAAAAAGTCTGACAATCAAACTCACAACGCTATTGACGGTCTATCCTATGAAAACTGCATCCTTTATGTATACATTAGTAGAACATTGGTGAGCAATAGCAATAATTTATCAAACTATACAAGCTACATACAATTTATGTTGGTAACTCCAAATTTATACAAGGAATTCAGAGGACAGGCAATGGGCTATGAACATAGATCGAATGTAGATACTGATGGCGAGTTAACTACTGCAGTGACCAAAGAACATCATTTAGTTGGAAAACTAAATCATGAAATATTTAATATATATTTCAATGGTTGCCTCTCACCGCTAAGACTGACATAAAGTTAAAACTAGCTCCAGGCAGTTTCATTTCGAGGAAAACACTTGCTGCAGCGCCTGATGCAAATGTCTCACTTCAGCAATACTTCATGTTCGAAAGCAACAGGTTATGAGCCCTGTTGCGTTGGCAATGGAAAAACTGGTAACAAAAGGCCATCGGTAACGATGGTAACAATAGAAAAACTGGAGGGCCAATGGTAATAAAATCAAATTTCTTTTTCCCCATAGACACCAATCAACGTCACATTGTCACTGGTTCTTGTATTTAAACCGATTCGTCATTTATCAATAAAGAAATCTTCTCAAGACTCACCTAGGCCTTTGAGAAGAGTGCTAGTGCCGTTAAATCCTGGACCACATCCGTCCAAGATTTTTTTGGCTTATCCAGTCTTGTGTACAAGATGCATGGAATTCCCTTGTATACTTTATCATATGATAAAAAAAATAATCTTACAGGACTCTGTATGAATTGACTACGCAAACACTGGATGATGATTAACAACTATTTCAAAATGGAGTAACCGATCCCATATTTTCAAAAACACACGGTGTAATTGTTTTGGACTTGTCAGGCACTCAAGATATGAGTGCTGTTAGAAGCAGGAATGTACACTTAGAGTGCAAATTTGCTGACGCTGACATTCGCTAACTGAAAGCATCCTTTTAATATCACTGAGTCAATTTCAAACCTATTGGGAGATCACCTCCGACGGCAGTGTTCTACTAGACTTGGCACCATGAACACAAATGAAATAATAAATACATTTAACTTGGACTCATTCATGTATAAGTGCAAATCCTATTGTATAGCCTCGCATTTCCTTGAAAAAATTAGTGATTCTCATCGGCTATTGGTTCCCTAGGGAGAGGAGTGTTCTGACATTTTTATTGTCAGAAATGTAATAATAAAATCGCATATACATTTTCACTTTATTTGAAAAGTTGCCCCAATCCATTGTCCTCAGCGTGATTCATGATTGTATTCAAATTCAATCCAAGTTGTAGTCTGGATATATACATAGTGTTCACTTTAGCTGCAAAACATAATTGTTCTTCTAACTTAAATTTACTCAATGAGACAACATATCTACCAAACATCTCATCCCACTCGAATGTTAGGCGACAATCCTTTGCAATTTCCAGTGTTACGCTGGGGACTCTCGTCTTCATATCATCACCGTTAACACCTTCAAGATGCGATAGTGTAAAACCACTAATTTTTAATAACAGAATGTTTTTTCGAACTTTAATCAATGTCATTTATTCAATTAAATAATGAAGCTAGTCAAATGTCTATTTGGAACAGTGATAATAACTCTTGATCAAGTTTTTATATCCACATCCAAGGACTGAGAAATCGATTGTGCGAGAGTTTTTGGCTCCTGTTCAATGATGCACCACACCAGTAGAATTCATTGCGGGGAGGAGTCATAAAACTCTCAGTACCTATTGCGCAGCTAACATCCCGGGGCCATAAAAATAACAGTTACATAAAATTTCATGGATCCTCAAGAGTTCCCTAGTGCTAAATCATTGTGCAACTAACACTCAAGGCCAGAGAAATCAGTTAAAGTTCGTAAAAACGTAAAGAAAACGTAAAAGTTCATTGATCCTCACGAGTGTCTTAGGGAATGGCCTTGACAAGCAAGGGGATACTTTCTATAAAGGTGTAGAGGCGCACGGTAATTCATTATAAGCGATCTACTCATAATTGTAATATTACTTAGATTTTCACGGTTTGTTGTTTATATAACTAAACCGGGCTTAAAATAGTTTTACTGTCCAGACTGGAACTTTGTCTAGTTTAATTGTATGTTTTTTTTCTAAATATTTTCTAAATAAGTCTTTTTGGCATGATTTGGAATTTTCTAGGGGAAGATTCTAAACTTGCTTAAAAAATAGGGATATTGTTCCTTTTTCAACGATTTTCGACCAAATTTCAACGTATTTTCAATTTAAAAAACATATACACCAAATTTCGAAAAAGTAATTTGGTAGATTGATGTAGTGGAATATTGGGTATGAAACGACATCAAAATTGTAGGTTTTTTCATTGATATGAAGATCATGGAGCAGTAAAATAGTATACAAAAAATTACACAGGAAAATTAAGCCGTAAGAAGAGTAAAGAGCGATATTAAAAATGAAAATGTAAAGAAATAAAGTCATACAACAAGTTAAGCTTGATATGAAGATAAACTAAATTTACGTAGCGACACAAATCGTTGTAGCAATGACCAAACATTACGGAGGAAAATATCATGGAGAAAAAACTTTGATTTCGTTTCACCACCATCGATTCAATGCAGTAGTTGTCAACCCCTGAGAACCTTAAACGGTATATCTCAAGAAGAATTTTTTCTTAAAAAAAATTGCTTCCCTGGTCATCAAAGACAGTCACAAAATACAATGTCCTCTTAAGACCCCCTTTATTCTTTGTTTCCTGACATTCAATCACAAAAAATAATCTACATGGCTTGGCTTCATGAAATTTGGCAATAAATGTACAGTTTTTGAACTAAAAGTCACCTGGAGGCCGAGCTTATCGATGACCTGACACAGCCAATTTGAAATCTCCTCCTTTTCCCTGGCAGCAGGGTCCAACTTCTGGGCAGCCCCGAGGCCTTCTTTGGAAAATGTTTTCGTTTTTGTCTCCCGTTCAACGACCTTAAACCGCTCCATTTGCTACAAAGAAAATAATTTCGTTGAAAACAGAATGAAAATTGAAAGACGATCAAAGATCTAGAAAAGGATAAAAGAAAACAAGAAACAAAATCAGTTTCGCTAAAAAAGGAATAAAAACTTATAAAAGCGATCTAAGATAAAGAAAATGGAAAGAAGAAACAAGAAACAAGAGCTAAAAGCTCATATGGCACTTGTGACGAGGTCGGAAGAGCCGAGAGCTCATATGGTACGAGGTCGGAAGAGCCAAGAGCTCATTTGGACGAGGTCGGAAGAGCCGAGAGCTCATATGGTACGAGGTCGGAAGAGCCAAGAGCTCATTTGGCACTTGTGAGAAGGTCAGAACCTAAAGTTAAACTTTATAGCACAAGATCCTTCTAAATATCAAATTTCATTAAGATCTGGTCACCCTTTCGTAAGTTACAAATACCTCAATTTTCAAAATTACCTCCCCCCTCCCAATTCCACCAAAGAGAGCAGATCCGGTCCAGTTATGTCAGTCACGTATCTTAGACAGGTTTCTATTCTTCCCATCCAGTTTCATCCTGATCTCACCGCTTTAAGTATTTTCTAAGATTTCCGGTCCCCCCAACTGCCCCCCCCCAATTACGTTTGATCCGGTTGAGATTTAAAATAAGATATCAGAGTTACGAGGTCCTTCTAAATATGAAGTTTCATGAAGATCCGATCACTCCTTCGTAAGTTAAAAATACGTTATTTTTCTTATTTTTCAGAATTACCCCCCCCCCCCGCAATTGAACGGATCCGTTCCAATTATGTAAATTACGTATGCAGGACTTTTGCTTATTTTTCCAACCAAGTTTCATCCCAATCCCTCCAATCTAAGCGTTTCCCATCATTTTAGGTCTCCCCACCCCAAACTTCCCCCAATGTCACCAGATCCGGTCAGGATTTAAAATAAGAGCTTTGAGCCACGATATCCTTCTAAAAATCAAATTTCATGGAGATCCAATCACCCGTTCGTAAGTTAAAAATACCTCATTTTTTCTAATTTTTCAGAATTAACCCCCCCCCCCCCAACTACCCAAAAGAGAGCGGATCCGTTCCGTTTATGTCAATCATCTATCTAGGACTTGTGTTTATTTTTCCCACCATGTTTCATCCCGATCCCTCCACTCTAAGTGTTTTCCAAGTTTTAGGTTCCCCCTCCCAACTCCCCGCCCCCATCACAAGATCTGGTCGGGATTTAAAATAAGAGCTCTAAGACACGATATCCTTCTAAACATCAAATTTCATTGAGATCCGATCACCCGTTCGCAAGTTGAAAATACCTCATTTTTCTAATTTTTAAGACTTACTCCCCCCCCCCCCCAACTACCCCAAAGAGAACAAATAAGTTCCGATTATGTCAATCATGTATCTAGGACTTGCGCTTATTTTTCCCATCAAGTTTCATCCCGATCCCTCTACTCTAAGTGTTTTCCAAGATTTTAGGTTTCCCCCCTCCAACTCCCCCCAATGTCATCAGACCCAGTCGGGATTTAAAATAAGAGCTCTGAGACACAATATCATTCCAAACATCAAATTTCATTAAGATCCAATCACCCGCTCATAAGTTAAAAATACTTCATTTTTTCTATTTTTCCGAATTAACCGGCCCCTACTCCCCCCCCCCCAGATGGTCAAATCGGGAAAACGACTATTTCTAATTTAATCTGGTCCGGTCCCTGATACGCTTGCCAAATTTCATCGTCCTAGCTTACCTGGAAGTGCCTAAAGTAGCAAAACCGGGACTTTAGGTTTTCCCCCTCCGACTCCCCCCAATGTCATCAGATCCGGTCGGGATTTAAAATAAGAGCTCTAAGACACAATATCATTCCAAACATGAAATTTCATTAAGATCCAAATACCCGCTGATAAGTTAAATAAAAATACTTCATTTTTTCTATTTTTTGCGAATTAACCGGGCCCCCACTCCCCCCCAGATGGTCAAATCGGGAAAACGACTATTTCTAATTTAATCTGGTGCGGTCCCTGATATGCTTGCCAAATTTCATCGTCCTAGCTTACCTGGAAGTGCCTAAAGTAGCAAAACCGGGACCGACAGACCGACAGACAGACAGACCGACAGAATTGGCGACTGCTATATGTCACTTGGTTAATACCAAGTGCCATAAAAACAATAAACAAAAGCAATTACGTTGAAAAAACAGAAAAAAAACTGAAAAGGCGAATAAGTATAAAAAAATAGAAAACAAGAAACCAAAACAGTTTCGTTGAAAACAGAATAAAAACTGAAAAGGCAATCAAGTATCAAAAATAGAAAACAAGAAACAAAAAGCTTCATTGAAAACGAATAAAACCGGAAAGGCGATTAAGGATCAAGAAAAATGAAAACGAAACAAGAAAAATGAGAACAAGAATCGAGTCCAAATATTGAAAACTCACCTACTTTAAAGGAGAAAAAAAAAATAGAAGAAAACCTTAAAAAATATGAGGTTTAGGGCCAGTAAGAAGAAAAAGAAGGAAATAAAATATTTCGTCTGTATAAAGAAAGGCATCCTCAAGTGTTGTGAAAGAAAGAATAAAACCATGAACAAAATAAAAAAAAAGAATAAAAAAAATAAAAAGAAAAGGTCAAACAAATACGCGATAAGATAAATATGTTACAACTGAATGAGGCACTTCTATAATCCTTCTATAACAGACTAACTAAGTTAGTTTTCAATTACTTTTATTATTTTGCCGTATGTTGCTTCTATTGTTATAGAAATATCTCGTTCTACTGTAAGGTACATTCTCCTTCCCTGTTTAATTTTTCACGGAGTGCATTAGTTTTGATTTTCCCTTTGTACTTCCAATTTCAGATTCCTTCACTTTTCAAGATGTTTCGATCCTTCCATTCCCAACGTTTTTCTTTCTATTGGCAACTTTTAAGTCGTTTCTGTTACAATACAATTTACTTTGTTTTGAAGTAATTATTCTTCTTCCTCTTCGTTCGATTGTACGTCTTTTTCTTACTACTAGCCATATACCCTATGTCATATCCAGGAGGAGGGGGTCACAGGATTTGAGCCCCTCCCCCGTAAAAAAGTAAAAAAAACGTACATAAATTTGTGATGCGTTTTGTGAGGTTTTTTATAGCCCCTCCCCCTGTAAAGAAAAAATCATGGATATGTCCTTGCATAGACCTATTGTTTTTCAATATTTTATTCTTTAGTTTTGGGAATCAAGTTTTTGGTTACTGACAAAAAATGAAACTAATCAATATCCATCTTCCTTTTCTCAATGTTTTCCTTTAGTTCACTTGAAACGTTGAACGGGATCTGAAATTTAAATTTTTCATCTTGCCACTTTTTTATGTGAAAATTCGAAAATGTCCGATACAAACTTTAGACGTGACAACGACTGTATGAAACCCAATCAAACATCAACAAAAAATGGCAATATGTAAGCTGAATGATCATATTTTACCAACCAGGGTTCATCCGAGAAGTACCAACTGCTTATTTGGGTTTAATCTTGCAATTTTTTTGCAAATGCAGATAAGGAGGCGCTAGGGTCTTTTTATCCGTAGTTTGAGGCATTTTATATCATAATAATACTAATCTAGCTCAATCACCACTTATGGATTCACAATATACCCGGATGGAGTGAAAACCAGTTAACTATGCCCTAGTAAGTACCACGTGTTGACGATACTAATCGGACTGCATCACGTCAATATCACCAATTCTGCTATGCCCACTTAATATTAGAGTCTAGTATCATCACCTTGTTTTCCATGAAATACTAGATGGCAATAGCATTTAAAAAGGATTAGATTTATTCCAACTTCTTTCATTGTTTGGGGGAGAAACACTACTGCTTCCCAAATTTGCTTTGTTTTTTGTCGCGATAAGAGATAAATATTCGTAGCTTTTTCTAGCATAAGGATCGTCAAAAAAAAGAAGAAAGCCTTCACAAAATTTCATTTACCAAAAGCAACAGAAATCATTATCTTTTTAGCCTACAGAATTTTAGCTTATTAACAAGAAGGAAAGCAAAACTTTTAAGTAATATACCAAAAGCAACATAAATCATTATCTCTTGAGCCTACAGAATTTTAGCTTATTAACAAGAAGAAAAGTGAAACTGTCTTAGCTTCAAAAGTGATCCTCTTAGGGATCATATTCCATTTAAGCCTCTTGGCTTAAACGGTTGGTTTTGCCCCTTGGAGATCATATTCCGTTTAAGTATTTTTACGGAGAAGACTGAAAAATAAATGTCTGTTCTAGATTTCTGCGACCAAGTCTAGGAAGCTCACTCTGGACCCCACGAATTCCAATTTTGTTTTCTATGTTCAAAAATCTTATAGTTTTCTATCATTTCCACACGCATCTGCATGCTTATTCTTTAAACTACGTGATATGCAGGACATAAGAATTCAGAGGTAAACATTCGCAACTTTTCCTAGCATAAGGATCGTCAAACAAAGAAGAAAAGTCTTCGCAAAATTTTAAGTAATTTACCAAAAGCAACATAAATCATTATCTTTTGAGCCTACAGAATTGTAGCTTATTAACAAGAAGGAAAGCGAAACTGTCTTAGCTTCAAAAGTGATCCTCTTAGAGATCATATTCCGTTTAAGTAGTTTTACGACTGAAGACTAGGAAGCTCACTCTGGACACCACGAATTCCAATTTTTTTTTCAATATTCAAAAATCTGACAGTTTTCTAGCATTTCCGCACGCATCTACACGCTTATTCTTTAAACTATATGATATGCAGGACATCAGAGTTCAGTGTTTCTGCTTAATAGGTGCCTCGTTAGTGTGGAAACCTTTAAGATTATTCAAATGTTCAGTTCAGCTGTTATATTTATGTCATTTGATAAGTTGGGTTTCAAGTTAAATGCAGAGGCTGCCTGCGGTTAGGTCCTTTTCACCCTCTTGTACGGTTGTTTTGACTTGTCTACTGAAAGTATCTTTATATGCGTGTGTGATAATACATTCCTGTACGAATTTATGTAAATGTGTATATATGTATGTGCATAAACATGTATATTTATGTCCATACTTTCCTTTTCTTCTTCTTTGTCCTTTCTCTGCGATATTCCACTATTTAATCATATTCTACACTGTTTTAAAATAAATTATTTTTATTATTATGCTAGCGTGAACGTCCGAAGTCTGGTTAATGCAGATATTCACCAGTGAATGTCCCAAAATGCCCTTTTCTCTGCTTGGATTCAATTAGCTTTGCGATTCAACCTTTTCAGTCTTACGCAAGCTATGATGATGAAAGTTAAAGTTATGTTAATGTATGTTTGGTACTAGGATAAATTTGGTTATGAATATCAGAAATGGGTTAAAAACCTAATTTAATCTAGCCCAACCTAACCAAACCTGTCATTATCAAACCTTGCAGTAAACTGAGAAGTTGGCTGGCAACGCTGACTAAATCCATGGAGAAAAAAGGTATTTCGGACATTCAACGGTGAATGTCGACATTCACGACAGAAATTCACGGTAACTACAGCTCATGACCAGAACTCGTCTGAAAATAGTGAGGCAGCAACCAGATTTAAATATATACATATAAAAAAAACATTTAGTTGCACTTCAGGGTAATCGGACCCAATGAAACCTCTTCGATGGCATTTAGCACAAGGAATTTTCAGGAATAAATGAATGCCGGTGGGGAGAAAGAGCTAAAGTAAAAGTTATGCTTTTTGGGGATCAGGATCCATCTTGACCTTTATAGGGGAGGGAAAGGAGAATTGTCCCTAAATTCTTGTCATCGAGAGATATAGGATCAGGATCCAATTTGACCTTTATAGGGGAGGGAAAGGAGAATGGTCCCTAAATTCTTGTCACGAATATCCATAGTATCAGGATCTAACTTGACCTATATATGGGAGGGAAAGGAGAATGCTCCCTAAGTTCTTGTCATCAAGAGATATAGGCTCAGGATCCAGCTTGACTTTTATAGGGGATTGAAAGGAGAGTGATCCCTAAATTCTTGTCATTAAGAGATATAGGATCAGGATTCAACTTGACCTTTGTAGGGGAGGAAAGGGAGAACGGTCTCTAAATTCTTGTCATCAAGAGATATAGGGTCAGGATCAAATTTGACTTTTATAGGGGAAGGAAAAAGGACGGTCCATAAATTCTTGTTTTCAAGAGATATAACAGAGTGTGACAAATAGAAAAAATAGATCGGAAGTGAGAAAACATCCTTGTTTAGTGTCTTTTGTGGGTTCGTTCATATTTTGACTTTTGTGGGGAGGGGTCCATAGATTCGTATTATCATAACATCTCCCAGACAAGGATATTGCATCTAGAACGAAGTTGGTGGGAAGTAAGACAACGAGTCAAAGTTCTGCCTTTCGAGATCCCATCGATGCGAAGGTAAGATATCTCTAGTTTTTTTCATCAGGATATATGACTTTTTACTCTTCATTTTAGCTTCTCTGGAGGTTTGGTTCTTAAATTCAGGTTATTATAACATCTGACAGAAAAGTATATTGGATCTCAATAGAAGTTAGTGGGAAGTAAAACCACTGGTCAAAGTTCTGCCTTTCGAGATCCCATCAATGTGAAAATAAGAGATCCCTATTTTTTGTCTTCAAGATATATGACTTTTTACTTTTCATTGTAACTACTCAGAAGGTTGGGTTCTTAAATTCGGGTTACCATAACATAAACCAGAAAAAGCTATCGTATCTCGACGAAAGCTGGTCGAGTAAATTCAGATTATTTTAACATCTGCCAGAAAAAGATATTGAATATCGATCGAAGTTGGTGGGAAGTAAGACCACGGGTCAAAATTCTGTCTTTCGAGATCCCATCAATGACAAGGTAAGAGACCTCTAGTTTTTTTGTCATCAGTATATGTGGCTTTTTACTTCTCATTTTAACTTCTCTGGAGGTTGGGTTCTTAAATTTGGGCTACCATAACATAAACCAGAAAAAGCTATCTGATCTCGACCAAAGCTGGTGGGAAGTAAGAACATAAATCGTGGTTCTGTCTTTAGGGATTTCAGGCACAATGTCATCAATGTGGAGGTAAATGGTCACCAGTTTTTTTTTTCCTCAGAATATTCACCCGAAATAGCTGTCGGATTTACAGTCAACTTGGTAGAAAAAAAAGCGCTGTTGTACTCTGTTATGCTTTTTGGGGATCAGGATCCAACTTGACCTTTATAGGGGAGGGAAAGGAAAATTGTCCCTAAGTTCTTGTCATCAAGAGATGTAGGATCAGGATAAAAATTAACATCCTATAATATAACATCTTTTATACAAAACATCATTTTTTGCACCCAGGCGAACAAGGTTAGTTATTTCAAAATAGTAACAAATAGTCTGCAGATTGTTCATCATCCCTTGCGGGCTTAAATAGCACGGAAGCGGTTGCAGATGCACAGATTAAACTTGATTCACATTCCAGTCCACTCGATATTGTCAATTCGCAGCCGGCTATTACCCAATCTTATTTGGTCCCAAAGGACATCGGACGGTTTGTCCACAAATCGTCGTCACTCGATATAGCGTTCAAACTTCGTCTGCTAAAAAGTCACTGGACTCCGGATATTGCATATACTTTTCCAATAGCCGGAAAAAAGAAAGTTGAAGTTTCAATTGGGTTGGCTGATTCTTTTCAGCTGTTTGTCCTATTTACCATTTGAGGACAATGCTTTTTGTCGATTCTGTCTTCTTTTTTCGTCCAAAACAGCAGGCAAAGGCAGCCACCAGCGCTTAGGTAAACTTGTCATCAAACCCTTCAGGAATTGGAAGGATGTAATTGAATGTTACACAAGTCACCAGCAAACACAGTTTCACAAAAAATATATTTTTACCGCAGATAACTTCATTTCTGTTGCGGAGAAAAGGCAAGGTAACATTATCAATCAGATAGACACGGCAAGGGCAGCACAGGTTCAGGAAAATCGTCAGAACACGGATCCAGAACCATCTCAAATTGCACTGTCCCAGCCTTACAAGCTCTGCTCTCTGTTGGGGCATAATATTGTTTGTGTATTTTTTGAGTTGAATAAAGAAAAAGTTGAAATGATAGTAATTTCTGAGCTCTTTTGAGACTAAGGACAAGGGTTGGCGATGAAGGTCTAGTGAAACATCTACTTTCCGCAGCAGCAAATGCTACCATGTTTCACCAAAGGTTCAAAATGGTCTGATTGTCGCTTGTGGAGAAGTTCTTCAGCAGTCCATTGTCGAAAAAGTAATCGCAAGGCCTTGCTTTTCCGTGCTTGCTTACGAAACAGGGAACGTTTCCGATATGGAGCAGCTATGTGTTTGCGTCCGCTACACCTCTGCTGGAAATCTTCACAAGGGTTTTCTTGGTTTTGTCCCACTTACGGATCTATCTGGACAAGGTCTCGCTTCGGCAATTCTGCATTTTTTAGAAAGCTCATCTCAAATGATAGTAATTTCTGAACTCTTTTGCGACTAAGGACAAGGGTTGGCGACGAAAGTCTGGCGAAACATCTTCTTTCCGCAGCAGCAAATGCCACGTATGTTTCACCAAAGGTTCAAAATGGTCTGATTGTCGCTTGTGGAGAAGTTCTTCAGCAGTCCATTGTCGAAAAAGTAATCGCAAGGCCTTGCTTTTCCGTGCTTGCTGACGAAACAGAGAACGTTTCCGATATGGAGCAGCTATGTGTTCTGCTGGAAACCTTCACGAGGGTTTTCTTGGTTTTGTCCCAGTTATGGATCTATCTGGACAAGGTCTCGCTTCGACAATTCTGCATTTTTTGGAAAGCCCTTAAAGATACAAAAGTATGCCTAGTGGACGCGTCCTCGCTCACAAGAGGCGGACTGACGGTCTCCACGGTTGACCGTTAGACAAAGTCCACGGAAAGATTTTTTTGTAGCCCCCCCCCCCAAAAAAAAACGAAGATCCTGGGTACGGCCTTGGTAGGAGCCCTGAAATTAGTTGATATATAACTTGTTTACTTAGGCAGGAAGGATGGGGTACATAGACAGGGAGTAGGGCCCGTTATGTACAAGGAAGCTGCTAAGTTTTGTTTAGGATGGGAAGTTATTAATAATAGAATACGAATCGCTCATTTTATGGCTAAAAAGTTCAGGGTATCAGTTATAGGAGAATATGCCCCTGTAGAACCGACTGACGGAGATACAAGGGACTCAGATTAGCTTTCCTTACAGTTAAAGGTGCAAATAGACAGGCTCCCAGGTAGAAATATGATGTTTTTATTAGGAGATTTTAAGGCCCAGGTCGATAGAAATAAGAATAGATGGTATCCTAGCCTAAGTATATTTGGTGTAGGGGAAGAAAACAGTAATGGCTACAGACTGCTGTAATTTTGTTAGAATAACAATCTAGTTATAACCAATACAATATGTGGTCATAAAATGGCCCATAAGCTAACAGGGTACTCTCACGTAATGGTAAGACAGCAAACCTTATTGATTATGTTATTATAAACCAAAGACTGACACGGTCAATGCAGGATACTAGGGTATATAGGGTGCTGATATTGAGGTCAAAAATAAACATCACCATCTAGTGGTGTCTAGGATTAATTTAAAGCTGAAATTTCGGAAGAGTAACTACCTCCCGGGAAATTATGACGTTGGTAGACCCCAGGATGAAAATTTGAAAGAAACTTTCCAGGAACAATTGAATACTAAACTGGGGAAGTTGAAACATGACATTTTGGAAGATGGATGAAAATTTTTGGGAAGTTGCTGATGGTGTCTTAGGAAAGAAAGCTAGGAGCGCTGCGAGAAATATTAATGAAAAAAAAACAGTATGTTTAATAGACAGGACAAGGGGCCTGTAGAAGTATTATTTGAGTGATTGATCATATGAAAACAAAAGGAATGTAAAGACAGTGGAGAAAGCATGAGGAGGTGTGAAGTAGAAGCCATGGATAAAATTGCCAAGGATCTGGAAGATCCAGCTAAACGGCATAATAATAAATTTTTATACTGACATGCTAATGAATTGAGAGGAAGTAGTTAATCCGCATTTGTTCCACGTAAAGACAGGGGCCACAATTAGTGATAAGGAAAGAGTTAAAGAGAGATGGGCAGAACATTTTGAGATTGTGCTAAACCGAGGTAGAGTTGCATGAAAGGATATAAAGGTTAAATGAAAAAGTTTGTAATACCTTGGAAGTGAAGGAAGATTTGTTTTATGAGGAAGAACTTGAAAAAATACTAAAAGGATTGAAAATAATCAAACAGTTCGTGGTAACAAACTGTAGTAAGGAGCGAACCGGCTCAATAGTAAACGAAACTCTAAAAAATGGAATTTTGATACCAAAAGATACATCAAAAGAATTGGATTTTCATGCTGATTTTAAATATACAAGTTTCATCAAATTCTATCTTTGTCATCAAAGTTACGAGCCTGAGAAAATTTGCCTTATTTTGGAAAATAGGGGTAAACACCCCCTAAAAGTCAGAAGATCTTAACGAAAATCACACCATTGCATTCAGCGTATCAGAGAACCCTGTTGCAAAAGTTCCAAGCTCCTATCTACAAAAATGTGGAACTTAGTATTTTTTTTGCCAGAAGACACGATCACGGGTGCGTTTTTATTTATTTTATTTTTTTCCAGGGGTCATCGTATCGACCAAGTGGTCCTAGAATGTCACAAAGGGGCTCATTCTAATGGAAATGAAAAGTTCTAGTGCCTTTTTTAAGTGACCAAAAAAATTAGAGGGCGCCTAGGCCCCCTCCCATGCTCATTTTTTCCCAAAGTCAACGGATCAAAATTTTGATATAGCCATTTTGTTCACCATAGTCGAAAACCATAATAACTATGTCTCTAAGGATGACTTACTCCCCCACAGTCCCCGAGGGAGGGCCTGCAAGTTACAAACTTTGACCAGTGTTTACATACAGTAATGGTTATTGGGAAGTGTACAGACGTTTTCACGGGGATTTTTTGGTTTGGGGAGGGGGGTTGAGGGTAGGGGGCTATGTGGAGGATCTTTCCTTGGAGGAATATGGCATGGGGGAAGAGAAATTCAATGAAGGGGGCGCAGGATTTTCTACCATTACTATAAAAAAAAACAATGAAAAAATAAACATGAAAAAGTTTTTTTCAATTGAAAGTAAGGAGTAGAATTAAAACTTAAATCGAACAAAGATTATTACGCATATGAGGGTTTCTTCTCCTCCTAAATACCTCGCTCTTTATGCTAAAGTATTTTTAGTAATGTCAACTATTTATTCTACGGCCTTTCTGATTCAGGGGTCATTCTTAAAGAATTGGGACAAATCTTAAACTTTAGTGTAAAGAGCGAGGTATTAACAAGGGGACAAACCCCCTCATATACATAATAAAAATATAAGCATATAGAAGTTTGTGACGTAATTTAAATCTTAAGTTACGCATATTTTTTTACTAATAAAAACGTTCGTTATAAATTAAAAGTTCTAGTTGCCTTTTTAAGTAACCAAAAATTGGAGGGCAAATAGGCCTCCTTCCCCACCCCTTATTTCTCAAAATTGTCTGATCAAAACTAAGAGAAAGCCATTTAGCCAAAAAAAGAATTAATATGCAAATTTCATTTTAATAATTTATGTGCGGAGAGCCAAAATCAAACATGCATTAATTCAAAAACGTTCAGAAATTAAATAAAAAACTAGTTTTTTTAACTGAAAGTAAGGAGCGACATTAAAACTTAAAACGAACAGAAATTACTCCGTGTATGAAAGGGACTGCTCCCTTCTCAACGCCCCACTCTTTACGCTAAAGTTTTTTACTGTTTAATAAAGTAGAACTGAGAGAAAGAGTTAAACTTTAGCGTAAAGAGCGGGGCGTTGACTTACTTTCAGTTTAAAAAAAAATAGTTTTATTTTTTATTTAATAAGGCTCCAGGTGCTGATAGTGTGGTATATGAGTTTCTTAAATATGGTGGCTCTGAGATTCGAAATAAGTTGATGAAGATTATGAATATGATCTTTGAAAGAAAAGGAAGTACCTAGCGATTTTGGGACAGTCTTAATTGAACCATTGTATAAGAAAGGTGATAAGAGTGAGTGTCCTAATTATCGAGGCATTAGTCTGGTCTCTCTAGGTAGCAAATAACTTAGTAATATGATACTTTTAGACTGAGACATGCTGTAGACCCATGATTCCCAACGTGGGCGCAACATTCTGGCTTGGCAATATTCTGGTAGGTCTTGGGGAGGACGTTCACCCTTAGGCTGACTATACTTTAGAGCCATAATTTTGAAAAACAAGAGCTAAGAGCTCGTATAGCACTTGTGACGAGGTTGGAAGAGCCAAGAGCTTTTATGGTATGAGCTCTGGCAAAATTCTAAGAATCAATAGATTGCTTCAAAAGGAAAATCAGAGGCTTAATGCCGGTCAGAATTTTAAATAAGAGCTCTGAGTCAAGAGGTCCTTCTAAATATCAAAACTCATTAAGATCTGACCACCCACTCGTAAGTTAAAAACACCTCAGTTTTTCTAATTTTTCCTCTTCCTTCAGCCCCAAGATGGTCGAATCGGGGAAAATGAGTTTATCAAGTCAATTTGTGCAGCTCCCTGACAAGCCTACCAATTTCCATCGTCCTAGCACGTCCTGAAGCACCATACTTGCCAAAGCCCTGAACCCCACCCCTTAACTCGCCCAAAGAGAGCGGATCCAGTCCAGTTACGTCAGTCACGTTTCTACGACATTTATAAGCGCTTTCCAAGATTTCCAGTTTCCCCCTCCAACTCCCTCCAATTTCAAAAGATCTGGTCAGGATTTGAAATAGGAGCTCGAAGACATGAGTTCCTTCTAAATATCAATTTTCAATAAGATCTGGTCACCTGTTCTTCAGTTAAAATACCTCAATTTTTCTAATTTTTCCAAATTAACAGCCCCCAGCTCCCCCAAAGAGAACGGATCCTTTACAATTATGTCAATCACGTATCTATAACTTTTACTTATTCATCCAATCAAGTTTCATCCCAATCTCTCCACTCTAAGCGTTTTCCAAGATTTCCGGTTTCCCCCTCCAACTCCCCCCAATGTCACCGGATCTGGTCTGGATTTAAAATTAGAGTTCTAAAGCACAAGATCCTTCTAAAGATCAAATTTCATTAAGATCTGATCACCAGTTCGTAAGGTACAAATATCTCATTTTTTCTAATTTTTAGAATAACTCTCCCCCCCCCCCCAACTCCACCCAAGAAAGCATACCCGGTCTGGTTATTTCTGTCACATATCTTGGACTTGTGCTCATTCTTCCCACCAAGTTTCATCCTGATATATCCGCTTTAAGCGTTTTCGAAGATTCCCCCCCCCCCCCCGATGACACTAAATCCGGTCGAGATTTAAAATAAGAGATCTGAGTTACGAGGTCCTTCTAAATATGAAATTTTATTAAGATCTAATCAGTCCTTCGTAAGTTAAAAATACCTCATTTTTTCTAATTTTTTAGAATTAGCCCCCCCCCCAATTCCCCCAAAGAGAGCGGATCCGTTCCGGTTATGTCAATCACGTATCGATGACTTGTGATTATTTTTCCCACCAAGTTTCATCCCGATCCATCCACTCTAAGCGTTTCCCAAGATTTTAGGTCGCCCCTTTATTTCCCCCCAATGTCACCGTATCAGTCGGGACTTAAAATAAGAGCTCTGAGACACAATATTCTTCCAAACATCAATTTTCATTCAGATCCGATCACTCCTTCGTAAGTTGAAAATACCTAATTTTTCAGAATTAACCCTCCCCCCCCCCAACTCCCCAAAAGAGAGCGGATCCGTTCCGGTTATGTCAATCACGTACCTTGGACTTGTGATTATTTTTCCCACCAAGTTTCATCCCGATCCCTCCACTCTAAGCGTTTTCCAAGATTTTAGGTTCCCCCTCCCAACTCCCCACAATGTCACCGGATCCGGTCGGGATTTAAAATAAGAGCTCTGAGACAAGATATCCTTCCAAACATCAAATTTCATTAAGATCCAATCACTCCTTCGTAAGTTAAAAATACCTCATTTTTCTAATTTCAGAATTCCCCCCCCCCCCCTCAAATCCCCCAAAGAGAGGGGGGATCCGTTCCGATTATGTCAATCACGTATCCAAGACTTGTGATTATTTTTCCCATAAAGTTTCATCCTGATCCCTCCACTCTAAGCGTTTTCCAAGATTTTAGGTTCCCCCCGCAACTCCCCGCAATGTCACTGGATCCGGTCGGGATTTAAATTAAAGGTTTGAGACACGATATTCTTCCAAACATCAAATTTTATTAAGATCCGATCACCTAATCGTAAGTTAAATATCCCTCATTTTTTCTAATTTTTCCGATTTAACCGTCCCCCCACCCCCAGATGGTCAAATCAGGGAAACTGACAATTTCTAATTTAATGTGGTCTTGTTCCTGATACGCCTGCCAAATTTCATCGTCCTAGCTTAACTGGGAGTGCCTAAAGTAGCAAAACCGGGACAGACAGACCGACAGAATTTGCGATCGCTATGTCACTTGGTAGATACCAAGTGCCATAACAAATTATGTGAATGGCGTCACATTCAAATACGTACATGATATAAAGGACATTATATTATTGCAATGACGTCATTTCGAGTAAATACGGCGTTTTCGATATTTCCTCAAAAATGGATCAGCTTGTGGATAGGTTCCATAAGCGTCAAGAGAATATTGTCAACTTTCCATGTAATTGTGTAGCTTAATTGCGTTGCTTAAATAGCTGAGATGGTGTTTGTTTTTGTGTGAGTTTTCTCTTGTTTACTGTTTCCATTTTTTATTGTATTTTTCTGTATTTTTGTACTTTTCTAAGTGCATTTTATGTATGTAAAGAGGGTTTAAATGAATTATTATTATTATAATACTTTTAGCTTCCTTCAGGTGAATACACATGAAATTCGAATCATAAAATATAAATATCAAGGGGCGTGCATTAGGACTTTAGATATGCCTTGGTGGGACATGGCCTAAAATCGGTTGGGAACCACTGCTGTAGACAAAGCTATAAGAAAAGAACAGTGCGGTTTTAGAAAAGGTAGAGGATGTGTCGACCTAATTTGTACTTTCACCTTTCGTCCTCAGTTTAATAGATTATGAGCAAGCCTTCGATTCTGTTAACAGAAGAGCGTTAGTGAAGATCTTATTCTTGCATGTATACCACACTAATACATTAAAGTGATTAGTGCCATGTACGAGAATAACACTGCTGCGGTGTTATTGAGGTTAGGAAATGAGGTTAGCAGCTGTTTTCGATTTAAATCAGAACTTAAGCAGAATTGTGTTTTGTCCCCCATTATATGGATCGTTTTGATGGACCCCATTTTATGGATCATTTTGACGAACTTTACCTGAAGGAGCACAGGAAAGACAATGGGAGACCACGGAATCAAATGGGGAGCAAAAACTCTCCTGGACTTAGATTATGCCGATGATTTAAGCATCCTAGATTGAAGTGCGAGCAAAATCAAGCTTTTAGAGGTTTTGCGAGATCAGGGTGCTAAAACAGGTTTAAAAATTAATATTAAGAAGACTACGCCACTAAGGCAAGGAATAAGAAAAGATGAAAACATGACGTTGGGTAACGAAAACATTGATCTGGTGGACAGTTCACTTATCTAGGTAGCATTATTAGTAAAGACCGTGGGAGCAGTGAAGATGTTAAAAGTAGAATAGCCAAGGCTCAGGGTATTTTTTCACAGTTAAAAAAGTTTGGAAGAATAGGAAGATGAGTCCACAAATCAAGATTAGAATTTTTTGCAAACTACAGTGATGACAGTGGTCAAATATGGCTCTGAAGCACAGGCACTCCGAAAAGCGGATGAAGATTTGCTATATGTTTTTCAGAGAAATTGCCTATAGATTGTTCTGGGTACCCAGCTGACTGACCGTAGTTCAAACAGCAGACTGCACGAAGATGGGGTTCAATCCCGCTTTCTAGGGCTATAATGAGAAAAAGGTGGAAATGGCTAGGTCAGGTCCCGTGGATGAAGGATAACAGATTATTAAAGATTGTCCTTTTTGGTCAACTGTCTATAGCTAAACGGGAAGTAGGTCGTTTTCGGTTGGGGTAGAAGGATGTAGTAAGGAAAGATTCAAGGGAAATGGGGACTTCCTGGAAGGGTGCAGAAGGGGGCTTTGAAAACATTGGGATGGAGGAGGAGCGTACATAGCTATGCTGACCTCTGAATTAGTAATAGTAGTAGTACTCTGAGAAAAGAAAGTAGAAGAAATCTTAGCTGCGGCTATAGTAAACCAACAGAAACTTAATTGATGTAATATATGTTCTAATACATGTTACTAAACCTTTGTTAATCACGAATAAAATAAATAAAAAAATCAAAGTCGTGCAAAAAAAATAAGTCAAATAAACAAATATACATACGGTACTTTAAATTACACCTAATGGGGTTCCATATTAAACAAATTGGCTTCAAAAAATTAATAAAACTACTTCTGCCTTCAGTTCCCTCTTAAAATAAAAAAAATAGTAACTAAAATAAACAACACAATAACTGTTTTTAAAAAATGGTAATTAAAGTCGTTTGAGGAGGATAAGTCACCCTTTTTAAACGAATAAGGAGCGGCGCTGTAACTATACTGCCTTCATTTATCTCTTAACAAAAAATATAATAAAATAAAAATAAACAACTTGTCCCTAATTGAAGGTAGACAACAAAAGATGATGTTTATTGAAAAAGCTCACCAATTACAGACAAGAATATCAGACTTTTAAGTTTACTAAAAATAAAAAGGGCTTGCAAAATATTCACAAAAAGAAAAATGTGTTTTACAAACAAAATTGCGGACCTTGCTCGCCTATAGTATACACGAGTTAGATAAGAATTATCAGACCATTTGCTATCTTCAACAGTGATAAAAGCACTGAACGAAATATTAACCACAAAAAGGAGTTTTTAATTTCATTCGCAATGGAATGCGGGGCTCCCAAGCCCTTTGACTTTCTTTAAAAGGGCATTCGCAATAAAATTTATCCCCATTTTTTTTTAACTACGATAAACCAGAGACAGTTTGTGTGTTAGCCTGTCTTTGCTAGTGACACCCTCTTCCTTATCATACCATACAATTTTTCCGCTATCCCAGAATTTGTGGAAATCATCCCTAAAAGCCAGTTGTGTTTCCCGAATAGACCTTCTAAAAACTAAATATTTTTTATAACTTCTTTACTGATACTTATAAAAATGATTGTAAAAATCAAACTTATTAACGCAATTTCAAAAAAACGTAGCAAACAGTTAATAACTTACCTTACAACTTAACAAGCTTATCCATGTCCAGCTTGTGTTCATTTTCACATGTTCGGTATTAATACAAATAATGTACGCAAAACAGCAGTATGAGGTGGTCTTAGCATGAAAAGGTTTAATAGGGCCATAGAAATCATTTAGTTTATTAAACCAAAATATTAGTAACCAAATATTATTAACCAAAATATAGAATACTCTTTCGCTTGTTTCAATACTATTTGGTTCAAGGAGAAAACCTTCTTCTTAAAACCAGTACCTGGACTCCAGACAAGACTTCTTTCAGTTTCAAAGAATTTTATCCGTTAATTCTATGCTTTTCATCTTCCGGTCCGGCACTTCTAACCAAGGTGAATTTGGTGAATTCGCAAGTGACTATGTTAGTCTCTATTATCCCACCTCAATAAGTGGGACAATCTCACATAACAATCATCTTTTTTTGTTGCTGGCAACTAGACATTCAATAGATCACCATGGTCTGGCTTAAGCTATATTCTCAAGGGAATCTTCTCTTTTTGTCTGGGATGAACACAAGGACGACTAGGCGAAAGGGACACAATGGAATTCTACTTGAAATCTCCATTAAACAGAATAATATGTTTTCATTGTGAATTCTTTATTCTGTATGGGACGAATAAGCGTAATGGACATAATGGAATTCTACTTGAAATTCCCGTTAAACATATTAGTATCTTTTTATCGTGAACTCCTTGTTTTGTATGGGATGAATTGGCGAAACGGACACAATAGAATTATACTTGAAATCTCTATAAAACAGGACAATATATTTTTATTTTGAATTCCTGGTTTTCTATAGGACGAATTGGCGAAACGATATAATTGAATTCTACTTGAAATCTCCATGAGACAGAACAACATGTTTTTGTTGTAAACTCTTTGTTGTTGTTTTTTTGTTTTGTTTTTTACGGGATGAATTGGCGAATCGTACACAAGGGAATTCTTCTTGAAATCTACACAAAACCGAATATCTTTTTTTTTTTTGAATTCTTTGTTTTGCCTAGAACGAACACAAGGACGGATTGGTAAAAATAGCACAATAAAATTCTGCTTGAAATCTCTATAAAACAGGACAATACGTTTTATTGTGAATTCTATATGCATGGCCAGCTTAGGAGACACTAAAACGGTCTATCTGTGTAAACCTAGTTGGTACAGCCAATTTTTATAAGGGGTCGTTGGCAGAGCAGACGTTTTGACGTCCATATGACTTATGGACTGATAAACTTTAACAGCTATTTGCGCATTTTCAGAACTCAATGAAACACCAGAAATCTGTAAGAGCAATACCATCTAGTCTTCTTTTTGACAATTCAAATTCAATGGTGGGATGTAATAATTCCGTGACAAAATTCATTAGCAATAATTATAGATAGATGGCAGATGTCAAATGCAAAAGCTGCTCCATTCAGCTTCAACTTTCTAGTAAACAGATGACCAAGTCTCTAAGAGGGCTTGCACTGTCGGTGAAAAAATTGGAGTATAGAATCCTTTGTGATAATAAACTTCAAGGCTGTATCCAGGGGAGAGGGTTAGGGAGTTTGACCCCCCCCCCTTCAAAAAAATATTTTTCCAATTCGTAAAACGTAGCAAAAATGAATACAAACAATTTCTTATATGTTTTCGGTTTTTGTCCACCCGCCCCGAAAAAATCCTTTTGTACCCCCTCCTCGGAAATAATCATGGATACAACCCTGGTCTACTCCATAAGAAAATTTTATGGTATCAATTTTTATAGTGTCCCCGGAGCATCTTGATGGTCAGAAATTGCACTGATGGTGACCCCAACTCTTCATCAACTGTACAGCATGATAGAAAGTTACAAACCATTTCTAACAGATTATCTTAGCCAATGTAGTAACCACTGCACTGCTATTTTATGCTCCATCATAATTCTAACTGGTTCACAAAAATCCCTGAATATTCACCAAACATAATATATAATTAGGAGCTTTTAAGTCATAGGGCTCAATTTCGTAGTTACACGAAAGATAACAATTTTCTCGCTGCAATTTTTAGGGAAATTCCGTTTCTATCTTTGTGCAGATAAGCCCCCAACTGTGATCCTATTGTGTCCTGTGCTTGTGGAAAATCGCCATGATAGTTGTATTTTATGCCCGATTTAATGTCCCGACATACGTTCTGCCCTAGGAATGACGCATGGACGGATGATAGATAGACTTATCTATCAACAAATGAACTGACATCATTTTTATACAATCCTAATAAGGGCTTATGCCAGATTTACCTTTCACTCAATCGGACTATCTGTCTTGGCTTTTCTACAATTAGCCATGACTTGATGCCTAAAACTACTTGATATTAATTCAAAATCGATTTATGTTCAAAATCGATTAACTAATTGATTTAACACAAAAATTCTGCCTCATCTACCAAATTTTCAAACCATTCAATGAATACAATATAAAATATGTAAGTAAACCAAAATGCTGAGATCTTGAATAAAAATCTTACTAGAAAGACCAAATAGAATCAGGTTAGTTTAGATGATGGATGAGTGTAAGCAAGTCCAGGGATAACCCATTTATTGGTATCTAATAGCACACCAGAGGTGTAAACCTAAATAACAAGCTTATCTAGCTCAGAAATTACAGCATCAATCTCCCGATTTTAGGAAAATGTGTTCGAATGTGACACCAACATTTATATCCCAGTGAAAAGCAAATTATTTAGAATATTCCCTTTTGGTTAAAAGTTAAAATTTTGGAGATAAATATATTTTATGTCATTTTACGCACAGATAGATAAATAATTTCATTTACGCACAGAAAATATTCCTTTTTGGCTAAAAGTTAAAATATTAGTGAAAAATAGATGTTAGGTCATTTTACGAATAAACAGATAAATAATTTCATTTACGCACACAAAATAAGGCCTATTCCTTTTTGGTTAAGAGTTGAAATTTTTGGATAAAAATAGATATTACGTCATTTTACGCACAGATGAATAAATAATTTCATTTACAGACAGAAAATATTCCTTTTTGGTTAAAAGTTGATATTTTGGAGAAAAATAGATATTAGGTCATTTACGTACAGATGGATAAATAATTTCATTAAAGGGGGAAGGGATATTTTACCTTCGTTAATTAGCATTCAACAGTCTTAGTTTTGTAACTTCAGAGTTAATTTTATTGGGGGAGGGGGATATTGAGAGAGGGGGATAATTCTTATGCGATTACCACATAAGACTACACTACAGTTACTTAATGTGTCTTATCAAAACAGTTATTTATTATATAAAGTTGAAAGAAATATTAAGCTTAAAAACAAACCTAACATAAAGAAAAATTGATTTATTTAAGTTTATGTGTCAGGTTACAAGGCGTTCGTGTGTGTGGGCTGGTGGGGTGGGTCAAAACTTAAAGTCGTATTTTAACCAATACTCCATAGCAGTTTCCTTGACCAGTTATAAGGGAGACTTATTCTATTTACACTGATTCCAAATGAGTGACATAATCTGCGGTGCCCCACAAGGCACCAAACTCGTAGGCATAATATTTCTTGCTGTAATCAACTACATATTGAGCGAGCACGAAGACAGGTATAAGTTTGCGGATGACTTATCACTAATGTTTACTTGTCTACTCGAGGGTAATACTCCTATAGCCCAGCTTGCTAGTGACATATTATTTTACTTAATCTATTTACATTAATTTTCTAAACTATTTTCTATATTTACTTATGTCTATTTATATTCTAAACTTGTTCTATTTTACAATTCCATTATAAATTTTGTAAAACCTAAAAAAACAGGAAATGTTATAATTTGTAAAAGTCATAGACATTTAAATAAACAATAATTAACAAGGACTTGTTTAAATTGGAATTTGTTGCCTTGTTGGTTTCGATCGCCTCCAATATATTGAAAGCCCTAAACTCTCTGACAAGACCAGGATTTTAAAACTGATCCTAGGGATTTTAGAACTAGATCCTTAAAGCTGACTTAGAATTCACTCATGCAACTATTATGAACAAAGGATTCTAAATCACTGAGTTAATAAAACTGGAGTTGGACAAAAAGAGAACGAATCCAGGAAGTAGCTTTGCTATTAATAATTTATAAAAACATTGGAATATATAACAAAACTATAAAGGAAAAAAAAAAAAACATTTTCAAAAACACCATCTGGTATCCAACAAACAGCTACCACAGAAATTAAAAATGTCTCAAGATCCGCTAGCAAATAATCTAAGGTTTGAAAAAAAAAAATCAAATTTTAAATAATAATTAATTCATATGTATAATTGTATATAGCCTACATAAATATTCATACATATATACTCAGGTAATAGGCAGGGTTCTCCTACGAGCCCCTTGGGTATACTGATGACAATAGAAATACATATGGTTAAGAACTATGTTTACTCTAGCAGTTACTAAACAAAAAAAAAAGAAAAAAAAACTGTTGAATCCAATATTTTGCAACAAAATTATAGGAAACCCAAAAAAACAAACTTCCCCAATTCAGCTGGATACAATTCAATCAGGGAAGTGCAGTTATTGTTTTCTCGATTGAATTTGTGGCAAAAGAAATGACCTATTTCTATGAAACAGTTTTTATTCAGATAAATGAAAACTTTTGGGTGCTTAAACTATTTATATATTAAAAGCTCACTGTTATGAAAGTGGAATTAGTTAAACTTCCGAATAAATCTCAGGGCCAACCAGTTTTAACCCTAATCCCAATACAACTTTCCCGAGATCACAAGCTTAGGACTGAAACCAGGAGATCTTGGGGAAAATCCTAATGAGTGGCAACCCTGATCCAGGTACATATAGCTTATAAACATAATTCCTGGAGATGACCTAGAGGGCAGCAAGTGGCTCTTTACTTCTAAAAAATATAACTATGATCTGCCACATTGGTTTACCTTGATACTGTGCAAGGGTAGTGGTTAAAATGATCCCCAAGGGTCTTGGCTATGACTGGCCCTTCTTAATGGGAGGGAGGAGTGAAAAAAAGGTATTTTCAAGACCTACTGTTTCAATGAGTTTCCTGTTGTCCAGTAATATACTTTTATCCTTAATCTCTGCTGAGGCAATCCATGATTTGATCTGATCACGCAATCGCTGTAACTTCTTGATTTCCTTCTTGAGATCTGCCTCATATTTTTCCTTCTGATTAGTGTTTGTAGCATTGTGCACTTTTTGCCAAATATCCTCAAATGTCTCTACACCTTCCTGCACTTTTTTTAGACACCGATCAATTTCACCTTGAATAAGATAGATAAATTACACTTGTTTATATAAGGACAAATTAGATTAAAAGGGAAACTATAGAAACTATATAAAAAAGGAAGTTATTTGGGACATATCAGAATATGTAAAACCCAGAGGCTGGAATAGAGTCTAAGGTGGCCAGAATTTACATGTGCCTCCCTCTCCCCCAACTAAATATAACGATTTTAAACTTTTTAATTTTAATTTTAAAACTTAGTAATAATTAATTTAATTTTAATTTTGAAATTCTTCAGATATTATCTTACGGTTTCCACATATAAGTCTCTCCTCTTTTAGTGAGCAGCTGAACACCCCCTCCCCTCAAAAAAAGAAATTAAACTAGTAAGTCAAACCTGTAACAGGTACATTTACCTATTCCACATTAGGCATCTCCCGGAAGATCTTCTTAAGTCTATTTTAGGATGGGACTGGGGTGGGATTTGACAGCAAAAAAGAGAAAAAAAATATGAACAAGAGCTAAGAGCTCATATGGCACTTGTGACGAGGCGAGAAGAGCTAAGAGCCAAGAGATCATATGGTATGAGCTCTAACAAAATTCTATGAATCAATAGATTGATTTAAAAAGGAAAATAAGAGGCTTAATACCGGTAAAGATTTAAAATAAGAGCTCTGAGTCACAAAGTCCTTCTAAATATCAAAATTCATTAAGATCCTATCACCCACTCGTAAGTTATAAATACCTAATTTTTTCTAATTTTTCCTCTCCCTTTTGCCCCCCAGATGGTCGAATCTGGGAAAACGACTTTATCAAGTCAAATTGCGCAGCTCCTTGACACGCCTACCAATTTTCATCGCCCTAGCACGTCCAGAAGCACCGAACTCGCCAAATCACTGAACCCCTCCCCCCAACTCCCCCAAAGAGAGCGAATCCAGTACGATTCTGTCAATCACGTATCAAGGACATATGTTTATTCTATCCACCAAGCTTCATCCCGATTCCTACACTCCAAGTGTTTTTCCAAGATTTCCCCCTCCAAATCCCCACAATGTCAGAAGATCTGGTCGGGATTTGAAATAAGAGCTCTGAGACATGAATTCCTTCTAAAAATCAAATTTCATTACGATCCGATCATCTATTCGTAAGATATAAATACTCCAATTTTCATGTTTTCCAAGAATTCCGGTTCCCCCCTCCAACTCCCCCGAATGTCACAGGATCTGGTCGGAATTTGAAATTAGAACTTTAAAGCACAAGATCCTTCTAAATATCAAATTTCATTAAGATCAGGTCACCCTTTCGTAAGTTACAAATACCTCAATTTTCAAAATTACCCCCCCCCCCCCAATTCCACCAAAGAGAGCAGATCCGGTCCAGTTATGTCAGTCACGTATCTTAGACAGGTTTCTATTCTTCCCATCCAGTTTCATCCTGATCTCACCGCTTTAAGTATTTTCTAAGATTTCCGGTCCCCCCAACTGCCCCCCCCCCAATTACGCTTGATCCGGTTGAGATTTAAAATAAGATATCGGAGTTACGAGGTCCTTCTAAATATGAAGTTTCATGAAGATCCGATCACTCCTTCGTAAGTTAAAAATACGTCATTTTTCTTATTTTTCAGAATGACCCCCCCCCCCCCCCGCAATTGAGCGGATCCGTTCTAATTATGTAAATCACGTATGCAAGACTTCTGCTTATTTTTCCAACCAAGTTTCATCCCAATCCCTCCAATCTAAGCGTTTCCCATCATTTTAGGTCTCCCCACCCCAAACTTCCCCCAATGTCACCAGATCCGGTCAGGATTTAAAATAAGAGCTTTGAGACACGGTATCCTTCTAAAAATCAAATTTCATGGAGATCCAATCACCCGTTCGTAAGTTAAAAATACCTCATTTTTTCTAATTTTTCAGAATTAACCCCCCCCCCAATTACCCCAAAGAGAGCGGATCCGTTGTGGTTATGTCAATCATGTATCTAGGACTCGTGTTTTTTTTCCACCAAGTTTCATCCTGATCCCTCTACTCTAAGTGTTTTCCAAGATTTTAGGTTTTCCCCCTCCAACTCCCCCCAATGTCATCAGACCCAGTCGGGATTTAAAATAAGAGCTCTGAGACACAATATCATTCCAAACATCAAATTTCATTAAGATCCAATCACCCGCTCATAAGTTAAAAATACTTCATTTTTTCTATTTTTTCCGAATTAACCGGCCCCTACTCCCCCCCCCCCAGATGGTCAAATCGGGAAAATGACTATTTCTAATTTAATCTGGTCCGGTCCCTGATACGCTTGCCAAATTTCATCGTCCTAGCTTACCTGGAAGTGCCTAAAGTAGCAAAACCGGGACTTTAGGTTTTCCCCCTCCAACTCCCCCCAATGTCATCAGATCCGGTCGGGATTAAAATAAGAGCTCTGAGACACAATATCATTCCAAACATCAAATTTCATTAAGATCCAATCACCCGCTGATAAGTTAAAAATACTTCATTTTTTCTATTTTTTGCGAATTAACCGGGCCCCCACTCCCCCTCAGATGGTCAAATCGGAAAAACGACTATTTCTAATTTAATCTGGTCCAGTCTCTGATACGTTTGCCAAATTTCATCGTCCTAGCTTACCTGGAAGTGCCTAAAGTAGCAAAACCGGGACCGACAGACCGACAGAATTGGTGACTGCTATATGTCACTTGGTTAATACCAAGTGCCATAAAAACATAGGAATTTCTGGGGAAACCATCCTTGATTGGGAAACCATCCTATGTTTATTAAAACATGGGAATTTCTGGGGAAACCATCTTATGTTTATTAAAACACAGGAATTTCTGGGATTTCTATAAACCATTTCTAATAAATATAAATTTCTATAAACCATCTATGATGGGGAAGCCATCCATGATGGGGAAACTATACTATGTTTATCAAAACATAAGAACTTCTGGGGAAACCATCATATGTTTATTAAAACATAGGAATTTCTAAGGAAACAATCCATGATGGGGAAACCATCCTATGTTTATTAAAACACAGGAATTTCTGGGGAAATCATCCAATGTTTATTAAAACACAAGAATTTCTGGGGAAGCCATCTACGATGGGGAAGCCATCCTATGTTTATCAAAACTTAGAAACTTTCTGGGGAAACCATCCATGATGGGGAAACTATACTATGTTTATCAAAACATAGGAATTTCTGGGGAAACCATCCATGATTATTAAAAATTAGAAATTTTCTGGGGAAACCATCCATATGGGGAAACTATACTATGTTTATCACAACACAGGAATTTCTGGGGAAACCATCCATGATTATCAAAACATAGAAATTTTCTGGGGGAACCATCCATGATGGGGAAACTATACTATGTTTATCAAAACATAGGAATTTCTTGGGAAACCATCCTATGTATATTGAAACATAGGAATTTCTTGGGAAACCATCCATGTTTATCAAAACATAGGAATTTTCTGGGGAAATCATCCAATGTTTATTAAAAAACAAGAATTTCTAGGGAAACCATCCACGATGGGGAAGCCATCCTATGTTTATCAAAACTTAGAAATTTTCTGGGGAAACCATCCATGATGGGGAAACTATACTATGTTTATCAAAACATAGACATTTCTGGGGAAACCATCCAGAGTGGGGAAACTATACTATGTTTATCAAAACATAGAAATTTCTTGGGAAACCATCATATGTTTATTAAAACATAGGAAATTCTGGGGAAATCATCCAATGTTTATTAAAACACAAGAATTTCTGGGGAAACCATCCACAATGGGGAAGCCATCCTATGTTTATCAAAACTTAGACATTTTCTGGGGAAACCATCCAAGATGGGGAAACTATACTATGTTTATCAAAACATAGACATTTCTGGGGAAACCATCCATGATTATCAAAACATAGAAATTTTCTGGGGAAACCATCCATGATGGGGAAACCATCCTATGTTTATTAAGACATAGAAATCTTTTTAACCAACTAAATACATCAGAAGATATCAGAGCTCCTTTTTGTATGCTTTTACCCTCATGTCCATATGCAACAACAGATTAAAATTTCAGAACCATTTTTATCAAAATGTTCATGTGAAAAAGCATGGGACAGGTTCATTCTTGTCTAATGAGCAAATTCAAACGTGGCAATACAAAAAAAATGTAATACCAAAATATTACTAATGCTTGACTATCATCATAGACCGAGTTTGGATTCCTCCAAGAGAACCCAACCCTGGAGGGAAAAAGAATAATAATAATGTCTGAGAAAGGACATGAGCTTCACCTTGCCTTTGTAATGAAGAAAATGGTTCTGTTGGTGCTGAAAAGAGATAAACCACAGCATATAGTCAAACAGTTCGTGGTAACGAACTGTTTTAAGGAGTGACCCGGCTCAATAGTAACCAAAACTCTAAAAAACGGAATTTTGATATCAATAGTTACATCAAAAACGTTTTTTTTTTTACATCAAACACAATATTTTTTTCCCAGGGGTGATCGTATTGACTAGAATGTCGTGAGAGCGCTGATTTTAATGGAAATTAAAAGTTCTATTGCCCTTTTTAAATGACCAAAAAAATTGGGGGGCACCTAGGCCCCCCCCCCCATGCTCATTTTTCCCCAAAGTCACCGGACCAAAATTCTGAGATAGCCACTTTATTCACCATAGTCGAAAAACCTAATAACTATGTCTTTGGGGATGATTTACTCCCCTACAGTCCCCATGGGAGGAGAATCAAGTTACAAACTTTGACTGTTGTTTACATATACTCTTGGCTATTGGGAAGTGTACAGACGTTTTCAGGTTTTTTTTGGTTTGAGGGTGGAGGGAGAAGTTGGGGGGGGGGGGGGTATATGGAAGAATGTTTCCATGGAGGAATTGGTCATGGAGCAAGAAAATTTCAAAGAAGGGGGCGCAGGACTTTCTAATATTACTAAAAAAAAAACAATCCAAAACTAAATATGAAAAGTTTTTTCAACTGAAAGTAAGGAGCAGCATTAAAACTTAAAACGAACAGAAATTATTACGCATATGAGGGGTGCACCTCCTCATAATACTTCGCTCTTTACGCTAAAGTATTTTTAGTAATTTCAACTATTTGTTCTTCAGCCTTTGTGATTCAGGGGTCATTCTTTAGAAATTGGGATAAAATTCAAGTTTTACTGTAAAGAGCGAGGTATTGACGAGGGGGTAAACCCCCTCATATACGTAATAAAAACATACAAATATAGAAGTTCGTTATGCAAGTTAATTCGTAAGTTACGTATTTTTTTTTTACAACAAAAACGTTTGTAAAAAATTAAAAGTTCTAGTTGCCTTTTTAAGTAATCAAAAAATTGGAGGGCAACTAGGCCTCCTCCACCGCTCCTTTTTTCTCAGAATCTTCCGATTAAAACTATGAGAAAGCCATTTAACCAAAAAAATAATATGCAAATTTCGTTTTAATTATTTATGTGCAGAGAGCCAAAATCAAAACATGCATTAATTCAAAAACGTTCAGAAACTGAATAAAAAAACAAGTTTTTCTTAACTGAAAGTAAGGAGCGACATTAAAACTTAAAACGAACAGAAATTACTCTGTATATGAAAGGGGCTTCTCCTCCTTAACATCCCACTCTTTACGCTAAAGTTTTTTTACTATTTTAAAAAGTAGAGTTAAGAGAAAGAGTCAAACTTTGGCTTAAAGAGCGGGGCGTTAAGGAGGAGAAGCCCCTTTCATATACAGAGTAATTTTTGTTCGTTTTAAGTTTTAATGTCGCTCCTTATTTTCAGTAAAAAAAACTTGTTTTTTTTATTTAATTTTACAACACTTAAGCCAAAGTTTGGTAATGAGTGGATTAGTGTGCTGGATTTACAATCCTTTGTCCAAGAGGGTGAGGGATCTAATCCTAGTGTACCCAGTTATTTGGTTTGGGACAGGGTAAGTAGCATGACTGTAAGCTCAGCCAGAATTGACCCAACTATAAATGGGTACCTGGAGCAATTTGGGGCAGGTAAACAGGAAAGCTGTGCAAAAGCACAGGATGGCTGGCCCCCCATCCCCCATTGCATTTCCTGGCTGAAGGGCCTTAAGACAGAGATCAGCACTGCCGGTTTGGACCTTAAGGGTCTAGTACTGCATCCTTTACTTTTTTTTACCAATATTTAGAATATAATTTTAATTTCAATTAAATGGGCATGCTTTTTATAAACACTTGTAGACATGGAACAACCATCATACAATAGCTAGGAAATGCCGTTAGGCCCATAAAGCAATCCAGGGGTGTAGCATACTTGCCCAAAATATGACTCTTCTGATAGGAGTGCATCTTTGTTCTATTTATATCCTGCAACTTTTTATTATCTTGGGGGGAGGATCCTTATGAGGAAGTAGAGAATGAGCAGCTTCTATCTAAAATGCTTTCAACCTTTCCTTCTCATACAAATAACATGCCATCAGCTAGGAATCCAAATAACATATCTCCATAATTGCAAATTTTTAGCAGAGCATAAAAAAAACTTAAATTTTTTTATTTCTCCTCAGATAAATGTAGAACAAAAACGGATCCATATATAAAACCAATACATATCAATCCGTTTTTGTTTCACGGTTATTGGAGGGGAAATAAAAAAATCGAGGTATTTTTTCTGCTCCTCTGAAAGTTTACAATTACAGATATACATCCCTTTGATTCCTGACTAATGATGTACCAGATTGATGTATGATGACTAATGATGTATACTAATGATGTATCATATTTGAAAGTCGTTCTTTTGTTAATTCCATTCTTCTGCACTTATTTCTAATCATTGATTTAATTAGCTAATTTGAATTAAGCGTTTTTATTTCAATGCATTTTTCACTCTTATTTGTAGTGTTACATATGTAAATTTTTGTATGCAGACAAAAAGCTTTGAAATACAATATCATTTTTATTTAATTCAATGTATTTTTATTTGATTATATACGATTTTTTGGCATACAGTATTTTCCAACCATGGCAAAAATCAACTTGTCAATCAATAATAGATTCTTTGTTTAAATATATAGCCTATAGATAGGCCTACTTTTCAACCCACTTGTATATCCTTTTGGTTTGCTATACCTTTGCACAGCTCAGAGTCATACTTCAAATGAAATTGAGAAAATTATCATGAAAATTAAAATTTCAAAAGTATAGGAGTTGCAGAAGGTGAAGGGGGTTGTAAAAACACTAATAAGAAGAGAGGGGTTGAAAAAAAATTAATAATGTATTTCTGACTTAACACCTTAAGTCAGGCATTTTTTACAAGACCAAACAGCCTTCCTATTATGAAAAAATAAATTCTCAAATGGGCTAAGTTCATTTGTTAGACAGTGGATGCAGATACAAAAGTCGGGATATTTAGCAATCATCATTAGAAAAAACACTGAAGCATTAAAATTAAAACTAACATATTTATACAGAACAAAATAATAACTACTGGTTCAGTCAGCTCAGTTACTGAACTCAAACAAACCTGGTGAACAGATGAAGGCTGAAGTGAAGAGAGGGTTGCCCTAGAGAGTGGGATAGAACCATATTTTTCATACAGCTTACTATTTGAAATATAGTTAATTACAGTTACTGTTACATACAGTTACATGCAGCTTACTGTTTGAAATATAGTTAGTCAAAAAGATGCCCAAAACAGTATGTAGAAAATTCCTTTGGGAAACGTCTATTAAATCCTTTTGTCGTCTTTGGAGGACTGACATTTCAAGACCATACTTGAACAATATTACAACTGCAGCTTCCAATGTTCTAATCATGGTTTACACACTTACATTCTTATTCTTCCAAAAAAAATTCCACTAAAAAAACATCCTGGGCCTGAGATTATCCTAATTTTAATGTCTTTCATTGCATCCACCATCTCTGCTAATAGAACTATCTGTATAAGTGAAGTTATCCATGTTACTGATCTTTTCATTATCCATTATCACCAACTCACCATTGCATATCCCCAGTCCCAGCAACTTAGGTCTTCTTAATACTAATTTTCAAGTCTCTTCTTGCACCTTGAATTCTCACAACCTTCAAAATATATTTTCATCTAGTTGGCTTAAATCACCAGCATAGTCTAAGTCTAGGAGAGTTTTATTTTTCCCTCATAAGCAACACTTCTTAGGATAAAGTCCATCAAGACAATCAATATAAATATGGGTAGAATTAAAGCCTGTTTCACTCCTGATTAAAAACGGAACCAGCTTTTAACTTCATTTCCTACCTTAAATGCAACAAACTAGTCTCTGAAAAAGTTGCCAATGTTAACCAGGAAAAGCACATTTCTGATGATATTTATGAGAGTTGGTCAAATGTAAAAATAGAAATTATGCATGCTGAAAGGTCTTATATCAGAATTGACATCAGATAAAATCATCAGAAAAACTGCACATATCATTTTGATATTTTAAAAAAGGTAGAAAAGACCTTGCTGAAAATTATCAACCCAATAGCATGACATCAGCAGTTGTTAAGGTTCTTGAAAGAACAATCAATTCTGTAATTGTTAAACACCTTGAAGCAAATAATATTTAGACAGTTCACCACTTTCATTCAGGAAGACCTGTTGACACCAATCTCCTTGAATTATATTATCACATCACCAAGTTGCTTGATATTGGGTTGCCAGCTGACATGATCCTGCTTGACTTTTCTAAAGCTTTTGACAAAGTGTGCCACAAGCAACTGGCAATTAAATTACAAGCAGTCAATGTTGAAGAGAAATCCCTGTTCTGGATCCTTGATTTTTCTTTATTTGTGATCTCAATGTGTTCAGTTATTTGATGTCACTGGTAATTGTATTATTTCTTCCTCTATGCATGTTCTAAGTGGAGTTTCTCAGGAAGTGTTTTTGGGTCCTACATTATTTAATATCTTCATCAATGATGCTCCTTCCATTATCAGCAGTAAAACAATTTGTTATGCAGACAACCTGAAGCTTTTTGGACCAGCTTTGTACTGTGAAGATCATGCCCTGCAACAAAATAAACTTCAACTCCTGGGTCAATGGGCTGACATCTGGCTTCTTGAATTTAATGTTGCCAAGTGCAGTATCATTCACTTTGGTAAACTAAATCTTTGCTACTCTCATTTTTTCTTAGGTCACCCACTCTCTTCTGTAAATAATGAGCAGGATCTTGGTGTCACTATTGACAATGAACTAAAATTCAGCACTCATGCTAAGAGGTCTTCTGCTGTGGCTAGTTCAATCATGGGACTGAGTAAGCCTACTATTTCCATTTGTTTCCCTAAAGTCATCAGTTTTCTATATAAGGGACTTGTGCATCCTAAGCTAGAAATGGGAATGCCCTTTGTCTCCTCATATTTTAAAAAAGACAGATAAGTTCTTGAAGATGTGCAGAGACATGCCAGTAAAATGATATCTGGCATGCAGGAGCTTTCCTACCTTGTAAGACTATCAAGCTGAATCTCCCTACACTTGTTTACAGGAGAAATAGAGGGGATGCCATTTTAGCCTACAAGTTACTGAGGACTAATACTCTCCAAGCATTATTCCCTATTGTTGGTACCAACTTAAGAACTAGAGGTCATCATCTGGAACTTGTCTACAATATCTATAATCTGCACTCAATTCTTTTCATCATGCATTATCAATAGTTAGAACAAGCTATCTAAATGGCTGAATCTGTTGATGTTTTTAAACAAAGGCTAGATGTAGAGTGGTCCTCCAGAGAGTGTAAACTTGATTAGGATGCTACTGAACATGGAACAGCACCTGGTCTCTAATGAACTTTGTATACAACTCAAGTCAACATTCTGGAGCTCTACAAGGAGTAATCCATAGATTGCTCCTAGCTGCAATTCAAGGTAATATTATTCTCATGCATAGCCTTTCAGTATAAGACCTTTGATAAAGCTCTTCTACCAGCTGAATCAAACAGCTGCTTCATATCAATAAACCTAAGGACTAAAGAGCTCTGATGACTCAGTCACTTCTCAATTATTAATCTAAGAGAACAAATTTTACCAGTGCATCCTCTCCCCTTTCTAAAATCACACTGTTCTTCTCTTAAAACTCTATCATAACACATAAAACTTAGATACTGGCCTACAAGTATAATACTCAACCAAATAACCCCTATTTGTTCCCAAAGTGTGCTATTAATCAACTGAATTAGTGATTGTATGTATAGTTGAGTCCTTTAAGTCATGACTTGACAAAGAATGGAATCACAAGACATGGAAATATGAGTTAACTGCTCATTCCATTCAATTACCCACTGATGTAAACCTTGTTATAAAAGTTTCTTGCTGGATGTCTGATACTGCTTTTCATATTCAACTATCTTGCATACACTATCTGAAGTTGCTGTGTGTGGCAGGGTTAGTTTCAAACTACTGAAGAATGGTCATCATAGGCCATACCTATCTTTTGGTAACCATTTTCATTAAATTGCATCCCCCTAGCAGAACTCTCTTGCAGCATGTCATTGGGCCTTAACATAGTAACACAAATTCACTATCCTCAACACAAAGTATGGTATGGATCTAGCATAATCCTTAATTTTACTCTAAAGTACAAATTAAGGTGATTTACCAGCTTCTAATTATAGGGATGAAGAATATTGGTTTAGATAGTTAGTACTGGTTAATATGACAATTAAGACTGGATGATAATTAGGAAATGATTAGTTGAAATTTGCTGACTACAATCTTCTACATTGTAAGATCTAATCTGTCTAAGATTGAGTGTTTCTATGATTTAGATACTTTGTTCTTATTTTAAGGCCCTGTGCTAAAGATTGGACAAGATTAGCATTGAGCTTTAAATGTGTGCCCAATAACAGTTTTGACTGTTGAGTCTCAGTGCATTTATGATATTCAACATTGCCTGAGGATTAAATATTTGGTAAAGTTTAAGCATGGCCTAATCATATTCTTATTTAAAAAAAAAAAAATCCTCCAAATTCAATAGTTGAATGCAATTCTATAGGGTTTAATCCTTATTTTGCTGGACAATGTGATTTAAGGTAAAACAATCCACTTTCTAGGTGATTCAATACAGAATTATGGTGACTCAACTATTGAATTATCCTAGATATTTACTGCCTGAGTCAGGTTTGCCAACTGACAACCTTGCCAACATGTGATAATAAGAGCCAAAAAATTGTAACAGTGATTCTTTTTTTTAACCTAAAAATGAAACAAGCCTAAATTTTGGTATCTATATATAATGACTGGAAAGCTTAAGAATTGTAAACTACAGGTTTGACAAGATTAGGAGGATGTTTTCACAGCATCACCTTAATCACTGAAAAATCAGCTTCAGTATTAGCAAGAAGCCTATACATTTCCATAGCAACAAGTCATTGGCCTAGTGATGCAAAAACTACAGTGAACTATAAAATACTGAAGACAGTATTTAATCTTAAAATAAAATAAAAATATCATTAGCAGTCAAGTTTATTTCTACTATTGTCCTTTTCTGCATTGGATTTTCCCAGTAGGTTAGAAACCAACATTGACACTTCTTCCAGATCAAGTCAAAACCTTCAAATTTTGAAGAGTAGGGTCATTTTGTTTACACCTTTAGGAGAAGAGCTCAACTTAAAAACATCAACAATTTAGTTATGCCTATAGTAGCTGATGGGCACTTAACAGACCAGAATCAATCTTAGCTGCCAAATCTTCTACTGTTCTATATCAGCATAGTTTGATGGGATCAGCTCAAGTTTAAAGGGGTACCAAGCTTTCTTGTTAGGCTATCTCTAATGAGGCATTTCAGAAGAGGCGGCACAATGCAGAATTTCTGAAGTTCTTGATCAGGTGGTGGATTTGGGTCAACAGACTGAAACTCTGTTCAGGATATTCTCTTTCTCTCAGCAACAAGCTTAGGAAACTCTCATAGCAACAAGCTTCAGAAAATATAAATATGTAAGGATTGTCAAGTCTATATTTATGTAAATATAGTCATATATATATATATATATATATATATATATATATATATGTAAAGTGTAGATTGTCAAGACTATATAAGTGTATAAGTCAAGACTAAGAAATTTAAAATTCAATAAAAATAAAAATTTACAATTCCTGTTATAAGAATAAATCAAATATTAAGTATCACTATTATTCTAGAAAGAAGGAGCTTCTTGCCTCTACTTTCTTAGAAGGATCTACTTGCAACACAGCCTAATTACTAAAATTATAAACTGTTTATTTGCACAACCATTCCACTGAAAAAAATTAAGGCAAAAGGATTAAACTCCATTTTCCTTAAATTAACCTTGCTTATCCATTTGTATATTTTATCTTTGTCCTAATTCTGTTTTTGTTATGGCATAAAATAGTGGTAAGCTTAAGTGTAGGAACAAACTTAGCACAAGCCTATAGCCAAAGTCTATTCTAGTGATGGTAAAATTCTAGTTAATTCACTTCTTGCTATCTTGGAAAGGGTTTAGGTTAGGAAAACAGAACTTTCAGGGATGAATCTACAGACTAAAGTATGTCCTGGGAAGGTATTTTTAAGTAACTACCTCTACTCCTTTTCTCTTTAGAGGACCCTGACCTTTGATGAGCTTTAAAAATATGTGTGTTATAAAAGTGAAACCTTGCAAAATAGATCTTCTGCTTAACTGAAGTACAACAAAATTGTTTTCAACTTCATGACTTTGCTCAATCCCATTTGATAATGTTTTGACGATAGTCTATGCAAATACATTTCCTAAATTTTGAAAAAAAAAACATAGATATGGCTCAAAATTCTACTCAAATAACAGGAATTGCATTTTCAGAACTAAAGGCAGAGAAAAAGCAACTGGTAACTGAAAATTGAAGTAAAATGTTGTTTTGTCAAAATTTCAATAGGTATAGACTTGTCATGTAGGCAAATTTCAAGACTCTCTAGAGGGAGAAGGAGTGTAGGTGAATACTTTAAAATATCTTCCCATGACATACTTTAGCCTGTAGACCATCCCTGAAAATTACATTTTCCTAACCTAAACCCTTTCTGAGATAGTAAGAAGTCAATTAACTAGAATTTTACCCTAGTGATCATCAGAAGAGCTGGAGGCAGACCCTTCTATAAAATATTCTCCAATAAAGTTAACAAAAATTATAGCATACAGAAAGTGTAAACAATTTTAGTTAATTGTTTTGAAAGCTATTATTGAGCAGTTACTAGGATTAATTTTATCAATTATTCAATGCCCACCTTGAAGTTTTCTAGACGCAGCCATGTGTTTGCATAGTCACTCTGACACATAAACCAATTTAAACTATACTAAAACAAGTTTTTAATGTATATCTATTTAATTTAGGATCTTCTTGACTTTCCTCCTTTCTTTCCAAAATCAGAAAATGTTTAACGGCAAGCGATTTAATAATGGCAGGTTAAGAGCCATCTAATACGTATTTTGGCAAAACAATAAAAGCATGCATGGGCTAAGTAACAAATTTATTATGTTCTGCATGACTTCGGCAGTGCTCAAGAAGCACATACAATAACCAAAAACTTTTGGGATGTTTAATGTTTTTTAATTTTCAAAACAGGCTAATTCTTGTAGTCAAATAGCACGAAAAGTTTAAGCGTCTGATATGAGATTTTACTTTTCTTTTGCAACCTGCATTTAATATATCAATTAGTAAAATAACATTTTTAGGGGCTTAATTTATGCTTAATCATTGAAATTATAGGAGCCTATATCTTAAATGAAGGCAGTCATCACTTGAATCATTTTTCAATTTTACCTATGTTTACCTGTCTATTAAAATTACTCTAAATTCTTTCTGAAACATTTATTTGTATATGAAACTTTACTAAAAGTTGTCATTAAAACTGACTTCCCTTTACCACCGAACGCCTGATAAAATTAATGTTCTTTAACTTTTTTCTGTTCCCTCTTGAAATAATCGATGTGTATATACATATTTGATCTTCTGCGACCATTTTTTCAATACGATCACCCCTGAGAAAACAAACAAAAAACACAAAATGAATAAACACGCATCCGTGATTTCTCTTCCTGCAAAAAAAAAAAAAACAAACAAAATACTTGAAATAAGTTGAACTATCTGTAATAGCAAGCTTTTACCTCAGCTTGGTAATTTGGGACCCAGAGATCAAATCTAGATGTGGTGATATACTACAGAACCTACGCAAGGACTTTAGTGGTCAAGAAGTGTCGCTAATTCAACACACATGCAATATGTCGAACTACTTACTACTCAAAAGTACGAGCATATGGTGATAAGCATGTTGCATATGAACATACTTTTACACTGACTTTAGCTTGACTCAATGCCCATTCATCATGGAGTTAGTTTCAACGGGGAGCCAAAATTAAAATCAACATTCCCCTTATGCATCTCCTTTTACGGGATATGCATAAACTCCTCTTTGGGACAAGCACCCACAACTTGGTCAAATAAAATCTCATACAGATCAACAAACATATGAGTACAAATCAAGGGGGAGGTCTATTTCTGCTGAACAGATTTCAAAACTTTACCCCAATCATGGAAAAAATTACATAGACGGGTCTCTGCATTGTCAGTGAGCTGGAGCAAAAACACGTGTTCCATCCCTGGATCTCAATCTTCAACCTCTCCTTCCATTGGGTTCCTCCATTTTGTCTGTCAAAACGTGTGCCATCTACTTATCCCTAGATGACCTAGATGCTTATCCCTAAATAAATTGCTGCGTAAAAGCAGCAAATATCCTTTGCCTAGCAGACTCCAAATTGGCAATACTTTTGCTTAAAAATATTATGAAAAGGGTCAAAGAGAAAGACCAATATAAAATTAAAAGACGGTTTCTAAAACCTTCAGGCCAAAGGCAATCAAATATATTTTCAACATGTCCCAAGCCATGGAGGAATCAAATATAATGATACTGCTGATTTACTAGCAGCCAAGGCCTCCTCCTTAAGCTTAAGCCATTCCTCTGGCCTTATTACTAGGGACGTAATTGAGCAAAGGTCTAATTTAAGTCACAGTAAACTAATATCATCTCCGTTTCACACAAGAATGCATACGGTACAATATATCCGACCAAAATCAGATACCCTTCTTCTCAACAGTTTGCTATTTAAATGGAGGTTACATCGTTCTCCACTATAACGTATCTGCTTCGTTAGAGATTAAACAAACCAGAATTTCTCGTTTGAATGCCAGCCACAGTGTGAGGAGACCATAAGCCTCAAGCGACACAGATCCATGGCTAGAATATCTAACACTTTTATGGAATCATGAATCCTAACCTCCCTCCTCATTACAACAGAATGTTATTTAAGGTATTCATTGAGATCCATAAGAAGAGACAAATTTACTAGTATGTACATTGTTGTTGAATATGCTTGACTTCCGATTTACTCTTTCATTTTTTGCACATACTTATATCCCACTGCGGTGACCAGTGCAATACAGAGGTGAAAGAACCTATTTTTGTGTTCACAGATCTCCTGTTTCTGAAGAAGAAGACTACGCAATGAAACGATGTTAAAAAACCAAATTGTAAGAAGAAGAAGAAGAAACGAAAATTGCTGTTGAATCGCACGAAATATCAGCTACCTGTTTTTAAGGCTCGTAAGGCAATAAAATACAGATTAGGGAGGTAAATATTCATCGTGGGGGGGTATTTGAATAAAGTTAAAATTATCTAAAAATTATAAGAAACTAAGTGTCAGAAACTCCGAGGCGATACCTTGGTCCAAAGCCTTTAGATGCATAACAATCAGTGTGACTGAAAAAGGAATCAGACTTTATTTTAAAAGACTTTACCTCGACGTGCCTTACCGGCTTACTGTGTTTGATTAGTGCGCCTTTTTTCTTATAATAATATGAAAGAATGTTTACGAATGCAAAACGAGTCAGAAATTCGAGAGATTTACGCTCAAACTATGGACCACAAGACAGCAAATTGTCCTTTAAACTTTTTCTTCTTAATCAAACAATTTTCGGTAACGGTAAAAGTACGAAGCGACTTGGGTCCAGAGCCGGATATAGGTTTTTCTCGGAGGAGGGGGCAAATGTAGACTTTACCGTCCCCTGTTGCACTATTAAACTGTAAATATTACAATTTTCGCTTAGAGTGAAAGTTGAACGCATTTCATGGGAAAATGATAGTGCTGGCATGCATCATTAAATATATGTAATTTCACAATTTATTTCCACTACTTTTGAAGGATGTATATTATTATTGATTTAATAAAAACTCCACTCTCTCACACATAGCCAAAGACCTAAGCTCATTAAAATGGTAGTAGGTTGAACAAATCTGATGAAAAGCGTAACATTCATGAATTGTATATTTACCCAGTAAAATTATCAAATAGCTCATGTTAACAGTGGGTATGTGAGAAGCAGCTCGGCCCAATAGTAACCACAAGTAGAAAAAATTTAATTATGACATTAATAGATACGTCAAGAGAATTGGTTGTTATGCTGATTCCAAATATATAAAATTGATTAAATTTAACTTCACCTATCAAAAGGTACGGACCTGAGAAAATTTACCTAAGAACCCCTTCCCATGAAGTCAGTAGATCTTAGTGAAATCATACCATCAGATTTAGGATATCAGAGAACCTCACTGGACAAGTTTCAGGCCACTATCTGGAAGATTTCGGAATTTTGTATTTCTTGCCAGAAGAAAGATCACGGATGCGTGTTTATTTATTTTTTCCTTCCCTAAGAGTTGATGACATCAAATCGAATGGTACTAGATAATCAAAACAAAGCTAATCAAAACATAATTAAAAGTCCTAGTGCCCTTCTTAAGTGACCAGATAGAACGGAGGGCAGCTAGCCCTCCTTACATGCCCTTGTCCCCCAAAGACATAAGACCGAAATTTTGAGAAAGAGACATTGTTCAGCATGGTTGAAAAGTACGACAATTACTGCTCTGGGATTGATCCCCAGGCCCTGGGAAACGGCGAATTATTTCTGTTCATTGTTTTATTCCAACGGGTAGTGTCGGATAATTTGCCCCCAACCACGCATTGCACTCCGAGCCGAAGGCATTGAAGCAAGAGTTCGGTACCTGCGCATCGCAGACCATTGGTCAGTGTGCAAAAAAGTTTTTTTTTTACTGACACATTGTGTTTGTTTATGGTAAATATACCGCAAAAGTTAGGGGGGAGGGGTCATCGATAAGTAATTTTTCATAGGCATAATTGTCCTCCGGGAGGGAAGTTTCCTAGGAAATTTTCCAGGGAAATTTTGTCTTACTTTCTATTTGGAGACCCAATTTTACACATGGATATGTTCTAGGGGAGCTATCAAGGGGGAATTTTCTGCAAGGTTGGAATTTTCTGGGCGGATTTTCCATGGGGGTCGGGGTTCATGGGGAAAATTTTCCATGGGGTAATTCTCCTTGAGAAAGCTTTCTATTTGGGGTCCAGGGAAAATTCTGAGGAGGGGGGGAGGTCCTGGTGTGATTTGAGAAATGATCAGAAATTAATCAAAAAAATTGGTTTGCAAAGAAAGTAAGGAGGATCTTCTATGGAGAATTGCCCGCAGAAGCTTTTCGTGGGAGAATTTCCAGCAAGGATGAAACTTTTTCGTGTGGGGAGGGGAATTTTAAGCGGATTGAATTTTCCATGGACGAATTTCTCGTATTGGAGGGTTTCCGTGGGGGTGTGGAAAAATTTCCCTGCATTATTTGAAAAACAGTCAGAAATCAAATAAAAAGCAATTTTTATCAACTCAAAGTATAGAGCAAAATTAAAAAGTAAAACGAACGAAATGATAACATTTATGAAGTGGGCTGCCCCCTCCCTTATCGTTTGCTTTTTATGCTAAAGCTTGACTTTTCCCAATTCTTTTATATATGAAATAATATGAATGTTATTTGTAGTAATCATGGTTTCTTGAATAGCTGCGATCTAGTAAAGAACACACCACAAAAGCCAAAAATTTTAAAGTCCGTTTTAAGGAAAAGTGACTTACGAGGAAAAAATTCCATCTGGCGTCGATTCAGGAATGATGGCTATTATTTCGACTCGTCTGAATTCTAGAAGCTTGTTACAAAAACAAATTTATGGAAAAATTGCCTGAAATCCCCCAAAACGGTATCAGATCGAAATTAGTACATCATTCAGACCGCCGTTGCCGAAAACATCGCACAGGAAACCCACAACGTGATCGACACGGGAAACTGTCTTTTTGAATGGTTTCTTTAAGGAGCGGCTTGGGTAAAATTGAAGACACGAACTTGATCAGCCCCCCAGTAGTCAGGGTATTTTAGGTCTGACTATCCTGTCACTTTTGACGTAATTTCAATCATGGGTCGTTTATTAGTGATTTCAGATCACTCTATAGATTAAGTTGGTATATGTCCCCAAGATCCTCCCCCAAGGTCACCTGTTACCGGTAGCTTCACCGCCGGTCTCTGGCACTCGGCAGGCTTCTATATATAGATTCTCATTGTCGCTTGTCTTCTAACCGCTGACGTAAAACCTCTTCTTGATGTCATGGCGTCATCGCAGGTTCATTACAACCATGAATTCTTCCTTAAAGTCCCGACCCATTTAGATAGTCTTTGTGGCCAGTCATTACTGTTCCTTATTTTCCAACCGTAGATTTTGTTATCCATTTTTGTTCATCATTACCTCAGAAGATTTTCCCCACGCCTTTAACTTTAGTAGTTTAGATTCACGCATCATCTTATATAATTTCTTAAGGTGTTATAAAAAAATTCGTCTTTTCCAGTTTACAACCACAGATCACTGTTCAAAATTTCGTTTACTATTTAATGTGATTATCGCTGTCGTTTGTTCCATGCCCTTTGCTTTAACTATTACAATTCTCACTTTCACTAGTTTCTAATCACATGTATATGTGCTTCAGTTTCATCAAGCAACCCCTTGAACATTTTAAATGGACCTTAAATAAGAAGTAGTGGCTTTGTAAAATTAATACTTTGTATTCTCAGTGTTTCAGTTACCGTTGGCCTGATCTCAGTTACCAGATCTCTACGTCTACGTCTCTACGTGTTCCAGATCTCTACGTCTTTTGGAGCTGGATGTGGTTTTACCAGCTTCTGCTTCACACTTGCCAATATAATTAAGTCATCTGTCAATATTATTAGCTATTAGCATTCCGTTACTAACGGTTCTAACCTGAAGTTCATCAGCATTTGCTGCAGCATCAGGTTTTTCGTTAATGTCGCTATAAACTCCAATGTCTATATTATAGCTATTTCATCGCTAGAGGCTGCTTAAAAGTGTTGAATATCTTTATTTACATTCTTCTTTTTTATTGGACCTTTAACTTTTACCTCTGCTTGTCTTTTGTCATTATGAAAAAGATAACGCCAAATCTTTTTTTTTTTAAACATCGGCTTATGCAGTATCAGGTTCTTCGCTAGCGTCCTTATAAGCTTAAATTTTTTTTTCGTTTGTAGCTATTTCATCGCTCAGAGCTTTTAGAATAATGTGTTGAACGTCGCCTTTTGCCTCGGCTTGTCTTTTATCAATATGACACGTATATCACCGAACCTTTTTTAAGCATATGCATGGTAAGCATTGATGACCTCCTCCATGTCAAATTCCCAAACCTAATCATCCTCATTATAATTTTTGAATGTGAAATTTACACATTCTAATTCTTACTGCTTCTTGTTTGATAACTTTCCGTCACTAACAGTTTTAATCTGAAGCTCAACAGCATTTGATGTAGCATCAGGGTCTTCGTTACCGTTGCTATAGACTCCAATTTCTATATTTACAGCAATTTCATGAGATAAGATAATATTTATTTTCAAAAGACTATCACAAACTCTATAGAGCCGAATCCGCTTTATATGTCAGTAAAAGCTAAGAAAAAAAAATCAAAACAGTACATTAAGTCAAACACTTAAAATTAAAAGGAATTAAAAAAGCAAAATCATCAAAGATAAAGGGCAAATCAGTAAACTTAACAATTAAATTACAAGAACATTGTAGTAAATCAAAATAGAATAAAAACGGCGATAGAGGAAAAGGGGAACTTGGCAAGTACATAATCACAAATTATTATTAAGGTGTTCCAGAATAAAGGGTATAAAACTTTTACGAAACCTTTCTGTAACAGCATGGATCGGAGAGTAAGTTGGGATTAGTTGCTAAGGAGGCTGACCGGGGGAGTCGGAGTCTAATGGGATTGTGAAAATCAGGGAGTAAGTCCTCAGTACGGGGATTGGAAAAGACTGATTTAGCGAAAAGCAGGCAAATTTTTTCCCTCCTTTCTTTTAAGGTGGTAATGCGTGCAGCTTTAAGGAGGAATGAGTATGGAATTTTGCCCTCTTTGTAAATGATCCTGAGCGAACGCTTTTGGACCGACTCAATTTTGTCACTATGTTCATTTGAAAGTTGCGATGCCAGACCGGACATGCATATTCCAATAACGGCCATAAAGGATAAGTAAAAACGGAGGGAATATATCTTAGGACAATTAAATTTGTTTAGCAGTTTAAAAATGGATAGTGAAACATTTGCTTGTTTAACAATGGTATAAACAAGTATGTCCCATTTAAGATCATTAGAAATTGTGACACCAAGAAGCTTAACATGTTTCACTAGCATTTCGCTTGGGATCGGGTCGCAAAAAGCAGGAGTATATTTCAAGAAATTGATCGTCATTATCTGTGATTTAGTGGGATTTACTGTCATATTTAGATTCTTAGATTCATCCGAACATTGGGTTAGGATTTCAACGGGGTCACTTTTAATGTTTCTATGACATACTTCAAGGATCGACAAGTCATCAACATATTTCCATCTTTGGGGGAATTCCTTGCCAATTTCGTTAATCATGACAAGAAATAATAGTGGTTCCAATAAGGTTCCTTGAGGTACTCCACAGTACCTAGGGAGGGAGTTAGAGAAGGTATTTTTGTATTTTACAACTTGTGATCTGTCTGAAAGGAACGATATAACAATATTTACTAAAAGTGGGTCAATGTCAAAGTTATCATGTAGTAAACGAATTAGGATAGTGTGGTCAACTAAGTCAAACGCTTTTTGGAAATCGACTAAAACCAGGTTTAGCCAAACATTTGGTTTCTCTAGTTCACTCAGGATCGTGTGAATCAAGTGTACAAGGTAATGGGTGGTGGAGGTTTTTCTTAAATTACCAAACTGTCGGATGTCAATGCGTGGTATAATTTTAATTGTAAGCCAGTCACAAAGGAATCCTTCGTAAAGCTTAGAAAAAACTAGAGTGAGTGCAATAGGACGCATGTTGGTTATAGTCAGACTGGAAGATTTCTTTGGGATGGGTGTTATAAAACCTAGATTCCAGCAACTTGGGAATTTACCAGATTTTGTAATTTGGTTAAAAATATCAGATAAAGGTCCAGCAATTGTGTCTGAAAAGGCTTTAATCAAGTCAATTGGGATGTCTAATGGGTAAGTACTTGATTGTTTGAGCTTTCGGATTTTATTTATAACATCAGAGGGAGAAATTTGTGGGAAAGAGGTGGAGGGAGGAATAGTTTGACCTGAGCCAGTGAAAGGGGGGAAAGTTTGTGCTATGGACGCAAGATGCAGGTTCAAATCGTTGGCTATATTGTAAGGGGGCTCAGGGAGATGAAAATTACCTTCAACAGGGTTTTTTCCGCAAATCTCTTTAATTTTCTTGTAGCATTGTTTGGGCTTGTTAAAATACAAATCCTTAACCTTACTATTGTAATACTCAGAAGCTGCCTTTCTGAGTTTTCTCTTCAGGAACTTTCTTAGATCATTAGCCTGTGTGATATGTCCTTGCTTGAACAAATTGATTTTTTTCCTTATTAGTTTTTTAAAACTCGCAGTAATGTAAGGTTTATCGGTAGAGCATATTTTTTTTTTTTTTTCACCGGAAAATTGGCTTAATAATTACTCCTCGATAAATTTTGGAGGGAGAAAGCCTTGAAGTCGACATCATTTGTTTAGTACACAGGGGACCAACTAGTGATCCAAGAGCCAAAATTGTAGAGTCCTCAGTCAATTAGAGGTCTAAAGACGGTTTCAGTAATAGTAAAGGAATGTTTAACTGTAGCTAGTGGAGATAGGAGTAGGCTAAAGTGGTAACTACCTCCGAGAGGGGGAAGAATGGTGACGGGTCTGAATGGTGTCAAAGAAATTTGACATATTGGTGCATATTAAATCAAGAGTAGAATTGCCTTTGGTAGTAGGGACTTTAACAATTTGTTTTAGACTAAAAGTATTACATGTAGACTTAAGTTTCAATTCATTTGCATCACCTAAGAGGAAAATTCCAGCATTTGGGTATTTAGATAGTACATAGTCAGCACTGCCATGCAATTTTTCAATAAAATTAATTTTTTCAGCCGCTCTCTGCCCAGGAGAGTAGTAAAAACAACACAGGACAATCAAATTGAAAGGACGTGGTAAGACCTTAGGTTGAACACAAACCCACAAAATTTCATCAAAGGGAGTAAGACAAGGAACTAATATTTCTGAAGGATAAAAATCATTACGGACAAAGAAAAGAATTCTACCCCCTTTCTTACCCAGAGGGTGGGTTTCGGGTCTGAGTTTAATAAACTGGGAGAAATTATTCATTTTTAACATGTGTGTATTTTGAGCGTGTACTTCAGTAAGCGATTATGTCTGATCTATATATTTTAGAAAAGAATAATTCATTAAGTTTTTCAAAATTAAGACTTTCAGCGTTGCTTAACAAAAGTTTGGGAAATTTAAAACGACCTGCAAAGGTACCATTTTTACACTTAACTTTATTTAAATTACAAATGGGTACAGGGGGTGTGGTGGGATTCTTAGCGGGGGCCAGATTATTGTAGTCAGAACAAGGGACCGAGGGAGCACATTTGACTTTTATGGGATGACTATTAGTCATCATCGATAGATGAATTATTAGAGTAAGGGAAGGATTTGTCTTGGGGATTTGGGGGTGGGGGGACGGGCAATGATATGGATGAAGCACGAGGAGAACTATTAGGATTCATTACAAGACAATTATTGAATGCAAAAAGTCTCAGACCTGAGTCACGTTGACAGGGTAGGCACGAAGGATAAAACGAATGGGCTGGGGGTGAGGTTTCGTAAGATTCTGGAAAAGGGGGGCTGGATGGGAATAGTGATTCGTGTCCGTCAAGAAAATGCTGGTTTGTGGCAGAGTAGGGAGGGTATAGGGCAGCATACTGTGAGGGGGGAGGAAATAGGACTTCTGTATGCGGGGAGGGGGAGGAGGTAGCAAAGGATAAGGGAGGAGAGTTCGGGATCGGGAAGGGTTTGTCAATTTTTGAGCTGTGCCTGATGAACTTTGATGAGAAATTTTTGCTTGAGTGCGGTGCACTAAAAAAGGACGGCGGAAGGGAGATGAGTGGCTCTTACAATTTTTATCTTTGGACAGGGACACTGGAACAGGGCCCCAGGGAGGAGAATTAACATCATCTACTTTTGGTGCATGGGCAAAACTACAATATTTGTTATTACAAGCTAAAACTGGACAAAGCTTCACATGGTCAAAACTGCACTTAACGGAACCACAACTACCTGAAATAAAATTACGATATATATATAAAAATTTGCACTGCTTACTAAATTTACAACGATTGTGATTAAAATGTTTGCATATCACATTTTTTTTGTTGGAACTTTTTTGCTGGAACTTCGTTGATGCACTTGGTTGAAAATCACTGATCTCATTTTTTTTTTAGTGTAATTTGTGTTAACTCTATTTTCGAAAACACTTTTTGGCTGGAGCTTGGTTGAAGAAAAAACGTGTTCAAATACACAATTGTCTCCTAATTGGCAAGAACCTGTCAAGATTATATTAGCACATTTTAGTTTATTATCAGAAAAGACAGTCTTATTATGCAGGCTATTCACCTTTTTAATGTCCACACATTTTTGAGCATCTGTAATGTGGTAATCAAGGTTACCATTATAATTAGGCTGTATCAAGGGTGGATTGAGGTCAATGAAAATTTCCGGATGTGTCACTTGTTGTGACAGATATCACTGGATTTAATCCTCTAAGTCCTTCATCAATATTCATTTGGTTTATGGACATCGCACTTTTTTTATGGTCAGAGATGAAAGTGTTATTAACCTAATTCAAAATGGAATTATATGCAGGTTGATTTGCTATATCGCTTTGGTGAATTGTTAAAAAATTGGAGATGAAGTTAACACATCCGTTAACTTTTCTTGTAAAACCAAGATTTTGGTAATATCTGGTTGTAAGATGGGGGTTGTAGGGACAGTGTCCGTTTGAACTGATTTATCAATACTACAGTCAATTGTTTGGCAAGATGCATTTGTTATCCCATCAGAACAGCCTCGGTGCTGGGGAGGGAAATTGAAGAATCACACAAACTAGTGCCAGCCCTGTTAGAAACGGTTGGTTCTTCAGTAAATAGAGGAAACTGGCTGAGCGGAGTGTCTGGAAAATGTTTAGGGCTGCTGAGATCACTTAGAATGCTAAGAATCCTTCTTCTTTCAACAGGGTTACGGGGTGTCCGAAAAGTTCCAGATGGGGGGATAGAAAGCACTGGAGAAAAAGTACAATTTACCTTAGACTTAGTAGAGCAGTCTAGGCACATCCAGGAGTTATTCCAACTAGTGATTTCTATCCTAGCACACTTTTCAGTCCCTGCATGGAACCAAGAACTGCAATTAAAACATTTGACTGCGTTTGAAGTAACCCGTAATCTGCATTCAGGACAAAATTGTTTTGATTTCGTCATTTAGTCTTGCAGCACAGGTTTAAGCCTTACTTAATTGAAAGGTCTTAATATGTCTTAACAGGTCAGAGACTGAAGAGATTTCATCGCTAGAAGCTGTTTTAAAATGTTGAACATCTTTATTTAGGTTTTTTTTTGTTACTGGAAAATTTCACTTTTGCCTCGGTTTGTCTCTTGTCTTTAGGAAAAACATAACACCGAACCTTTGTTTTTTTAACATAGGCCGATGCAGTTTCAGGTTTTTGGGTAACGCCCTTAAAAATCCAATGTCTTTATTTATAGCTATTTCATTCGCTTGGAGCTTTTATAAAATGTTGAACGTTGACTTTTGCCTCGGCTTGTATTTTGTCATTACAAATTACATATCCCCGGACCTTGGTCTTTTGAACAAAGGCAAAGCAAGCATTGATGAACTTATCCATGTTAGAATCCCAAATCCAATCATCAACTCTATCATTTTGAACGTTCTTTACTATAAATTCTCATTTTCAAAATGTGTTTTTCAACTTTTACTTATTATTAATATTTATTGAAAACCGGTCTTTGTACAAAAAGAAAATGACGGAACACTACAATAAGAAAAAAAAGAAGCAAAATCACTATACAACTGTGACAAGTTAGCTACAAGCATGTCTTAAAATCTTGTGGTTGTTTCTCCATAAGTTTAGCAACAGCTATGTGAAGACTGTTGATAAGTTTGAATTGCGTGTCCAAGTTGGATATCTCAGTAGGTATTTTCCGAGACGAAAAAAAAATGAAGTGGATTTTAAATTTATCAACATTTGTAAGAATCTTCCAGAAGGGTGCAATGTAATGGACGCGGGGGAGAGCAACAGTGTTGATAGCGTTGCGAGATAACGACGATTGAAAAGAAGTTTAGTAGAGACTATGGAAGCATAGGAAGCTGATATGCGGCGTTTCATGACTTCTGTTGGGAGATCACGAGTATGAGAAAAGGTATATTCAAGGGGAATACCAAAGATAAACGATTTGGTCAGACGGACAGATCTTTGAATTCTCAAGTACAATTTCATGAGGAAGTGGGCCTTTCCACTTAAAAAGTACGACGTCAGGCTTTGTAGCGTTAGATTCAAGACCAGATTTTAAATATTCTACTTGCAGTATTTGGAAATTTTGTCCAAAGTTTGGCTAATGTTAAAAATGCTATCAGCATAAGTGCCTAAGGAGATACTGAGGCTGGACGGAACGCAAGACATCTCACACTGGTCGTGAGCTTCGATGACATAATCATTGAAATACCAAGGTGAGGCAATTGCACCTTGCCTGGCTTCTCACCTAACTGGTATAGTTCTATCCAGTGGCCTTGTCATTTCATCTTGCTTAAGAGGAATTTTAAGACGGACTCGTAGCTTAGGATACATATCCTTTGAGATCTAATGACAGCCGGATTTACTCCTCTTTTAACAGCCCTTAAAAGCATAAGGGGATGGATCAGGGAGTCAAAAACGTGACAAACATCATGACTCGCCAAGGCGAGTGAACTACCTGTACAAGAAGCATCAAGCAGAGCATTAGCAACAACTGCAAGGGCGTTTGCACATCCAATGCCATGTTGAAAGCCAAACTGATGTGGAGGCGTGTAACATTTTTCTTCAAGCTCTTTTATAAACAGTAGTTCATAAAGCTTGCATAAATTGATTGGAACAATTATGGACCTGAAAAGTGAGAATTGATTGGAGGTTTTTTACTTTTTTGGAATAGGACAAAGATCTCCCACGCAGAATGTTGATGGATCCAAACCTTGTGTAAAAATCATTTGTAGCAGTAAAGAAATGTTCTAAAAACGAAGGACCTCCGTTTTTGATATGCTGAGCGTGAATTCCATATATGCCTCGTGGACTGAATGTGTCCAATCAAACGTATAAAGAAGAAATTTTTTTTAGCCTGGATCACTAGTGATATAATTGTAGTATTTTTTTTTTTTTTTAATAGACACAAAGTCAAATAAAGAGATAGTACAAATATTCTCAGATTCGTCTGTCAGAATTTTTTGACCTATGTTGTCTACGAATACGTTGACCTGACTATGTTGCCGTAATGACCGATACGAAACTTCGCAAATGACACATTCATAAGCTATTTTGTAAAATATAATTTTTTTTTAGTTTTATGTTACGTTTTAATAAAACCTTTGCAAGTAACAAAATGCCGATTGATTGTTTTTGTGTGTGTAGCTTTTCACTGTAATTAAAGGTATCCTCACAAATAAAAAATGCCTCTAGTTTTCTTCATTTTGTATCATTCCTTATTTTCTAAGAAGCTGTTTCTTATCTGGATACTAATAAACATGGTTAATTTGATTTCTAAACATTAGTAGTTTACATGGCAATATCACATTAATTGATACTGGACCGGCCTTAATGCTTTTTTTTTTCCCAATGAGCTCCCTAATTACCCTCCAAGTCTCTTTTGCATTGCCTTTATTTTGGCTCAGTCTATTGGCATAATATTCTCCATTCGCTTTTCTTTCGAGCTCCTTTGAACTTCCCGAACTCGCCTTTACAATGCTATTGATAACTTGCAGTTGACTATTATGCCTATGATGTTTAGTTTTGAAAATTTCACGCAAAGAGCATTTTTTTCGAACCCCTATCATTTGCCCACTGAGCTGCTGAAATCGGTGCCCGAAAATAGCTACGCCTTTCGGGGCCTTAACACTTATTTGCCTTTTTGTCTGGGCCAGTTTTTTGATTCAACATGAACGGCACCTACAGCTGACAAATGATCTGACTTGGGGCATGGAGCCCCGTCTGCGTAATTCTGACAAAAAAAAATTCGAACCCAGGAATATATTGAAGCTTACAGTCGCCAAATGAATAGTAGCCACATCGCAAAATGATCAAAGCCACATCACCGCAAAGAAGAATAGATGCTGAAGAGTGAAGATCATCAGCAACCATTGGATTTAAAAAATACAAATTGTCAAACAGTTCGTGGTAATGAACGGTAAGTAAAGAGCGATGTGGCTCAATAGTAACCAAAATTCAAAAAAACGGAGTTTTGATATAAATAAATGCATTAAAAGAGTCCACTTATTACGTTTATTCCAAATATATAAGATTCATTTAGTTTAGTGCTACTTATCAAAAGCTACGAGTCTGAGAAAATTCGCCTGTTTTCGAAAAAGGGGGAAACGTCCCCTAAAAGTCAAGGAAGCTTAATGAAAATCGCACCATCAAATTCAACGTATCCAAGAACTCCGATGTCGAAGTTCTAAGCTCCCATTTGCAAAAATATGGAATCTCGTATTTTTTGCCAGAAGAAAGACCACATATCCATGCTTATTTGTTTGTTTTCCCCAATTGCATCGAAGCAACAGTCCTAGAAGATCGAGAGAGGGTTCGTTCAAACGTAAACTAAAAGTTCTAGTGCCACTTTTGAGTGACCAAAAAGATTGGAGGGCAACTGGCCCCCCTGCCACCAATCTTTTTTCCTAAAATACATTCGATCAAAATTCTGAGATAGATTTTTTGTTCAGCATAGTTGAGAAGCCCAGTAACTATTTCTTTGAGGATAACAAAACCCCGCATAGCCCCTGGAGAAAGATATCTAGGTAAAGAAATTAGCCCATTGTTTACACATAGTAATTTTTATTGGGAAGTATACAAACATTTTAAATTTCCCTGGGAAGGGAACTTCCCGGGGGGGGGGGGGGGTGAACTTTCCATGGTTAAATTTTAAGCTGAGGGAATTCGCTAAGATTCCTATGCAAAACTCTTTTTATTTGTGTTACTTTCTCCGTACCGAGTGTACTTTACATGTGAGATATTGAGGGGAATCGTCCGGGGGAAATATTTATCGGGTTGGAATTGTCTAGAGTATCTTTCCGTAAAATAATACATATTTAATTGGTTATAGGGAAGTATACAAATATATTTTTGAGGGAAGTATTTTCGGCGGGGGAGCGGCTATTTTATATGGGGAGATTTTCACATTGGGAGGGTAGTTCCGGGAGGTGAACTTTCCAGACGAAATTTTACACGGGGGAAGCTTTGTGATAATTAATATACAAATTCCGTTTTAATTTTTCATGTACGGTGAGCCTATTCGAACGTACGTTAGTTGAAGAAGCGTTCAGAAATTAAATAAAAAACAAGTTTTTTCAACTGAAAGAAAAGAGCGACATTAAAATTTAAAACAAACAGAATTATTCCAAATATGAAAGGGGCAGTCCCCTCCTCAAAACCTCGCTCTTTACGCTAAATTTTGACTCTCTGTCGCAACTCTACTTTTTAAAATAATAAAAACTTAGCGTAAAGAGCGGGGCGGTGAGGAGGAGACCACCCCTTTATATACGAAATAATTTCAGTTCGTTTTAAGTTTTATGTCGCTCCTTACTTACAGCTAAAAAATTATTTATTTTCTCCACACAAATCCGATATCAGCACCTACAACTGACGAATGATCTGACTAAGGGTAGGGAGCCACGTCTGCATAATTCGGACAAAAAACTTTGAACCCCAAAAAATATTGTTGCTTAAAGTCACCAAAAGAAAAGCAGTCACATCGCTGAATGATTAGAGCCATATGGCTGCAAAGAGGAATAGATGCTAAAGGGTAAAGATCCTTAGCAACCATTAGGTTTAAAAAATCTAAACTGTTTCCATCCAAATCCAACATGATCGGCACCTAAAATTGACAAGTGATCTGTTTTCAACCTAATACCTTAAAATAGGATTTGAACGTTTATTTGCTCGACAAATGATCGGACTAAGGGTAAGGAGCCACGTCTGCATAATTCGGACAAAAAACTTTGAACCCCAAAAAATATTGTTGCTTAAAGTCACCAAAAGAAAAGTAGCCATATGGCTGCAAAGAGGAATAGATGCTAAAGGGTAAAGATCCTTAGCAACCATTAGGTTTAAAACATCTAAATTGTCCCCATGCAAATCAAGACTGAAATCACACATTCAGGTGTAATAACAGTATGAAACCCACGCACCGGCTCCCCCAAAGCCGCGAGAAAAATCCACCCAACTGGCACTGGGAGGAATTTACACAAAACAAGTAATAACCTTTTTACTCCCAAATTCAATTGTTAAGTCAAATTTTCAAACTTACCCTCAATCCATCAACATCATTCCTTGCTTCACACTTCCAGGAATTTTTAGCCAAAAATTGTGCTAGCTAGGGCCATGTCTTCATTAGGAAAAGTAGCTCGTGTTTTTTTTTTTTTTAATTTTTCGGGAGGCCTCAGTCTCCATCGGTACTTTTAAGGCTTAAAAGGGCAAATCCGGCGCATTCAAAGTGGCTGTTTTTCAAAAAAAAAAAAGATGTTTTACTTGGTCGACTCATCGGAAAAATCCATAATGAAGACAGGGCTTAAGACTTTTGCTTCCACAACCTTACGGAAGAGTCAATACTGAGATGATCAAGAAAATTGAAGTACCAAGGACATCAAAATAAATACATTTTTGTCTCTTTGACCCATTTTGGGTGGATACTAGCTGATTATCGCGATTTTCCGAGACTGTTCTTTCATAATTATAAAGTTTTTAGGGCGGCACCACAGTTTCGTCAGTTAACAAATAAGGGAAATTGACATGTCACATCCGACGCTTTCCGTCCATAAAAATGCAAACACAAACAATCTGTTGATTCCCAAGAGATCTGCACCTTTAAAGGACAGCCTTACCTTCTTAAGCTGTTTGGCACCATGAATATTTGATGTTTTTTTTGTTAATTTCTCACCCATTTTTTTATCTTTTATTTGGCACCCACTGCTACCAAAGTACGGGTGCTACTTTGGTGCAGGTGCAGTGCAGTTGTGCACCAAAAACTAAACAACTGCAAGTAGAGGTCTTTTTCATTAAAAATTCTGTTTTCCTAATTTTTTAAAATACACATGGTAGCTGTTTCCATTTAGCCAATTCAAGCCACCAGATTTAATTTTCACTGTCCTTGGTAGTGATTCAGGGTCTTCATTGTCCTTTCATCTTACTTTGAATCCTGTTCAATGACAGAACACGTGTATGATTCCTATTGATGTTTGTGCACTCTGATGTACTCTCCACAGGAATGCAACGGCATCCTTTGGAATTAGGTAGGGAGCAGACTCAACCCATATTTTTTGGTTTTCCACCTGTATTTTGAATTTTTTTGTCCGTTTCCTTGAAAAAAAAAAAAAAAAAAAAAAAAAAAAAAAAAAAAAAAAAAAAAAAAAAATGCCCTCCCCCCTTACATTGTCATGAGTTTACACCCCTGAGGAGTGCACTGTGCTCTCAATATACCAAAAACTAGACCAACAGAAATTAAAAAGCTGCTTCGGGCCCCTTAAGCAAACACCAATAAATAAAAGCTTAGAAACCTGACTTTTCCGCTGTACTCCAGAAGGAGCAGAGTTGAAGATTTTTCTCCTTACATTCGAATGCTTTGAGGCAAAAGGGCTAGCTCGGTACCTTTATAGCTATCGTCAAATAGAACCCAGAATCTCACTGCAGCTAAACCAGAGAAATATGAAAAGGACGAAGGAAAATAAGAGGAACAAAAAAAAACCACTGAGAAGAAAAATTTAGAAGACACAGACTAGAAAATAAGAACAAGAGGAACGAAGAATAAGAATGAGAGAAAAGTAAGAGGAACGAAAAAAAAACCACTGAGAAGAAAAATTATGAAGGCACAGACTATAAAACAAGAAAATAAGAATAAGAAGAACGAAGCATAAGAATAAGAGGAACGAAAAAAAAACACTAAGAAGATAAATTTTGAAGCCACAGGCTAAAAATTCAGTGAAAGCTAAACACGCTAGAACTGAAATCATTTGTCTATGAGGACAGGACTTCGAGTCCAGAAGTAACTTGGTTGGTACGGGGTCAGTGACATGATTCTGTAAGGTCAGTCAGAGTCAACTCGTATACATATATATACGTATTGTCTCTAAGACTTGTTTCAAGTACATTTGAAAACTATCATCTTTGGAAGCATTTATTTCCACCATCACAAATAGAAACAATTTGATAAAAGCTTCTTGAATTTTCTTATTCTTCATCTGAAAAATATAAGTCCATTAATATTATGCCTTGAAATAAATGAATATAAAATAAAGGTTTAAAAGAAAACACTCAAAGACACAAAATACAAGCTGCGGTTAGAAGACAAGCGACCAATGAGAATTCATTTGTATATATATATATATATATATATATATATATATATACATATATATATATATATATATATATACATATATATATATATATATATATATATATATCGTACAATATTGATTCCATACATATATATATATATATATTCCATACAATACGGAATTTATTAGCACTAAAAACCTGAGATACAACAAAAACAAAATCAAATAAATAAACATCAAAACATCTTTGAAGGCCGACGAAAATACTGAACGATCAAAGCGAATACTACGGGAGGATGACCACCTCCCTTCTTCAGCACAAAAAGAGATATTAGAAGGAAATGCAAAAAAGGGAACAAAACAAACTGGATAAACCGAAATTGGGAGAATTAAAAATCTAAAACCCAACAACACGGAGAACTAACAAAAAATAACAAACAAATAAGTAAAAATTTAGCAAAATAAAAAATTTAAAAGCCGAGGAATTTGATTCTTCATTTATTTATTTTTTCTTATGGCAAGCCAATGTAGTTTAGAAAATTACCTTCTTAGATATAAACCCCAAAAATGAAAACCAATAAAAACACTTCGTATTAAATGTTAAATAATTTTTTTTAGTTGCCAATCTGACCAAGTTAATGCTAACTCAAACTTGTTTTCCATATTCAAGCCCATTGGTCCTCCTCCTTACTATGGTTGAGTCAATTCAACCTCGAAAAAGCAGATATTGGGTAAAACAGCTGATTCCAACTAAATTCAGTTGAAATCCGACAAACCCTTCTGGTAGGTATCCCAAGCACTAGAATTTAGGTACCCATCTTAGGAAACCCTCGCTTAAAGCAATACTAGTTAATGCTAAGTACCACAAAGTATTTAGTTTTGAAGGCAAGCAAATGCAATTTTTGAATTTTGATTTTTTGGATTAATTTTAATCAAATTATTTCTAAGGTAATTTTGAATTAACCTAAATCAATTAATTTTGACTTTATTGAAGAATAATTGAATTAAATTTGAATCAATTAATTTAGATTTTTTAAAATTTATTCTTGCGGCACCTATACTCTCCAATCAGATATCATATTTTACGCTGGATTTAGAATTTAACCCCTTGTTTCGACTAAATTAATTTTTATTGCAAATAAAAGAAACATAACGAACTTCATTGGATTAATTCTAGATTAGGTTTTCTCTGCAAAAATTCCGCGTAAGGAGTCTTTTTTAATCATGTTTTAATGATAATTAGTACCCTTAAATCAAAACCAATGGCGCAAATGTTTAATTTTTGAAGTTTTTCCAGTTTCAAGTTTGTTTAGGGCTTATGCGCCAATATTAATCTGCCTTTTTTACAGGAATAGGTAGCGTATTTTCGCAAATCCTTTTAAATTTTTAAAACATGCAAACCGAAGCAGTCCATAAAGCAGTCTATTAAGTGAGCTAGTATGAAATTCCAAAAATATTATATGGAGGTGTTCTTGTAAGGACATCTAAATAAAAGATTTTTTGCCCACAGACCCATTATAGATCTACTCATAGCTGAAAACCACAACTATCTCATACTTTTCTTTTGGTCAGTTCAAAACTATGAAGTTTTTGAGGTCATCATGATTTTGTCAGTATTGCCACGTCGAGCCGTAAAAATAAATAGACAAAACTTATTATTTTAATTTGACAACGCTTTTCGTTCGTAAAAATTCAAAACTTGAAAATAGGCTGATTCCTTAAAACCACTACACCTTCAAAGGAAAGCTATGCTTTTTTAAGCTTTTTAGTGTCATGTTTAAGCTTATTTTTTGCCAATTTCCAACTAGTTTTCTTTTTAATTCTGGCACCCATTACTACCAAAATTAAAAAATGTACATTCTTGGCAAACTGTTTTAAATTTAAATAAAATGACGTTCAACAAAGATAATTTGCCATTAAGCATATTAATGGAGCTAGCAGTGAGGAGCTAAGGGAGCTAGCAAGCTAAAAAAGGGGCATTCTTGGTAAATTGTTTTAAATTTCAAAAAAGGACACTCAACAAAGACAATTTGATATTAAGCATATTAAGGGAGCTAGCAAGTTACTCCATGAATCTTATACTTAAACATTCCAACACAGTGACAGAATCGCTCAAACCTAAAAGTCATAAAAAAAAGCTCAAAATGAGGGTCAGCCTAAAAACAATGTTAGTTCAAAAGGTGGCATATAATATGTCCACATCGAATTAATACAGCTTTTTTCGCTTGAAAAACACCCAGCCTTTGGTTTTATTTATGCAAATGAGAGTTAAACCACAAAGCCTTGAATTTAAATTTTTCTTAATCAACTTAGCATCTTCTTAATCATCTTGGTTGAAAGTTCAAACGGCTATTATATATTGTAATATCCTCATTTTATTTATAAATATAATTACAATGTGGGGTAAGAAATAATTTACAAAGCAAAGAAAAAAAGAAGACTGGAAGTAGAAAGTAGAAAAGAAGCAGGAAATAAAAAAGTAGAAACTGGTTACAATTTACAAAGTAAAGGGAAAAAGAAGATTGTAAGTAGAGTGGAAAAGCAACAGATAGTAAGAATTTGTACCAATTTAAAACGTAAAGGAGAAAAGAAGACTGTAAGTAGAAAGTGGAAAGTAGCAGAAAATAGAAGAGTAAAAACTGATTACAATTTACAAAACAAAGGAAAAAGAAGACTGGAAGTAGAAAGTAGAAAATTAAAAAGTCGAAACCAGTTACATTTTACTAAGTAAAGGAAAAAAGAAGGCTGGAAGTAGAAAGCGTAAAAGCAGCAAAAAGTAGAAAATTAGAAACTGGTTACCGTATTCATCATTATCAGTGTCTTCTTCTGTATCAAAGGAATTATCTGGAACTTTGTATAGACGAATCAATTGCTGGAATATGAAGAAAGGAGTAAGACCAAAAATTTAATTGAAAACCTTTTAAACGACTTGAATTCACTTTAAACAGCTTACTACTATTTTTAAAACGTCTTATTATGACCCTTATTGCAGTTTATTATTATTATTTAATTTAATTCTTATTTAAATATTATTGCTGGAACATTAGAAACTCTAATAGTTTAAGCTAAATATACTAAATGTTATTAACACCTTTGGTTCTTTTGGCGGAAATGTCATTTGATGTTAATGATTTGCGTTAAAGCATTGAATCCAGAGAGAGAGAGGAGAGAGAGGAGAGAGAGAGGGAGAGAGAGAGAGAGAGAGAGAGAGAGAGAGAGAGAGAGAGAGAGAGAGAGAGAGAGAGAGAGAGAGAGAGAGAGAGAGAGAGAGAGGGATAGAGTTAAAACAGCAAAAAAGGAAAGAAAACACAGAAATCCGGAGAGGGTAATTATAAGCTGATATTATAAGCTGGATCATTGAATCCAGAGAGAGAGAGGAGAGAGAGGAGAGAGAGAGAGAGAGAGAGAGAGAGAGAGAGAGAGAGAGAGAGAGAGAGAGAGAGAGGAGAGAGAGAGAGAGAGAGAGAGAGAGAGAGAGAGAGAGAGAGAGAGAGAGAGAGAGAGAGAGAGATAGATAGAGTTAAAACAGCAAAAAAGGAAAGAAAACACAGAAATCCAGAGAGGGTAATTATAAGCTGATATTATAAGCTGGATCATTGAATCCAGAGAGAGAGGAGAGAGAGAGGAGAGAGATAGAGTTAAAACAGCAAAAAAGGAAAGAAACCACAGAAAGGCGGGGAGAGGGTACTTATAAGTTGATAAATGAATGCACCTAACTCAGCTACTTTCAAAGATCAACAACTCAGCTAGACTTTTTTCAGTTTGCCATAAATGTACTGTGTACCAAAGTACAAAATGCAAAACCACAGTACCTCATCTGGCTCTTTTTTTGGCCGTTTTCCGGGGAATTTATACTTTTCTGTTGTTTATATTTATTATCATCCTCTCAACCCAAAGAAATCAGTTACTGGTCCTTTTATGACCACGTTTTGGAAAGATCTCAAACCTTACTTGACAAATTAGACTAAATTTACAATTAGATTATATTGTCTAAATTAACATTTATAAAAGTTATGAAAGAATTTTTTGGATTATTTGACATTTTTTTTAGAATAAACTTCAGCTATATTACTAAGCTTACAAAATCAACTTTTAGGCTTATTCTAATCCCCCCCCCCATAAAAAAACTTAAACTGAGAAAAGCCAAAAAGGCTTATCAAAATCTTAAAGAATCGTAACCAAATAGCATCCCGTTATCCCTCTAGAGCAAGACCAGAGAAATAAAAATGAGATCAGAAGTGCAAAATGGAAAGCCCGTAACCCCAAACAGAAGAAGAAGAATTAGTAGCCAAAGAGTGAGCATAAAATCAATGTTTCAATGCATTCAAAACACTATACGATTTTATCAGCCAAACCTCCACCTATAAACTAATTCTTTTCATTTACCTACAAGCCGCTATACTATATGCATATACTATACTATCAGGGCTGGCAAAGGCTCAGGTGGTGAAAAATAGGGACCAGGGACCTCTTTTTAGTCGAAAAAGAGACCTCTCTAGGGACCATTCTGGGCGCAAAATGGAGCCCAGAACTAATTTTTCAGAAAGCTTTTGAAAGAAAAAGCAGTGACAGAACAGAAAATGACACTTGACTAAGCAAAAAAATGTGAATGGACATTTGTAGACATCTCTCCATGATAAGAGGCCAAGTAATCATTAAGATACTGACCACCTGAGAATCATCATGTCATGGGAGGCGCTTTTTCCTTCTTTTTTTTTCCTCAATACTTTACTTTCGAATACAAAAATATGATGAAAGAGAAAAGGGCAACTAGAAATACAACCTATTTGTTTCCATTTTTTTGCACTGTCTTCTGCTGGAACAGAGATGTGATCAGTGACTGGTTCTTTGACTCTAACTGCTGCTGGTTCTTCGTTCCCATCTATCACAGCCTGCGCTAACTGTATCTCGACGTCCATCTTTTCAGTGTCTTTTTTGAGCCTGTTATGAGCTTCCTTCAGTAACTCGTCTACAGCCTGTTCTTTGGAACCAAACGTTTCTTTTTTTTCATTGAGACATTTTTTGACAGCTTCTATTGTCTGTCTTTCAAAGAGACTAGCGAGCCATAGCTCTCTCAGTCGTTCTCTTGCCTCCAAATCCTACCGCTCTTACTCAGTTTTTTCTTTCAAGGCTTTTCGCTGCTGTAGGTACCAATCGTGGCTTTTTCTAATGGATTTGGCCAGTTTTATCAAGTCTTCAGTGACAGGAACATTTTGCGCAATTCCTCCAAATCTGCACCACCTATCTATCACAAACAGTTTTGCATTTAAAGTTCGATCATTCAACGAAACTCTTTCTTCGCTGAAAACTCGCCCGGAAAGGGAGAAATCCCACTCAATGCTGGCACACCTGTGTGAAATGGTCAAAGCATTTTTTACGACTTCCGACAAGTTTGGATATTTTCCTCCTTAGATTATGTTGTTTCACTTGTCATCGATCCTTCCTGGCTCCGATGGAAATCCGGATAACTGGACTAGCTAAAACTCGTCAACTAACATATGCCAAGATCGGTAACTTCCTGGCAACATATGATAAACTGTGAGCAGAAACTGCCTTTGAAACTTCATCGGAATGCAGAGAAGTTAACGCTTTCAACAACTGCTTTCTGCCGATTTCATCAAGGGTCATCCTCCAGAAATAAGGTCCAAAAGCTTCGGTAAAAAAATAAGCGAAATTAATTCGCTCGAAGGAAAAGGTTTTGACCATTGTATCACGGAACATTTTTCCATATACATCTGCTATCCCGTCTGTGCATTTCTCAGAATAGTCAGACTCGATCATCTTCAGAGCCCATGTAATTTCAGCAACTGTTGTTGTAAGCACCTAGGTGTATTGGCAGTTTTACTGATTCGCCACTCTCCATGGGGGATGCTGCCAAGAGATGAAGCTGATTCGGCGTTAGTTTTATGACAACATTTTTATTATGTTCAACAGTTCTGGCGTTCTGCAGTAAACAGAAGGAGCCCTTATGGCAGACAAGCAATGTATTGCAAATAGAACAGAAGAAAGAGAACACGTCTCCCGGAACGATGCATGACCAATCTTTCATTTGGTGTCCCGTCGCATCTTTCTCTTACAACCAAGTCTCCCAGAACTTCCACTTTACAACTCAAATTTCACTTCAAACACTAAACTTTAAAAAAAGAAAAGAAATGAGTGGAAAAATATATAGACTATTACCAGAAATGTATTCAAATAAAAAAGGGCACTAGTAAGTAGTCTAATAGTTCAAGAAATGTATACAAGCTCAAAATCGCGCAAGAAACCACCTCCTTCGTAATTTGTCATTCGAGCCATTCTCTATTTTTTTTTCCCCCTCTGTAAGCAACAAATACCCAGATACCCAATACAACAGATACCCAGAAAAGAGTTTCCCACGCAATTAAGAAAGCCAACCACTTTTGAATTAAAAATCGAATAGTTGTGGGCATTAAGTCATAGCTAATTGTGGAAAAAGCCAAGACAGATAGTCCAATTCAGTGAGACACAATTCTGACATTAACCCCCTCCCCCTTATTAGGATTGTATAAAAGTGATTTTAGTTCATTTGTTAATAGATAGATATGTCTATTGTCCGTTCATGCGTCATTCCTAGGGCAGTAGAACTAAGATAGATAGTCATAAAACCTATAGTTTTCCAAGTGTTTGGTTAAATGGCAATGGTAAACGGCGGGAGTAAATGTGTCCCTCTTATTGGACCAATACTTGTTTGTTATCTTTAAGCAAGTGCATCCTTGCTGCATCCTAGCCTATTGACTCCAGAGGCAAAAGGGGGTTACTCCCTTTCGTGAATAGTCTGTCTGCTCTGTCCCAACAGTAACGCTGTAGCCTGAGTAACAACAAGTTTTGTCTTTCTTAGACAAGCCAAAACAGGTTCCAAGAATCTCAACCGAAACAAAAATACTGAAAACCGTAGACTCACAGGTATTGGTAGCCTTCAGGATATGGAGCTTTAAACCAAAGCAAGAAAAGGGACTTTGTGGCAGCCCTGTACTATTCATACGCTATACTAAAATGAATATAATACATTCTCCTTTCGCATTTGACCAGTGAACAACTACGTTGGACTAACTATTACGAAATAAAAAGGATAGGAATATAACTACACAGTTATGTATTATTACCTGACTATATCTAACGCATAGTTACGAAACTTGTTTGTATTATTTTCAGACGAAATAACATGTTAGTTCTTTTGACAAAGTGAAGGAGATGAATGCTCTCGAGCCAAATAAAAGATATTTTTATTATATTTTTATATCACAATTATTCTATGAAAAAAATATTTTTCTTTTTATATATCGACCTTTTTTAAGACTGAAATTGGAAAAGCAAGCACTATCTACAATTAATATTAAATAGCCGAGATGACCACTGGCAACCAAAAAGCTTGGAAGTCAATATATATTTTCACACTGTAAAAACAAAGAGGTGGATTTACAGCATAAACGGGGTCTCAAATTTCGGATTGTTGCAAACATGAGGGTGGGGGCTAAAAAATAGAATATATATAGAAATTATGCATTTCTTAAGTCCAGCTCATTATGATTTTTAAAATGTAATCCCTGTTAAGCTGCACCCTGTAATACCCGTCTAGCCTCTTCGAAGGCCGTAAAGCATTCACCCATTTACACACGAACTGAAAAGTATACAATGAGGGAGACAGAGGAAGGGGGAAAAATAGCCAAAAGTATAAAAAAGGACAGAAAAGAAGGAGCAGAAAGACGAAAGAAGGGGGGGGGGGTCTCACCTTGTTTGGGTCCTTAACGATTAAGAATTTGCCATCATCTTGTTTCATGCAAAGATCAATAATACACCGGAGGATACCCCACGCGTTATCCATATTCAAGTTGATTTGATTGGCGAAGTCAGTTGGCCTAAATTGTTGGATACCCAAAACCACATGAGATCCTGGATCTCTGACAGAGCGTCGAGAAACATACCTAGGATAGAAGAGAAGACATAAATAGCCTACATGAAATGTAGGCTATAGAAACATTATTGACACTTAGTATTGCTTTTAGTTGACAAGGGTGGAGGCTAAGGAAGCACCCGCGGAGGGACTTTGACAGGTCAGTCGTGATTCAATAGCCAGTGACTTGCCGTCAAAATTAAACGCATACGTAACATATTTCGTCAATTATTCATAAAATATAAAATTATTTTTGAAATAAAAAATTGTTCTCCAAAACAGAATTTAGCATTTGCCAAGTAGTAACAAATAACATATTTATGCTGCGACATAACGTTGTCGTGGTGAAACTGCAACTGCATGTATTTTTACCCTTTTTTGGAAGGGGCGTCAAAACACTAACAAGAAGGAGAAGCAATGTCATGGAAAAACAAAAATATTAAAACTGCTCACAATTTGGTAACACACCAAAAAATTAAATTTTTTCAAATTTAGTCACTCCTGGAAATGTGCTCCTCCCAGGGTCGTATCCAGGATTTTTTTCGGCGGTGGGGGAGGGGTCGTAAAAGAATTTGTTTAGTGAGGACGTTACGAAAAAAACTTTAAAAAATGCATCAAGAACTTGGTTATATTCGTTTTTCTCACGTTTTTACGAGTCGGACAAACATTTCGGGTGGTTCAAATCTCATATCCTACCTCTGGATACGGCCTTGCCCCTCCCCCCTTCCTCAGGAGAAAACTCCACAGGAACTCACATTATACATCAAAGTTTTTGGTATGTTTATCAATGGATTTTTTCGGAGGGGATGGGAATTCTTCAAACCAATCTGCCCCTACTACCACCACTTGCGCAGGTTTATGACAAGATGTTATTTAAATATACATATTAGATAAGTCAAAATTCCATACAGTCACACAATCCATCCACACATTAAACCTCCAAAAGACCTGATAGACTTCGACCCTTTCTTGGGGTCTGGAGTCAGTGTAATCACACGAAGACATCAACATTTCAATCTCAAATTAGAGCATTTAAACAGCCAACAGATTGTAGAATTATAAAGACTGGTTTCCATTTGTTCAGCATGGAACAATAGTGAATTTTTGGCAGGAAAGCTAGCATAGTAGGATTTTCGTATAATATTATATATAGCATACCCAATATTATATTATAGTATATAAGTATACCAGTATACCCAATATTATATTATATAATATATTATTTTCGACATTAGTGCACATCAGAATTGACTTGAAAATTCCCACCAGAAAATCTAGCCAAAATCTATTAAATGAGAGGTCCCTCTGAACCAGTTCATGCGAAAGTACTTCTAGATAGAATTACTTCGATTTTGGCACTTTTTTCAGAATTTTCTTATAGGCTGGTTCTCAAATAAGCATTTGAGTATAACGCTATCTGCTGGTATCATGTAGTACAGAATTTAGAGGCCTAAAAAATCCATCTGAAACACGAAATTAGTTGCTGAAAAAGTATTCTTAGGCTGACCTATCTGGGTTTTCGTTATTTGTTTCCCAAAACTTTTCTATGTGCTGGTCTTTAAACAGAATTCTGAGTATTAGGGTATGTGCTGGTATATAGCTATACACGATCCCAAAGTCCAACAAAATCATCTCAAAACAGTTCCCGAAAAAGCATTCTTATACTTTCCTAAAATTTCCCCATGGCTTGTTTCTTATAAAAAACTTTGGATGTATGGTTATGCGCCAGAATGTAGCAATACACAATCCTAAACCGGATTGTGTCAGAAGGATCCGGAAACTATAAACCATACACCGGAAACAATAAAATCGGATACCAGGAGCTGAAAAAGCGGTTTTAGGCTGAATTACCAAGATTTTGGTATTTGAGTCTCAAAACATTCCTATAGGTTGATCTTTATATTAAAATTAAATAAAAAACAAGTTTTTTTTTAATTGAAAGTACGGGGAGATATTAAAACGAACAGAAATTGCTCCGTATATGAAAGGGACTGTTCCCTCCTCAGCGCCCCGCTCTTTACGCTAAAGTTATTTTTTTCCTGTTTTAAAAAGTAGAGTTGAGAGAAAGAGTCAAACTTTAGCGCAAAGAGCGGGGCGTTGAGGAGGGAACAGTCCCTTTCATATACGAAGTAATTTCTGTTCGTTTTAAGATTTTATATCGCTCCTTACTTTCAGTTAATTAGTTACTTTCAGTTTTGTTTAATTTCTGAACGTTTTTGAATTAATAAATGTTTTGATTTTGGCTCTCCGCACATGAATAATAAAAACGAAATTTGCATATTAATTTATTTTTATGGCTAAATGGCTTTCTCATAGTTTTGATCGGACGACTTTGAGAAAAAAGGAGCGGGGGAGTAGGTCTAGTTACCCTTCAATTTTTTGGTTATTTAAAAAGGCAACTAGAACTTTTAATTTTTTACGAACGTTTTTATGAGTAAAAATATACGCAACTTACGAATTAACTTTTGTAACGAACTTCTATATTTGTACATTTTTATTACGTATATGAGGGGGTTTACCCCCTCGTCAATACCTCGCTCTTTACACTAAAGCTTAAATTATGACCCAATTCCTTAAGAATGACCCCTGAATCACAAAGGCCGTAGAATAAATAGTTGAAATTAATAAAATTACTTTAGCGTAAAGAGCGATTTATTAGGAGGAGGTGAACCCCTCATATGCGTAATAATTTCTGTTCGTTTTAAGTTTGAATGCTGCTCTTTACTTTCAGTTGAAAAAACTTTTGCATATTTGTTTTTTCATTGCTCTTTAAAAAAAATGCTAAAAAAACCTGCGCCTCCTTCATGGAAATTTTCTTCCCCCATAAGAAATTCCTCCATGGAAAGCTCCCCCACATAACCTCCTCCCCCAACCAACAAAACCCCTGAAAGCGTCTGTACACTTCCCAATAACCATTACTATGTGTAAACACTGGTCAAAGTTTGTAACTTGCAGCCCCTCCCACGGGGACTGAAGGGGAGTAAATCGTCCCCAAATACATAGTTATTAGGTTTCTGGATAAAATTCTAAAATTCCGAATAAAATGGCTATCTCAGAATTTTGATTCGGTGATTTTGGGGAAAAAATGAGCGTGGGAGAGCGCCTAGGTGCCCTCCTATTTTTTTGGTTACTTAAAAAGGGCACTAGAACGTTTAATTTCCCTTAGAATGAGCCCTGACACGACATTTTAGGATCACTGGGTCGATACGATCACCCGTGAAAAAAAAAAGCATCCGTGATCTGTCTTGTGGCAAAAAACGCGAAATTCCACATTTTTGCAGATAAGAGCTTGAAACTTGTATAGCAGGGTCTAAACTTAATGAAACTTATATATTTAAAATCAGCATTAAAATTTGATTCTTTTGATGTAACTATTGTTACAAAAAACCCATTGTTTAGAGTTTTGGTTACTATTGAGCCGGGTCGCTCCTTACTACAGTTCGTTACCACGAACTGTTTGATTTGGGCATAAGAATATGTACGGGTATATAGCAGTGTACAATCAGAAAGCCCATCAAAATCATCCTTAAATTAAAAAGTAGTTACTGAAATTACTCTGATTTTGGTATTACAATCGCAAAATTTTTCTATGGGTTGATACTTGGCCCCTTACTTGGGCGTAAAGCTAAGCATGGCTATATAGCAGTATACAATCGGAAAAATCTATCAAAATGAGTCTGAAACTCGAAATCAATTACCGAAGAAGTATTTTTAGGCTAAATTTTACCCCCCTAGAAAATTTACCCATCCTAAATAGTTTGGCCATGCAACCTGAAAAAGTTTACAATAGACAAAACAGGGTATTCCTTTATGGTATCGAATCCTCTTAGAGGGCCAAAAATTCCTCTCTTAAAACGTTTGTTATAGACAGTTGAGTATAGTTTTTAAGTAAAGTGCGTAAAAAATTCTAGAATTCTGGGGAAAAATAAATTAGACGTAAAACATTCTTGGTGTTGATAGCTTGTGGGCAGACTTTTTTTTGTGTTTAAGCAGTATCTTTCTGTATCTTAACTGATTTGTAGAAGTCAAGTTTGCGACCATTGCAAACTTGAAAAGTTGTTGTCAAAGAATACAATTTTTAAAGAATGGCCCTGTAATCACAAATGTTAAAAAAAATGAATAAGGTTTATAACAAAAGAATTAAAAACCACAACAAAAAATAGCAAAACAAATGATTTCTTTCAAGGTCTATAATAAATATATCAAAAAGCTATGTTGGGTTCAGATTGTTTTCCCACTCATACATTCTTTTCATATATAACTCTCATATAAAAAATTTGTATCACACTTTTTTGACAGAGAGAAGAATCTTCACACTTTTTACTATTTTTTAATTTACTAGTTAACATAATATTTCAATAATTTAATAATTGAGTTCCTACAGTTGATGAGCGAGTAGAGAGGGACCTAAGGCCAGATGAAAAGACAAAAAAAAAAAGAAGAAGATACTCACAAAGCATTCTAAATTAAGATTTTCCCACGTTCTTGAATATTCTCCAGAAAATTTTTGGCTAGAACACATTTACTGTAAAAACCGACAATTTTCAGGATCTTTAAATAATTACTTCACTTATTTTTTTAGTGTCATAAACATGCTAATTCGATGATACGAGGTCGAATTGTCACTGGCCAAAGTGAGGGTTAAGAGAAATGTGAAACGCCTCCCCCCTCTCCCAATTTTTTTTATCTATCAAGACTTTGTTCGTGTCATATTACAACTTTTTATCAAGTTTAACTAAGTTTGTAATCCCTTTCCTTTTTAGAACATCTTCTCTTTTCTTTCCTACTTTATGATTTTGATTTCCATTCATATTCCATGCTTGTCTTTTGCGTGTTTAGTTTTCAAGGGGAAAAAAAGAAAAAAACAACAGAAAAATAAAATTTTAAATTACACAAAAAGAAAAATTATGAAAAAAACAGATAACAAATTTCAACCCTCTCCCCTTCATAGTTTTTTTTTCACCAGCCATTATTTAATTTGGGAGGAAAGAGTAAAGAGAGGCTTTGAATAGAGGAGGAGGAGCCTACGTGGCTGTGTTGGCTTAGGGTGGTTTGGTGCTGCAATAAGTTGTTAGTAGTAGCAGTTGTTATTTAATTTGTGGTGATGTTATATTACGGCTTCTGAATCCCGTTTACGACATTTTGCAATGCATTGTCGTTTCTTCTTATTATTTTGTTAATTTTATTAATTTACGTATTTTATTAATTTATTATTTATTTATAATTTTATTAATTTACGTTTTTATTAATCACGAGCTCAGTGGTGACCCAGTGTATTTTATTTGTTATGCGTATTATATTAATAAATTGAACTTTTCTTTTATGCTCAAATTGGTCTTTTGTGAGATAAGTAAAAAAACAAACCACACAACTAATACTTAAACTTTAAAGGAAAAACCAGCTTCATGAAGAGGAAAACATTAAAAACCTATAAACAAATGTAAATACACAAAAATAAAAACGTCTCGTATTTCATATGGTCAGGGCCAAGTCAAGAGAAGGTAGTGATGCCTGACTATAACTTTTACAACTCGTAGATTTTATTTGTAATGATTCTTCTTTTACTATTATGAACCATCTCTTCTATCCCATTTTTCTTTACCTTGATTTCTTTTTACATCCCACACTTGTTCTTTCTCTGATCGGCATTTAAGACAAAAAAAAAAAAAAAATCTAACCGTTACATGAGGGTTTTCAGAAGAAACCATTCAAAAGCTTAATACCTATAAAAAAGAAAAATAGAAAAATTAGAGCAATTCTGTGTCACGTTTATCCGTTTTGCAATGCCTTATTTTTTTTTTTAAGAGTCTCTCCTTTCCTTTTTATCTTTATTTTAATTACTTTTTTTCAATATATGGCTTCTGCGTGATTGGTATTTTTAAAAAAAAAAAAAAAAAAACACACACACACAAGTAAAATAGCTCCTTCAAATGATGATAAAACATTGAAAACCACTATAAAGACAAAAATAAAATAAAAACAAAACCTTACCCGAATTTCATTTGGTCAGAGCCGGCCAGCAGGGACTGAACTGTCCATTTAGCTAATTTGTTTGCATTATTTTTTAACTCCTGGGCCAAGACAGCCCCCCGTTGAGAATCAAGCTTCTGTCGCCAGTCAACACCACCACCAAACTAAAAGCAAATTAGATATTAATTACTATTTAATTAGCATTCCTTTTATACTGGTATTCTATTTTTTCGTTGTCCTTGGTTAGTAGCAATGGGTGGTTTTTGTTAGTTTGTGGTCATCTATTCCGAGCATTCTGAGACCTGAGTACCTAGAAATTTAAAAAGGTGTTTGTACCGTATGGGCTCCTAGTTATTTTTCTTATTACTGCTACAGAATATGCTGATGGAACCTTTTTTTTTTTTTTTTTTTTTTTTTAACGGTTGTTCATTTTTTAAATTTTTAAGTGTGTTGCCAATCCGCTGCAAATATTTTTGTCACTTTTGTATTTAAGTTCCTATTTCTTCTTTTTTGTGATAAATTCAATTTCTTGTCAAAATAATTGAGTTCGGTACTTTCCGACACATTAATGATGCCCCCTCCTGATTTTCTTCGCCTAATCGCTGGTTACACCCGTTTTTCAAGATCACAAGCTCAACCACGTTGAATATGAGTTGTGTTTTCAGGCAGCGGGTTTGAAGCGGTAAATAATTCTGAGACCACACTGGCTAATCATGATAAAAGATAAAATCGCAAAGAAAGGAAGAAAATCAGGACAATAAACAGCCAGTGAAAAATTGAAAAATTATGCAAATATTTCGGTCAAGACCCGCTTGACCGTCCTCAGTACAGAATACAATTACCATTTCACCGTTATTCAGAAAGGGTCATCCCATTTTAGTTTTGTATTTTGTTTTAAAGTTTGGTTTTTCATATTTTTATCAGTTTTATTCTGCACTGAGGACGGTAAAGCGGAGGTCTTAACCGAAAGATTTGATTTTGTTTTTTAATTTTTTCACTGGCAGAACATTGTCCTCGTTTTTTTCCTTTCTTCGTGATTTTATGTTTTCTCATGTTTTAAACGGGTTCGACAAAAATCTTTTCAGGTTATCCGTGTTCAAAACAGTAAAACTTTAAAGTGTTTTCATCTTACGGGTTCCAAGCGTGTTGGACACGAGTTCCTCAAAATTGTAACGCGCCAGAATAGCATGGTTGAACACGGGTTCTGAGAAGATGTTCGCCAGCATTAAACATGGCAGTCAAAACAATAACCTGCACAACCCTTGTTGGATGTGAGTGGCATGATAAGAGGCTTAAGCTTCTGTCACCAGTCAAAATTACAACCAAACTACCCACCGTTATCCCATTAAAATGTGTATATTTTAGGGTAAAAATACCGTCTCGTTCTTCCGAACGAGTAATTTTTTACGCGTTTTCAGGCAAAAAAATATGTTTCTCTGATATACAGTAGAATCAATTGCAAGTTCGAGTTAGTACTTTTTGTTAGTCACTGGTTCTGTCTCTTTTGTTGGTCCTGTGCGTACACTAGAAAAAACATAACAATAACAAGTTTTGTTATGAAGAACGAGCGTACAATCTATTTATATAGCAACGGTTTTATAACCTATAGTTTCAACGAAAGGAAACTACAGTTGATCAAGTCCGTGCAAAATCAAAGCTGAAAAAAGGTAAAGCATAACATAAAAGTATGTATTTAAAAGCATATAAGTAAACTAAATTATACAAAATATAAGAATAAAAAATAAAACAAAAATATACTTCATACTTTCACAATGAAATAAAATCGATAAAGAAACAAACATAATTAAAATCATAATGCCCAAATTCAAAATTTTTCAAGATATAAAACAGACTTTTACAGAATAAAAAAGAAGAAAAACGGTCTAAAACGATTTTCAGACTGAAGATAATATTTCTTTTGAGTTTAAAAGTTTAAATTTCAGTTTCATTTGAGTCTAAAATTTAAAAAATTCGAAATAAGGAAAAAACGAAGCACCAAGAGAAAATGTTGATTAACATAAAGCGAATCGATGGGTTATAAATCCTTTTCTCATTGAAAAAAAAAAATAAAATAAAGAAGAACCAAACATGGCTACACACCTCTCGAATGCTACTAGTTTTAAATTATAGAACAAGAATAAAAAGGAAAAAAAAAAAATATGATTTTTCACCTGAGATTCAACCTTTTTTAAGTTTACAATTGTAAGTGCCAAAGACATCAGAATGGAAACATTCCTTCCCCCTGGCTCCATCTTTAGTTTATTCATACCTAAAACCTTGGTTTCCATAAAAAAATCATTCTGGTTGGTATACAACTATTAAGATTTTTTGGTTGCGTAAATTCTATCTGCTGCCATAATTGAATCGTGGAAAGAGGCGATCACAAACTTTTCTTGTTTAAAAACAAGTCCAACCAACCGTTTGTAACATGCTTGTTTTCAGCTGATCGTCAATCATGCAACAGTCAATGGGAGATAAATAATTTTATTAGTCGGCCTCACAGCTTAGATACCAATGCACAGTTATGAAATCTCCTATCTTGCCCATGAGAGGCTTTTAGTACAGAGCTCTGAACTTGGCGCCTCCTACAAGCCCGCGCTCTGACGCGTAGATCGTACTACAACACCATAGGCGGGAGCACAGCTTAGATACCAATATACAGTTATGAAATCTCCTATCTTGCCCATGAGAAGCTTTTGGTACAGACTGCCAGTTTCCTGTCTCCAGCCGCTAGCATCGCTACCGCGCACTGTGATCGAGTTTTCATAACTGTACTGGCATCTAAGCTGTGATCGGCCTATTGAACAAATACAGGTTGGTGGGAATATGTAGAAACAAATAAGTGATATTTTTAGATCAGAAGAAAATAAGGATCCTATTGAAATGTCAAATACTTAAGGGATAAATATAAAAGAATAGGATAGCCTAAATTAACGAGGATAAGGATCCTCCTGTGCCATTGCTGGCACACAGGGCGTCGAATAGACGTTTCGGTTTCTGGGTCTTTCTTAAAAGGACAAGTTGCAAGCTTGTCACCCAACTTTGCTGTGGCAGGAATCGAACCCTGGGCCTCATATTACCAACCAAGGCATCAATCAACAAGGTTGGATAGCCTAAATCGTCTTTCAGAAAAAAAAGTTTTCGTAGGCAAGTCAATTAGCTAATAGTTTGAAGTTTTTAATCTGGGTTAATATTAATGACAAGATAAATTTTATTTTAAAAATGTATACAAAACACTTTGCAGCACCTGGTAAGAAAGCCCCAAAGGGTTTGTTGGCAGCAGGTGGCAGTCTTCTCTACTGTACATAGTACTACATACAAACATATAGACTACATACACATACATACAAACATACTATTCTTTTGCAAGGAAACATCTCACTGCAGCCTTGAAGGATGTGAAAAGACTCGAATTTCTTATTACAATTGGAATAATATCCCATACAGAGGGGGCAAAATTTCCAATTACAAAAGAAGCTCTAACCCTATCAAGGAGGCACACTCGTGCCTCTATGAAGAGGCGACACACGACAATGTTAAGCGATCTTCGGTTCCAGTGGTCGCAGACGGATGGGGAGGGATGCATTTCGTAGCCCGAGCTCCAACTAAGAAACCTGCAAAATTTCATCCCCCTCCAACTTTTCCTTCATGGGGAAAATCTGGCCAGAAGTTTCGACCTGTCAACCCAAGCCCCCCTTTAACGTTGTCCGATCGGGCTGAAATTCACAAGTTAAGGTCCCCTAGGGCCCAGGAGCTTATCCGCGAAATTTCAGCTTGATCCGATAACTCCTTCCCTGTTTTCCAGAAACCACGCATAGCCACTTAAAATTCATTTACTTTTTTTTCCTAGACGCCTACAGGTCACATCCGACATCGGATCTGGGTGTACGAAGACTCATTCGATGCGGAATTCTCCGAGTAATTTTCCTGGAAAGTTTCGTAGGAAAATCTTAACCCCCCGAAAGTTTCGACCCTCCAGCCCCCCCACCCCTTTTAACGTTGTCCGATCGGGCTGAAATTCACAAGTTAAGGTCCCCTACGGCCCAGGAGCTTATCCGCGAAATTTCAGCTCGATCCGATAACTCCTTCCCTGTTTTCCAGAAACCACCCATTAGCTATTTAATTAACGGATTTCTCTCCATAAGAGCCCATGTTAATTTGAAATTTTTAAAAGCTATTGAGAAGTTATATTTACACACATGCAAGTTATTAGCTCAGTTGGTAGAGCGTGAGACTTTTAATCCTCGGGTCAAGGGTTCAAGTCCCTTACGGGCGGTTTTTTTTCACAATATCAAAAAAATTTTGATAACACCTGGACAGCTTATCATTTGAGAGATAACAGAATATTAGCTTCTTATGAGCAAAAGAAACATTTCGGTCATTCTATCTATTTTTTTTTCTATTTTATACAATGATTTAAAAGCGGGGGAGGGGGGGGAGGGGGGTTCCTCTCCTAATTCCTGTACGAGGAGTACTCCTGTACGAGGAGTACAGGAATTATTAAATTACATCCACCATGGATTGTAGAAAAACGTACAGAATTAATATGAAAAAAAATTAAACCTGTACAAAAGGGTCTTTAAAAGCGGGGGGTTTGCCTCTCCTAATAGTCTTCTTATAGTCCTAATTTTTTTCTATTTTATACAATGATTTAAAAGCGGGGGGGGGGGGGGCAGCCACCCAAGTTCCTCTCCTAATTCCTGTACGAGGAGTACAGGAATTATTAAATTACATCCACCATGGATTGTAGAAAAACGTACAGAAATAATATGAAAAAAACTTCGTTTTCTTAAAGAGTTAAAGAGGCTGCGTCCCAAAGTCGAACCTTAAAACGTACAGGAATTAGAAGAGGCAGTTGGGGGGCTGCCGCCCCCCAAACCCCCAGCTTTTAAAGACTCTTTTGTACAGGTTTTTTTTGTGGGGGGGACTTCATTGTTACTATTTACTAGTTTCGGCGCAATGGTTCTCCTGTCCTCTTGTGTTTAACATTTTTCGAAGTTATTCCATTATTCATTCATTTCAATTTTTTGTTAATTAAAAGAGGGCCTTTCCGAAGCCAAGAGCTGGGGGTTAGCAAAAAAACAAAAAACCTGTACAAAAGAGTCTTTAAAAGCTGGGGGTTTGGGGGGTGGCAGCCCCCCAACTGCCTCTTCTAATTCCTGTACGTTTTAAGGTTCGACTTTGGGACGCAGCCTCTTTAACTCTTTAAGAAAGCGAGGTTTTTTTCATATTATTTCTAAATAGGTGTACCAGATTTCATGCCCCTCGTGTATCATGACTATGGAGAAAAAATTTTCGAAAGAAGAGGGAAAACATTATTGATATGTCAAAATACTAACTTGGAAATCTCTTGTTTTTGAAACATCAAAAAGTGGATTCTTAGTGTAAAGTTCATTAATATTATGAGTAAACAAAGTTTTGGGTGACAAAAGTTTAACGGCTTTATTTTGGATTTTTCTATAAGAGGACACAAAATTACTAGCCTAAACAGAGCAACCATAACATATGTACGGGTAAAAAATAGCGAAATAAATCAATCGATGCTGGGATACTAGGCTTTTAACTCGGCGAAGCACACCCAGAGATCTGGACAACTTTGAGGCTACGATATTTCATTGTGTTTCCATGATAGATTTTCATCAATCATAAAACCCACATATTTTGTTACCTTTACTCTTTTTATTTCATTTCTATCCATATTAATGCTTAGCTTGGACTTACTACAGTGTTGTCTTTTGCTACAGCAGTAAGGGAAGTTACACTCCTTTGACCCATTTTTTGAATCATTTTCTGCTAATTTCTCACAAATGTTCTTCATTTTCAAGCTTAGCGCCCACTAAGCGAAAAACTACCTAACCGCACATGGAGGTTTTTAGCATCAAAATTGGGTTACAGGGTTTCCCTGATTTTTTGGGATTTTCCCGATCTTTATATTACTGTGTTAGTTTTCACTTAACTAATTAAAAGAACCAGACTTCATTTCTAGTGTCCTTGATGCTCTAAAGTTTTAGCTGCCTCACATTCCGCACAAAATCAATGATGAATAAAAAAGCCCTTGAATCGAAAGCCCTTTCTCAATTATAGCCCTTTTGTTAATTCACAAAGAAAAACCAAACATGGATAAAAACATCTCGAATGCTGTGGCTGAAAAGGTTTCAAATTATAAAACCTAATAGCATACAAAACAACGCATAAGCACAACCAATATTACTTTCATATTAAATGATTTTTCTTCTTTGCTTTATGCTAAAAATTTTAATTTCTTTTGTAGCGTCGTAATTAATAGTCCTTCGGACAGCGAATGTGTGGTGTGTTCTGTGAAGGCACAATGGGATTGATCTCTGCTTGATAATAGAGGATCTGGTATACAATCTCAGCTGCAGCAAACTGCCAAAGGGCCCGGAACTGTGTTCTGGTGATGAGATTATCCGAAAGCGTCTCCATAATAATCCAAAACGTGGTCTAAATCTTCAAAAGCTAAAGTTTCAAGGTATTTAAAAAGTAAGCAAGTAGAAAAGTAAGAAGGTGAAGAGAAAGGAGGCAAAGAAGGTATTATGAATGTTATATATTCTCTGCTTGATAATAGAGGATCTGATATACAATCTCAGCTGCAGCAAACCGCCACAGGGCCCGGAACTGTGTTCTGGTGATGAGATTATCCGAAAGCGTCTCGATAATAATCTAAAACGTGGTCTAGATCTTCAAAAGCTAAAGTTTCAAGGTAATTTAGACAGTAAGAAGGTGAAAAGAAAGGAGGCAAAGGAGGTATTATGAATTTTAGAAAACCTCCAAACCAAATGAGATGATATACAACAAGACAGGATGCCAGGCGAAAGGAGAAACGCAGGAAACAATGTCATACACTGCCTTTTCGTCGCAACCGTCTTGACAAAGCAAGATTAAATGAAAGCCCCAGAAAAGAAAATAGACATATGGTGCCAAGTCCCCGTGGATTGTCGCAACTTTTTGTCGCAACCGTCTTAACAAAGCAAAATTAAATGAAAGCCTCAGAAAAGAAAATAGACTTCTGATGCCAAATCCCCGTGGATTGTCGCAGCTTTTTGTCGCAACCACCTGGACTAAGCAAAATTAAATGAAAGCCCCAGAGAAGAAAATAGACTTATGGTGCCAAGTCCCCGTGGATTGTCGCAACCGTCTTGACAAAGCAAAATTAAATGAAAGCCTCAGAAAAGAAAATAGACTTCTGATGCCAAGTCTCCGTGGATTGTGACAGTTCATGATTTGGTTGTAGAAGAGTGTATGTCTTCTTACTTGCCTTGCATCATATTAAACGTCTAAAATATGTTAGACGCCAAAATCCAAATTTTTTTGAAAAAATAAAAAAAAATCAAATCAATCAGAACTTTAGTTTTGAAATAAGGATTTCCGGTAGGCTACTATTTCTCAAATATTTGAGAGATAAGAAAATTTCACTTAAGTTTTCGATGAGATAATACGAAATAAGATTAGAGTTAAAATTTATTAAATCTTTAAAAAGTTAATCTTTAAAGCTAGGAAATTTTACAATATGTAGCGGATTCGAAAGATCAAAATTTAAAAACAGAAAGTCACTTAAGAAATTTTCTTTCTGGAAAACCAATATAGGTTCCAGTTCTTACAAGACCAGTATTTGTCTATCCACGTTGAAAAACAATTCTACCTTTTCTAAAGAAAGCTACCTCTAATGAATCGAAAAATTGATCCGTCATGACAACTTTGGAAATTGCTTCTAATCGAACGAAACGATTTCGTATACAAAGAAAGCTCATGTCTTTTGCACATTTTCCATAGAATTATTCGTTTAAAATACATAAGGCATCAAGTCAAAAATTTTAGAAAAACACCCAAAAAACGTGATTTGGCGCTCGTGATTGACCTTTTTAGAAGTTTTTTTCCCCAAAAAACCCACAGAAGAAACGGTACTGCGCTCTCCTTTTCTCAGAGATATTTGATATTCCGCATGATTATGACCCCAAAATGTTCTGGAAAAGTTTACTTACCTCGCTAGGATAATTTTGTTTTGGCACCAAGTACAATATAAGAAAACGTAAACTAAACTATCTCAAAATTTTTATCGGAAGGGTTAGGGGAAAAAAGGTCGTGGGGGGGGGCTAATTGCCCTCTGTTCTCTTTCGACTCTTAAAAAGCGAACTAGAACATTCAATTTCCACTCAAATGAGCCCTCTCTGAAGTTTATACGACCAACCCTTATATAAAAACCATATACCCTCCGATCACTTTTGACTCTTAAAAAGGGCACTAGAACTTCCGATTTCCAACTGAATGAGCATTCAGTTTCCAACTGAATGCTCCAACTGAAATTGCAGGCAATTTCCCCAAATCAGATGAAAACGACAATAAAAACTGAAAATAGAGCCATATAGTACTATAAAGGTAGAGATATACTAGCGAATATACATATAGTATATTCTATAGTATATCTTAGTATATCTAGCGAACATACTTATATAGCGAGATATACTTACAAGAGCCGGGATACAAATTTTGTGATAAAACCAATTTTCTTTTTCAGAAAAAAAGAGAATTTAAACAGATAAAGCTGATCTACTAATTTTTATCGTAAGATAAATGAAATTGAAATGAAATAATATAAAGAAATTTGTTTCTATCTTTCTATAAAAATTTCATTCCTTTATCCTAAACCGCAAATGCGATAAATGGTCTAAAATTTGCAGAGCTCCCACATGATTGCAGCAGTAGTTACAACCAAGTTAAGAGCGAACTGCAGTCATGTTAAACGAAAATTGTCAAATGTACTGTGAAAAAAAAAACAAAAAAAAACAAAAAAAACTGTCAGCCGAGAAAAAATTTCCATTTAAAAATCATTCAGGAATGATAGCTATTACATCGGTTAATCTTATCTTATTAGTAAAAGCTCGTTGCAAAATCACATTTTCGAGAAATTTAAGATAGAACTGAAAACTCCTCAAAAATGGCAAAGGGTAGAAACGAGATGTGGTATCATTGGTAGTAAACTGAAGGGTTATTGGTAAGTAAACTAAACGTTTCATACTTTCTGAAAAACTATGAAAATTTTACAAGCTCCACAGAAACTTTTCTATCCCGCTTCATGAATCCCGTACTCAGAAAAAAAATATGCAAGTTTGCATCTTTTACCATTTAGGAGCTAGAGACCCATGATCACGAGAAAAAGTAACCCTACGAAAGCAGTAGCGTTGCTCTAAAACACGATTACCCACATCTTTTTACAAGAGCTGGGATACAAATTTTGTGATAAAACCATTTTCTTTTTCAGAAAAAAAAATTAAACAGATAAAGCTGATCTACTAATTTTTATCGTAAGATAAATGAAATGGAAATGAAATAATATAAAGAAATTTGCTTCTATCTTTCTATAAACATTTCATTCCTTTATCCTAAACCGCAAATGCGATAAATGGTCTAAAATTTGCAGAACTCCCACATGATTGCAGCAGTAGCTGCAACCAAGTTAAGAGCGAACTCGGTAAACGAGAATTTCAAATGTGCTGTGAAAAAAAAACTGTCCGGTGAGAAAAAACTTCCGTTTAAAAATCATTCAGGAATGGTAGCTATTACATCGGCTAATCTTATCTTAATATTAAAAGCTTGTTGCAAAATAAAATTTTCAAGAAATTTAAGATAGAACTGGAAACTCCTCAAAAATGGCAAAATATCGAAATGAGATGTGGTATCATTGGTATAAAATTGGAACCACCATGGTATAAAACCTTAAACTGGAGGTTTAGAGACCTTCTCCTCTTGAAAACAAGAAAAATTATTTTTTGGCATTGATATCCCAAAAAAAAAGAATCAGGGATCATAGAGCTCCCGACGGAACCTACAGGATCGAGGAGGAATAGTCATCCCAAAAACGCCGAATACTGTACACACCAGTCAGATTCGTGCGCTCTTAACACATTTCTGGCACTTTAGTGGGAAGACATACTGGTCGCACAGGAGGAAGACCTAAGGTCTAAGAAACCCAAAATATCGTTCAGGATCATTCCAAGAACACCATATACTTAACATGCCAGTCAGATCTGCACTCTCTTAATACACTCCTGGTACCCAATGGGAAGATATACTGGTGGCACAGGAGGAAGGCCTAAGGTCTAAGGAACCCAAAACTATCCGTTCAGAGTCATCCCAAGTACACCGTATACTTAACATGCCAGTCAGACCTGCACTCTCTTAATACATTCCTGGTACCCGTATGCGAAGATATACTGATGGCACAGGTGGAAGACCTAATGTCTAAGGAATCCCAAAGTATCTTTCAAGGTCATCCCAAGAACACCGTTTACTTAACATGCCTGTCAGATTTGCGCTCTCTTAATACATTGCTGGTACCCTAATGGGAAGATATACTAATGGCACAGTAGGAGGATCTAATGTCTAAGGAATCCATAAGTATCGTTCAGTGCTGTCCTAAAAAACCATTTACTTCATATACCAGTCAGATCCGTGCGCTACATTTCTGGCACCCAATTGGGAAGATATGCTGACGGCACAAGAAGAGGGTCTAAGGAATCCATAAAAGTCGTTCAGGGTCGTCACAAGGACACCCTGTGCCACATATACCAGAGATCTGCACTCTCTCAACACGTTTCTGGCACCAGAGAGGGATGATATACTGGCGGCAACAGGATACTGCAAAGACTGGAGATTGTCCTAGGCGCCTCTGGACGCAGAGGAGGGTCCACGATCTAATGAATCCAAAAGAGAACTAGTTCTGACTTTCGAAAAAGGATTGTTCACCTATAGTTAAAGATAACTATTAAGGGGAGTAAGGGGTAAGGGGAGTCAACTTACCCTAGAGTCCCACTCATTCAAAGCCTTGATATTAATGAACTGCATTTCTCCAGTAGGGCTAGTCATATAAGCATCATGTTCCGTTCTGGCAATCAAATTGACTCCTTTTCCTAATTCCCATTTTTTATATTTGTAAGCAATGGATCCAACTGAGTCTTTATCTTCTTCTTCAGCTATAAACGGATTAGGATTTTCGAATTTCACCTTCTCAGCGTCCTTAAAAGCAAATTAAAAACTTGTATATTTTGCTCCCACCTAAATTAAATACAACTAAAATTTAAATACGTTTTTGGAAAACACCGACTACACATAACATATGACAAAATAAACAAGAACGAAGAAAAGTAATCAAGAATAAAGACAGAGCCAAGGGATTTTCAGCCAGAGAATAAAACAAAAAGATAAAGCAGACATTTCGGCAAAAATATCAATCTTTGCAAAAAAAATCTTTTAAACTGAGGACGGCTTGGCAAAGGTCTTTCTTAGTTATTTTCTCTACGTTTGTTTGTTTCGTCATACACCAAAACTTACCGATGTCCATAAAGTAGAACGTTTAAATGAAGAAAAAAAGGTAAAAGGTTAAAGAAGAAAAGGAAGAAAAAACTAAGTTTCCAATCCTAAAAATATAAACAAAACAAATTTGACTCATTCTTACGAAAGAACGAAAAAAAAAATTATTTAAGAATGTAAGACATTAGACAGAAAATACGATAGTTTCAAGATATTTGTTTTTGAGGGGGGAGGGTTCTAGATCTGAAGCCACCTCTCTCGCAGAACATGTCCAAATTTAGCATAGAGAGAACAAAAAGGCTTGTCACATAATTGTATGTGAGATTCTCCCGTTAAATTTTAAAAAACATATCTGATAGTGGACGAAACGACTAACAGAGCAAAAAAAGAAATTATTTAATCTTATCTACAAAAATCTTGTTTCAGCAATTTCTTCTGCATTTCCAGACAAAGCTATTCTTAAGAATTGTGTTTTATTTCCTACATAGAGCACAAACGAACACTGTACATTCTTATTTGTACTTGTTCGCCAAAATTCTGTTCAATGTCACTGTTGCCAGCTCCAAAGATTGGACATTAAGTTTAAGTTTGCTTAAACACTAAGCCAAAAAACACTTCGAATTGCTCAAGAAAGGGAAAAAACTTTACCAAGCTGAATAGAAATACTCAAGATTTGAAATTCTTTGGACCAAACGTTTTGATCATGGAAAAGTTCTCATGAGGAAATTCCGACAAAAAGATATGTTTTTTTTTTTTTTTTTTTTTTTTTTTTTTTTTTTTTTTTTTTTTTTTTTTTTTTTTTTTTTTTTTTTTTTTTTTTTTTTAGCAAAGTTTTTACTGTCCACCAATAAGACTCAGATTGGTTGTAAAAAAGGGAAACAAAAACAAAAATTGTAGTGAACATCTTGTTTCTAACTTGTTTTTCTTTGGATTTAGCGTTGAGTGTTTTGTTTTGGGCCAAATATAAACAAAACAATAACGAGAGATAGAGAGAGAGAGAGGGAGAGAGAGAGAGAGAGAGAGAGAGAGAGAGAGAGAGAGAGAGAGAGAGAGAGAGAGAGAGAGAGAGAGAGAGAGAGAGAGAGAGAGAGAGAAAGAGAGATGAAAAGTGATGCTAAAATGGAAGAATAGACTAGACTTGAAATACAGCTAAAAAGCAGTAGAAAGTAGAAAAAATTACCTGTCTTAGAACTTGTTGAGAGAAGTTATGATTAATAAAAGTAGCTTCCAGAGACAAACTATGTGGCGAGTTGATGTGCTGGCCTTCTTCCATTGGGGGGTCGTTGGAGGTCTCACTCACCGTCAATAAATCTGCAAAACAGAGATTACCAAAACGTTTTTTCTAAAGCCACAAAAAAAAAAAAAAAAAAATGAAAAAAAAAGTAATACGATGTCCGTTATACAGGCGATAACAATGGAGCATGTCTATCCTGTTAGGAATTAAATAAAAAAAAAACAAGTTTTTTTAAATGAAAGTAAGGAGCGACATTAAAACTTAAAACGAACAGAAATTACTCCGTATATGAAAGGGGCTTTTCCTCCTCGACACCCCGCTCCTTACGCTAAAGTTTTTTATTGTTTTAAAAAGTAGAGTTGCGAGAAAGAATCAAACTTTAGCGCAAGGAGCGGGGTGTCGAGGAGGAAAAGCCCCTTTCATATACGGAGTAATTTCTGTTCGTTTTAAGTTTTAATGTCGCTCCTTACTTTCATTTAAAAAAAACTGTTTTTTTTTATTTAATTTCTGAAAGTTTTTTAATTAATGCATGACTGATTTTGGCTTTCCGTACATAAATTATTAAAATGAAATTTGCATATTAATTCTTTTTTTGGCTAAATGGCTTTCTCTTAGTTTTGTTCAGACGATTTTGAGAAATAAGGGGTGGGGAAGGAGGTCTTGTTGCCCTCCAATTTTTCGGTTACTTAAAAAGGCAACTAGATCTTTTATTTTTAACGAACGTTTTCATTAGTAAAAAAAAATACGTAACTTAAGAATTAACTTACGTGACAAACTTTTATATTCTTATATTTTTGATTATATATATGAGGGGGTTGGTCCCCTCGTTAATACCTCGCTCTTCACACTAAATCTTGTTTTATCCCAATTCTTTAAGAATGACCCCTGAATCAGAAAGGCCGTAGAATAAATAGTTGAAATTATTTAAAAAAATTTTAGCATAAAGAGTGAAGTGTTTATCTCCTCCTAAATACCTCGCTCTTTATGCTAAAGTATTTTTAGAA